>NC_140235.1:35157060-35277060 GCF_949987555.1 Borostomias antarcticus | reverse complement strand
TAAGCCTTCCTCCTTTTCATGTGGCAGAGGAACCGCTGTCCCCAGACTCGGCACCAGATGGCGCTGTGCCGGTGGGTGCCAGGAGATAATCGGGACAGATCGGGCCACATTACTACCCCATTATCTTCTAATTATTCTTGTGTGGAGCGCTGATCCTGCCGTTTGTGTAAGAGGATGGCACAGAGAGCCTGTCGCCCCCGGCGGCATGGGATCCTCCCGCACAGTCGCTCGCTGCCTCCCTCCTCAGGGGACAGAGAGAGAGAGGGGGAGATCAGCTGGGGGGGGGGGGTGGGGGGGTGGGTGGAAGGGTAGGGATGTAGCTGCCTGCTGGGTTAAGAGAACCAGCCCTGTAAAATGAGGACGGGGCACTCTGTGATGCAGCGCAGCGCGCCTGGCGACGATGCCCCTGGGTGCCGCCGAGGGAAGCGTCTGTCACCTCCCCCTGACCTTTGACCTGCGATGTCACATCCTGTCTACCGGGGGGAACGCGATGTTTCGTGCCGTGCGGCGGGGCGCCGGCGTGTTGTAGGAGCGGTCAACAACCCACCCCTACCCCCCTCCTGCGAGCGTCCTCCGTGACCGCCCCCCCCCCCTGCCCCCCCCCCTCCCCCGCAGACAGACACCTCGGGCCAGTCGTACCCGGAGACAGGAGTCGTCCTCGTTGACGGCTCTATCGCCGAGGTGGAAGGAAACAGTTCGGCTCTCCCAGGCTCCTCTGCCGGCGCCCCCCCCCCCCCCGCCCCCTCCCCGCCACCCTGAAGGACAGCTCGCCGCTCAGAGGCATATGGCTCGCCATGTGCCGGGTCCCCACGCGCGCGCTCGTAAGCGCGACGCCGTCGCCCGACATCTTCACTTCATTATCAACGTTTTGTTCGGCGTCCACCTATTTTGCATATTAATATCCGTCAGCTCTGTAAGTAATAAGAGGGGTGGGGGATATGCCGGAATATCACAGTAAAGGAAGGGTTCCATTGAGCTATAGGAACTAGGGGCTCATGGTGATTTACTCAGGCTGTGTAGGCCTACATAACGTGTGTAAATACTGTGTATTGGTGCCTTCTGTTAATTGCATGTGGACATTGCATTTGCCTGTGTGTGCGTATGTGTGTGCGTGCACACGAAAACATGTTTACACACCAGTGTGCACGCCTGCGTCTACTGCTGTGCACGTGTGCCCATAGCGTGTGGTACCAGCCTCCGACTGACATGTAATAAAACACGCTGTGGAGTTGTTGATCAATCTCGCCAGCTCGCGGGCGGCACAGCAAGGGCATGTACATGCAAATGAGAATAGCTAAATGCCACTGAAGGGGCGGGAGAGGGAGGCAATCACTTCAGCTGACAAACTGCTCCGGCGCGGGGAGGGGGGATCGGGAGGGAAATACGCAAGGTGAACCAGGAGAGGTCGGCGCAGGCGCCCTGCGACGGACGAGGGTCGGAGAGACGCCTCGGAGCGCGGGTGACGGGGCAGATGACCGGGAACGGAGAGGGGTGTGTACGGCGTGCGGTTGTGTGTAGCCTACCGTATGTAAGGTTATGTTTATGGGTGAGGAAACCAGAGATAGGCAGGTCTGACGAGGCAGTGAGAGAGAACGTGTAAAAAAAGCATACACGGATAACCGCACTGGCAAAAGGGGCACGTGCCCAGGGCCCGGGAGTCAATAGGAAACAAAAAAAATGTTTGAATGTTTTGTAAATTAACCAGTTCCGCAAACCCGGGTCCCTGACATTGTATTCAGCCGATGTAGGAGTGAATTAATCGCCTCCAATGTAGGCTATGTTGTGTAGCCTAATCTACATGCTGCTCCTCAACGTTCTGCCCGGAAATCGGTAGGCTACGTCATCATCAATCACTTGGCGCGCATTGTTTAGGCTACTAGCTAGAAGTTCAACAAACAACATGAGCAGGTATTAACACAAGAGTGGAGCTCAACAAATGAAAATAAAATAAAAATCTGGAACAAGGAAAATCCAAACTGCCAAAATTAGACTTGCCATCATCATTCGGTGAGGTTTGCATGGCCTTCTGTTAGCCTATTTCTAACTCTCCCCATCGCATTGCAACTGCCAAGCGAGCGCTCATTCTCCAAACTAAAACAAACTAAAAACTGGATTGGCAATATTAGCCTACTGATTGAAAATGACTGGGAACTTGGACTTCGGACACAATGTGGATGACTTTGTGCAGCTCAAGGCTCACAGAGTGCCCTTATATGATTATAGATAAACCAAAATTGTCTAAATAGCGTTTAGTTAACTTGTTCTAACAGGTTCTATATATCTTGTTGTGAGAAAAATTTAGTAATTAAGGCTTGTGAGCCTCGCAGTTAGCATGCAGGCATGTTGATGTGTGCGCTGTACTGTAACATAAAGACAAACTAGGTCACGGGTTATTTAGCACCATAACAACAGTATAGAGCTTTTCTCAACCTGCTTCACCACCGCGCTTAGGACTGTATTTATATACAGCCTTTACAGGGCCCGGTTGTGCTTTCTGCATCTGGGTATAACTTGTTCCGCCGCTGTGTGTATAGGTGACTATTTGCGCATGTAAGGCCCCATGGTGAATTTGTGTCCGGTGCCTGTGCTCATCATCATGATCCGTCCGTGAAGAGAGGCGGGGAAAGAGGGCTGATTCCGCGATGCCGTGCGGAGGTCAGGACCGCTAATCTGGGCCATTTGGGGCCGATCCCAAACGCACACACGGCCAGTGAAAAGGAACAAAAGTGTTTAGAGGCGCCGGTAGAGGGACGACGACGGAGGCCCATGAGAAGATGAACAGTCAGAGAGATCATGATGTGAGAGCAGATTAGTGGGGGCCTTCAGAGCTCTGGGAACCGCCGGGGAGAAGCGGGCTCTGAAAACTCAGACCCTTACAGAGACTCAACCCTGGGAGCCCCACAAAAACAATCCCCCAAGTCTTTAAGCTGCTCCAGGCGGCTCTATTGATGGTTCATTAAACAACAATGAGAACAGATAAACCACTGGATTGGTGCATAGAGGGCTTCTAGTTTACACTTAGAAGGCTTTTAGTTAACGCATTCTCTGCTTTGAAAGAGGAGGCATTCGCCTGATGTTATTCTCTATTACCGCTTCTTTTGTCGAGGTGAGAACCAAAGGACAGGTGTTGATGACCGACAGATGCTTTCTCGCAGCCAGTAACCGCCCCTGTGATGTGTATACGGACAGATTTCTCAGGCGCCGTAGCTGTCAGGACGGTCGTTACCGAGCTCATCGTCTTCCACCGTTCGATCCGGCGCCGACAGTCCGTCAGTCGGACTGCGGAGATGAGAGAGACCGGGGGGGGGGGGAGGGGGCGGCCAGGGACCAGCGGCCGAGCTCGGAGCCCCCTCCTCGGGGCTCTTCGTCCCTCTCCTGGGGGCCCGGATCAAAGGCAGGGGGGCTACTCTGATGTTCCAGCGTGCTGTGCTCCCCGGTCCTCTTGTCATGCGCTACACGCCCCTCCCTTTGATATCGCCACCCCCCCCCCGCTGCGCCTTTACCCCGCGCCAGTGTACACTTCCTCTCAAAGGAGAGCACGCCTTCAGCAGGCGAGGCTGACCCTTCCCACGAGGCCTTGCGTTGGTTCTCAGTTCCAGAGAGGTCCAGCTCGGAACGGGAAATAGCACCTTTCTGCCCCGCCTGGAACTGTCAGTCAATGACATGGTCATGGAAACCGTGACGGTAATCAAAGTGAATAGAGCAGAGAGCCAGGCGGTAATTGTATATTATTCAACTTACCCCGAGCATGCCATGCTGCTCCCCACCTGTTGATCGCCATATGTATAATTTAGTACAATCTGCGCATGTATTATGAATGAATCGGGTTTGGGAGATGGCGAATACAATGCAATTAATGTCTGGGAGTTTAGAGCGAAAGTGGATCGGCTGTCTTTCTCCAGCCTGTCTCGTTCTCTCTCTGAGGGAGTCGACGTTGTAAAGGTGTGTGTGTGTGTGTATGTGTGTGTGTGTGTGTGTGTGAGAGAGAGAGAGAGTGAACACTCCGGAGGCAGTCAATACCTTATCAGCTTCTGCCAAACGTTGACACCTTGACGTCCTTGACAGCAAATTATTACTTTTTCATGACGCAACCAGGTGCAATTACAGCAACATCTTTGCGCCGTATAACCGGCTGCAGCAACTGTCAGAAGGATTTCCTGGCGGGATCCGAGAGAAGCTGAGACATCAGGACCCCCCCCCCCTCTCCCCTTAGCCCCCCCCCAAACCCTCCACACACACACACACACACACACACACACACACACAGGCAGCCAGAGAGACAGAGGGGGATCGAGGAACGCAAACTGAGAAAATACAGTTTGATGAGTGTTTCAAACATGTCTAAAGGAACTCAATAAATACTCAGTCTCGCCTATTTGTTTCCTGGGCACACTCTATTTTTTTCCCCCCAGCGTGGATGTTTTTCTGTGGGCTGTTGACTCACCGCACAATAAAAAAATGATTGGGGTGTTGCATCTTGTACAGTTTAAAGGATATTCGCTATAGACATCTTGCTTCGCTGGGTTAACGGATTCGCAAAAAGTCTTGTCAGCAATGGGTTCTTTGACTCTAACGGGACCCTGTAGGATTGATTGTTGTCAAGTTAAACCCACACAAACAACGTAGCAGGGCACTCAGTCAACTTCAGAGTGTCACTATGCTGTTAGGCTACAGTGCAGAGGACGATGACAGAGCAGAAACAGCCTCTGATACCACGTGGGTGAAAAGGCCCGCCTGATGTGAAAGATACTTTCCTTCTTGGAGGGAGATGTTGCCTCATGCCTGACTGAGACCACTAGGGTAGTAGTATTATGTGTGTTTATGTGTGTGTATGTGCGTGTGTGTGTGTGTTTGTGTGCGTGCGTGCGTGTGTGTGTGTATGCGTGCCTACGCGCACGTGTGTGTGTGTGTGTGTGTGCGTATGTGTGTGTGTGTGAGGCCAGGTAAGAGAGAGCACAAGCCCGTACACACCACTAGGAAGCCTGAGAGAGGATGTCTTTCATCTCAGGCTCATCATCGCTGCTACTTCACTGATCCCCCCCCCACCCCCCCCCGCCTGGCCAATTTCCTCTCTCTCTCTTTAACACTCCTTGTGCCTCGTAGACATTTACACTGGAAAAAACACAGCTGACTTATGTAGGTAATGACACCTCAGTGAGCTATTGGTTTTTCTGGGCCCTCTGTGTGTTTTTTTTCCTCCTGTCTTATTCCATCCCTGCTCCCTCTCCACCCTCCCTCCTTCCTTCCTTCCCTCCCTCCCTTCAACGTTCTCTCTCCCCCACCCTCCACCTCTCCCCAAGTCATCTCCCTCCTCTCTATTCTTACTCCCTCCAGTCCCCCCCTCGCACTCTGTCTCTGCCTCTCTCTCTCCCCCTTCTCTCTCTCTCTCCTCCCCCTTCTCTCTCTCTCTCTCTCTCTCCCCCTTCTCTCACTCTCCCCCCCTTCTCTCTCTCTCCCCCTTCTCTCTCTCTCTCTCCCCCTTCTCTCTCTCTCCCCCTTCTCTCTCTCTCTCTCCTCCCCCTTCTCTCTCTCCGCTCAGTGTCAGACATAGATTTATTCAGCCTGTGATGCGTGTAGTGCCGAGCCGTGTGAGCGAGCAGGGGGACAGGTCAGTGGGAGGGAGGTGTGTGTACAATAAGAGATAAGATCATGGCTCCCCAGGGCCTTGTTTGGCCCTGTAGCTGATCCATCAAACGCTGGCTCCAAGTGCCAAGGTCAACTCTAATGAGCATTTTTGGGGTCTTATTCTACACACAGGAAACCCCTAACGTACACACACACACACACATACACACACGCGCCTGCATCTGTACACACTTACCTACTCAGTTGTACATTTGTGAGGTCGTAACACAATGCTGTATACGTGAGGAGGTATTGTCCTCAAACAGGACGTGAACAGGGATATCGGAGAGAGAACTGTTGCGGAGGAATACAAGCACGTACGGACGGGTGATCCATCTTTGGGGTAAACCGTGACGGGTACAGTCTCACCTGTCCGGACGCCACACCCGCCCGTGAGCGCGGAGGACCGCTTTGGGGTCCGGTCCGAGAGCCCGGCACCATCCCCGGACCCGGGGGCCGCCCGGGTGGACGACGAGGCGGGGCGTGGTGGAGGCGCCGGAGGCAAACCTCCGCTCGTCATCCCCTCGTCTGCCAAAAGTTGTTACGGTTTGCGGGCGCGCGGAGCGTGGGTGTGCGCTGAAGCATGTGGCGCATACTAATGAAGCAATAAAAGACGCAGCGGGTGGGGGGGGGGGGTGTGGGGCAAGGGGGGGGGGTAGTTAGTTATGAGTGGAGGACTGGGACCTGCTCGGTATAACCACTGACAGGAGGTGTGGTAATTGAGATGTTGTGACCCCACATATTACCTGCATATTGGCCAGATTAGGAGGTAGAGAGTATGGCTGGTCTGTAGGCTGGAACCCCCTCTGTGTCGTGTGTGTGTGTGTGTGTGTGCGTGTGTGTGTGTCTGCATGTGTGTGTGTGTGCTTGTGTGTGTGTGTGTGTGTAGTGTAGTGTACAGCGTTGTGTCCACAGAGGTGATGATGATGCTGATGCTAATGATAATTACATTCATCTTGACATTTTGACATTCGGCCAATGCCGTCCCCCTAGCAAGGACGCCAAACTAAACGCGCGCGTTTTCCACCGTGACCGTTCACAACAGATATAGCTGCGCCCCCGGAGCAATTAGTCTTGCGTGCGAGTGCGTCCTGACTGCTGACACTTCTTCAGTGATTCATCGACATCAGAGCAGTCTTCTCAGCCCACCCCCCCCACACGGAGGGAGAGGGGTAAGGGGCAGCCCAGGCTGTGTCCCCCATGGCGGGGTAGAGGCTAGGGGGCAACCCCGCTCCTCTCCCCCCCTAGCGGGCCGAGGGCTAAAGGGGAGGCTTTGGTGCTGTCCACCAGCTTGTGTGTGTCTCCCTCTGGCAGCTGGAGGGGACCCCCGGCCCAACCTGAGCCCACCGCTCCCCATCACTCAGGGGGGTCTCAGGTATTCTCCATGACAGGTTCACATTGAACTTTGACCCCGTATAGGAAAAAAGCTCTCTCTGCCTATGCCCTGTATTACTCTGAGGTTCCATTCCACTGAGGTGGGTATAGTTAGAATCATAGTCTAGGTCAGGATAAATATTCTGACATTTTTTGAATGCTTTAGAGATTTGTTTCCTCGCCAGTATATATATTTTTTTAGCTAAACACAATAGCGATATTTTTGTGTTTTTGTTCCTTCTAGCTCGCCTTCTACTCAAGAGAAACAGAAAACCAGCTTGGCTCAGAGGCTGAGCGCACATCAAAGAGCGCCAACGACGCCCGTCACAAACAACAACATCGAATCGAGATAAAAGCTAGAACCCTCCGGTCTCTGCCGTGATTAGAGCGAGGTACTACCGTTGCCTCAGACCTTGGCTTTCCGGCAGTGGGGTCAAAGGGCACGAGAGCGGAGGGTCGGTGCTAGTTTGAGGGAGTTGGCGTGCACCTCGTGAGGGGCGCATATGATGGATGGTTGGGAGCTCTTCGTCCTCTGCCTCTCCACGCTCCTCTTCGCCGGCTCCTCTACCGCTCTCTCCCCTCTCTCCCCTGTTGGCAGCTTCTCTCTCCAGCCCCTCTCTCTGACCAGATGTGTTCATTGAACTCTGTCAGAATAATAAAACACAGGTTCCAGAGGCTCTCCGGGCATACGGGGCCGGAGGACATGGGGTGAGTGGGGTCTATGTCCTGGTGCATGTAGGGACACACTATGGACCTATAGTCACGAGAGACACACTGTATACACACCGAGGAAGCAGGCCAACAGTCCACACCGACGTCCTATACACACAGACCGACGCCGACGCGATAAGAGCCACGACCGCAGACAAATAAATAAGAGCAGAAATCATAATGCTTTCTTCTGACATGTAATTAACAGTGTAACGAGAATATACAACGCTGAGACCAACTGTCATATCGGTCACCTTTTCTCTTGTGATTAAATGTTAACTGTCACTCTCCTTTAATAATTTTGAATTAATATGGTTCACCCTTATGTACAAGACCGTGTCAGCGTGGGCTGTCCCTGGCTGTCCCTCGGAGACAGCTGGAGACGGCGGTGTCGTCCCCCTCGTGTGTCAGAGACAAGATTCTCGGTGAGAGTTTCGCTCTGATGGCGCTGGCTGGCCAGAGGAGCTCCCCTGAGACCGAATCAAAACCTGCCTCACCTGAAAGCCTCCTGCCATCGGGAGACCGGTGACCACTGAGCACCCCCCCTCCCTGACGGGATGAAGGAGGTTGAGCTACTGAAGGCGAGAGTGATGATCTCCTTCACACTAGCAGACAGACACACACATACCCCCCCCCCCCTTCCCCTGCAGCGAAACCCCCCCCCCCTCCTCCAACCACACACTCACCATGGCTAGGCCTCCAATTAAATCAAAAGTGGTTTGTTTTTATTGGTCTTTTGCGCTGACAAGTGGGCTATCATTCTGACGGCTCTACCTGTCAGTGAGCGGCTGAAAATCCTCCGATGACAATGCCCAATGCTTCCAATTAAGGTAGAATCAGACTCCTGGCGCGCTAGCCATCTTTCCACCCTCCCCCAAGGCCCACCTTCCCTTCCTGCTTCCCTCCCCCCTTTCTTCTGCACTCGCTCCGCGAGCCTCATGCCATTCCCCTCTCCCTCACTCCTGCTCTCCTCGTAATTTCCCTCCCCTCTCCTCTCCTCTCTCTTTCTCTTGGAGAGGGGTCTGTCTCTGCTGCAAATTACCGACACAAAACGAGGTGGCGCGCTGGCGCTGAGAGCTGCCGGTCCTGGGCCCTGTCAGCATTAATGAGACGATGAAGGTTTATTTCGCCCGCATGCATGTGCTAAATTCTTTCTTGTGTGACAGCTGACTGGGAAATGTGAGTGTTAACCTTATAAAAGATTCAGCGATTCTCATTATTTTCTGTCAAGTCGCGTACCTGATGGCTTTAAGGTGCGCCATTTGCATCCCTGACTGGTCCGGGTGCTTCTTCTGCGGGGCGGTTTTATGCTGTTTGTTTGTTGTGTGGAGAGGCCTATCTTCCATCGAAAGCCATGTTTTTCTCGATGTTCCAAAACGATGAAGATGCCAAAGTTTATCCAAAGGCGACACACATTTTACAAAACAAATCTAAATATATATGTAACACACATCACATGCAATCGAATAAATAAATACAACGAACCACATTGCTGTTTTTCCCTCTGTTGCTCAGGGTGTTAGGGAAGCCCATAGGCATTGTAGCCTATTCACTATAGAAATAGGCCTATACGCTTCGACTCAATGGAAGGAATTGCTTACAGTGAAATGTTATATAGCCTATGACTCCATGGAGAAAATATGTAGGCTACGTAGGCCTAAGTGACAGGTGATATAAATAATCTTTATTTTAACTCCACTGTGTAATTGCCTAAAGAAATACAATGAATTGTAATCTTCTTAATTAATCCAAATAGCCAGGAAATTATATTTAAATTAAAGTCACATCACACGTTTCAAACAGCTGCCTTTATGTTACAGAAAGCAGATAGCTGGTCCCTGTCTTATACGTCATTCTGGCAGGGCAAAGCTCCCCCCCCTTGTAGTACAAACAAACATACTTCTGACATACACTCATACATACATTTTGTTTCAGAGTAGCCTAACTTCAGAATGTGTTGTTGAAGAGAACGTACACATAGAAGGAGAGAGAGAGGGGGCGGAGAGAGAGAGAGAGAGAGAGAGAGAGAGAGAGAGAGATCCCTGGGTATCATATCAACTGCACTGACCCTTACATTGAAACCATTGGCCAGAAAATCTGTACTTCCTGACCAGACGCTTGTCCAAAATCAGCAGGTAGCATGGCGCCCGAAGTCTCAATCTCACTTCGATCCTTCTTCCCCACGCATTCATATCCCAGGGACAAGTGTCAGCAGAACGAATAGCCATTCAGGAAGGGTAAAAGTTGCCTATTGCCTATAATGCTTGAACAATTAGAATACATTTGAAGCTGCCATATAAGTCTCTGACTCACGCATTTCCAATGGGTTCTTTTAGGAGATGTTACTTCTAATAGAGGAAAGATCATGACACGTTTAATTTGGTTTATACGTTTAGACTAAAGTGAGTAAAAAAAGAGCTTCTTTGCCTAGGCTATAGGTCTATCTAAAAACTCATGCCCACCAATTTGGCTGCATATAGGCTACTCTCAAAAACATCCCCCATGAAACTGGGGCGAAAGCAGCAAATAGACCTATAGAACCAGCCTAAATACATTTAAAAGAAAAGCTATCTGGCTGTCAGTATGGGTGTGCGCTCTGTTCCCATCCCGGTCCCCGCCTCATATGTGACAGCTTGCAGCCGTGATGGGACCCCATGGGAGCGGGTAGCGGATTCACTAACCTGCCGGTGTCTGAGTCCTACGAGCGCCTCCAATCTGGTGGTCACATGGGGGGTTCGATTATTAGGGCCTGTCGGAGAGTCATGTGGGGCTAACTGTTTTGGAGAAAGAAGCGAAAGTGCAGACAATGGTATTTCATGCACGTTAAAGTTTGCGTCACGCCATCCTTTCAGCGCGCGCTGTTCGGACTATTATTCCTCATTAGCATTGTATGCATTATTAGAGAGGCTACTTATTATGAACTAAATGCTCACCACTCGATGCTCATGCTTTGTTCATTCACCAAATAGTGTGGTGTATTTTGACGTCCGATTATAGAATAGCCTAGATTATAGAATAGCCTAGGCCTACAATCGCTCAGGGTGCACTTCAACATTAAGGTTTCCTTAGAATAGAATTTAAACTGAGCCAAATATAATCCTTTGCATCGAGAATGAACTTTACAGGTAGCCTATATTAGTCATATTTCCTAAGTGAAGCATTACACATAAACAATACACAGTAATATAGGCCTAGGCATGTATGCCTTAAAGCTTAATATGAAACAACAAAAACAATTAATTTCAACAACAATAATAATAAAATAACATTAATAATAAAACCGTAAAAACGGTAGATCTATGATAATATTAATACGCTTACCCGTGATAACATGAATGCGAATATTATATTATTATTATTATTACCATTATTGGTATCATAATAAAATAAATTAGAAAGAATATGTATTTATTATAACACCACCACCACCACCACCACCACCAGTACTACGACTACTACTGCTGCTGCTACTACTACTACTACTACTACTAGGCATACTACTACTACTAGGCTACTACTACTACTAGGCATAATAATAATACCCTAATAAAAATAAAAATAATAATAATAATAATTATTATTATTATCATCATTATTATAATTGTTGTTGTGATTATTATTAGGCTACATTATAATAATACAATAGTAATGTTATTATTATATTATAATTATTAGTAGAAGCCTAGTATTATTATATTATTATTTTTATTGTTGTTGTAGTTGTTGTTACTTCTACTACTGCTATTTACATTATTTATTTTGTAGTCCTATTGATAGCCTACTGTTATTATATATTGTTGTTATTGCTAATATTAATTACTATCAATATTAATACTGTTATCATGAATAATAATAATAATAATAATAATAATAATGTTGTTATTGTTGTTGTTGTTGTTACACATGGTTCAAATAAGTTGCTCAAACCACATAAACACCCATATATAGGCTATACTACATTTGTATAATAAGCTAACTTACATATATGGCCACTCATAGGTGGAAAAATGTCCCTAAAAAAACTATAACCTAAGTTTGATTGAACACACATGAAGATATAGGCGAGAGAAAAGACCTACTCGCTCCACATAATAACCCCATTATAGGTCTCATCAATGATGTAATGAAAGCAAACAGTGTGAAAATTGCCTGTAAACAGTTGGATCTGAATCTCCTGATGAATTCAGTGTCTCTTTTAATCAAAGTGAGGGAGCAGAGAAGAGGGGGGTGAGTGGGCGTGTGGGGGGGTCCACTTTCCTCTCCGCAAGCCCGTCAACACCCTAAAAGCCCTCTCAGCCAATGAAGGCTTGTCACAGGGGACTCACGTGGACGGGGCGTCCTTAAAACCTAGCTACTGAGTTTTCCTCAAGTTCAATTTTGGGGGAATCTGCCTCACAGCTCTCTGTTTTTGTTCCCAGTTATGTCTATTTAACCCAGTTTACCTCTGTTTTACCTGTATCCTCGCGCCTCCTGCCCGCCCGTTCCCTGTCTCTAGTTGCTTCTCTTAGCTCGCGCAGAATGTCTACACCTCCCACTGCCGCCGCGCGCTGCACGGGTCAGAACAACGAATTACTTTTTAAGCGATGAAATCTTCAGCAATTGTGTCCTCGTTCTGGATCAGCTGCAGGTCTTGAATTCCACCTGCACTGCTCGCGCGCTGCTGTACCTGTCCATGGTGCTGAAACAATTCCGACTGCAGAATTGACTCGCGCTAATGCTGCTACTTGAACTCTCATCATTGCAGTATTTCGGACAATTATTTTTACTTTATCTACTCAATCAATAATTTCCGGCCTATAGGTGAGTAATATTTCCTTAAAATAAGGATACATATCTATAAACTTGCCAACAGAGAGCACCGTTGCGTCGATTTCATGAGGTGAAGCAGCTTACTAGCCTACTTATTAGTTGGACGTGGATTCGATTTTGTAGCCTATTCTATGGAGATTCTTAACATTTTGACGACAAGCATCAATTGGGAAAAGGAAGACATCGTGGATGAAAAATTGTGATATCCGAGTGGATTCTTCTGCTGGATACGTTGAGGCAGCGTCTCGTTCCAGCAATCGCTGTTCGCCCTGAACTTGTCGTGAATACCAATGATAGTTTGAATTGAGGCCTCGAAGAGCACAGCTTCGCTGGTAAACAATGGAGGCTTCCACAAACGGGTCCAGCTTTGGGATCGACTCCTTACTTTCCCACAGACCTGGAAGTCCAGTCATGTCGAAAGGAGACAGTTTGGCAGGGGAGTGCCGGTCGCCGCTGGAGTTCAGCCCGAGGTCTGACATGGAGAGCGGCTGCTCGTCTCCACCGTCACCGAGGAGAGAGTGCGTGGACGAAGTATCACAGAGGCAGGGTCACGCTATCGTGCTGCCGCCCCATCTCCAGCACCAGCACGGACAGATCTCCGCCGGCTCACAGCCGCGGACCGTAACCTCGTCCTTTCTCATAAGAGATATTCTAGCTGACTGCAAGCCGCTAGCTGCCTGCGCCCCATATTCGAGTAATGGGCAGCCAACTCAAGAAACGGGGAGACTTGCTTCTAAAATAGCAGACGACTTCATGGACAAAATCCACAGCAACTCATCATCAGACAGCGAATACAAAGGTAGAGTGATGTAGGTCTCTTGGTATGCTATATGATGTGAAATTTTAGGCTCTATTACAATATATGGGCCTGTCTGTTTCCGTGGAATAAGTGTTGACCCGCTATTCACAAATCTAAAACGTTATTTGTTTATATAGCCTATATATTTTATATAGGCCTATCATTAGTCTTTAGTGTGCATGATATGCTACTGGTAATTCAATTCAGTTTTGTCAAAAATCTGAAGAGATTTATAAACAAATGGGCCTAGGCTACTGTTCACAATCAATAATATGAAATTATAAGTGAAAGATGGGTGTTTTGTCCAGTGCTTTAAAGCTAGCTTATTTCAAAAATCAAAAGCCATACTTGCAAAGAAACTTCACAGTCAATAGACCAAAACTGATTCATGGATAAATAGATGACATGCAGGTCGTTATTGTTCACAATAAAATACCTGAGAATTAGAAAGAGATGACTTATAGGCTACCCTCTTTAAATTTGAAACTATATTACTCTTTTGATACCATTCAAACGATATGGAGAACAGGGATGCATCAAACCGTGTTTCCCTCCATCAAAGGCATTTGCTTGCATTAATCGAAAGCATCTGTTGATGTCAGAGAAGCGAAAGAGGATGAGATGACAGGGTCGCCTGCAGATACACACCATCAAGGCCCTGTCTGTTTCCAATCATGTCAGCCATAACAGACATGTCACACCCATTGACAGTTTAATGAGGCAGTTCCTGGGTAGAAATAAGCCAACCGTAGCCCTAGAGGCCTACCATGTAGGCTGTGCCTACAGTACACGATTGATTGTAGGAACGAACAATACAAAATGTGCCTGATCAACCATTTCATTTAAAACATAAAACGCACCACGTTTTATCATATATAGCCTTAAAATTGGAGTGAATTGTTGTCACCCAGAAGGCTTATAAAGATGATTATTATTTAGTAGACTATTAGGCTACTAAGGACAACAATACCAGTCGTTCTAACCCCCCCCTATACGCAATAATAAAGGGAACAGTAGGCTACATATCGTGTTAAGACAGACGCCATAGGCTCATGTTATTGTCAATCAACCATGACCATTTACATTTTGGGGAGTAGGTCCGGTGTGTGTGTGTGTGTGTGTCAGATTCTCTTATCAGTATCAAAGCCCTTGTATGGGAGTATGGCCTATAGGCTCTCATGCTTTGGCTTTGATTTCAGCGAATCCGCCTCCTAATATTTCGCATAGGTTTGATTCAATTTGTCACGGTGCTAATCAGATTTGCACGCGCAAGGCTGCCCGGCTCTTTTTTGCTCGTGCGCACGGCCCTGTGAAGTTTCCCCGCTCGCGCTGGAAAGGCTTCTATCCCTTGAGGCTCAATTAGCCGGATTATTGTGCTTCTTGAAACAACTCAACAACTATTCACTCACAAGAACTCTCTTATTGCCTTTCTCCTTTTTGGAGGGGAAAACGAATTCTACTAAGACTTCCATATGACCTGATGGCCCCAACATGTAGCCCAGCGTACTCTGAATCTATATTGCTGAATAAATGCATGTGCACATTATTATTTGAGCAATCTCATCATATAGGATACACTAGGCCTATATTCAGTGAAATTCAGGTAGCCATAGGCCTAGCCCAATTGTGCAAGTCTACGGTTTAGTTATGCAATCTCTTCAATAAATTAAACGTGATTGAGAAAACACGTAGGCCTATCTTAACCATAGGCCTGTCTTAAACTTCAACATTTCCATTATGATTTAAAATCTCATAGCCTTGGCCAACTAAATTTTGTCTATGCAGGTGCCATTTTAATCAAGTTTGACCACCAATGTTTTTCATGCAAGTTTAAGAAAATGAATGCAGGACAAATGTTTAATATTTTGTCCTGCTGTTTGCAGTGAAAGAAGAGGGGGACAGAGAGATCTCGAGCAGCCGGGACAGTCCGCATCAGGCTCGACTGAAGAAACCCCGTAAGGCGCGAACGGCCTTCACTGACCATCAGTTAGCCCAGCTCGAGCGCAGCTTTGAACGGCAGAAGTACTTGAGCGTGCAAGACCGGATGGAGCTGGCCGCCTCCCTCAACCTCACCGACACGCAAGTCAAAACCTGGTATCAGAACCGGAGGTAAGCAGCGGAGCGGACACAGCAGAGATCCACTTACTCTCAATAACAATAACCCACAGCCAAGTCATAGGATATAGGCAAGTTATCCGTGTGCTTGCGTGCACCTGTTACGTAGCCTATTAGATGTTTGGCCTAATTCTACATCCCCCGCCACAGTTGGCTGTATTCTCATGTTGTTCAGACACAGGCGAACATCAAAACAGAAAGCAGCCTAACTTTGAAATCCTAACTGAAAATGTGTTTTATTGTCGTTATTGCACCAGTCGCGATGCCTAATAAACGGATAGCCAATTGAAAGGGACGTATGAGCAAAATGTAAAAACTATAAACCATCTTAAGGGGAGGGGGGGGCGGGGTCGAATTGTTGGAGCAATTTAGATGCAGTTCGGGGCATAAAAAAGAAGCACGTTGTATTCAGACATAAGAAACATAAATATAATAAAGAAACAACACTTTGGAGGATGAATAATGTATGTTTGCATGTGTGTGGCATCAATAATTCAACACTCTGACTATATCTACTCAATTATATTAATTATGAATTATTCACCTGAAAAGAAGGGCACTTTGGCAATCACAGATAGGCTATCCTAGCGTGAATACATGTTAAAGAAAGCTGATATTAGAAAGCTAATATAGCCTACAGAATAGCTGAGCGTTACGAATTTTATTCCATAGACCCGCGTTATTTTAAACAGTTCTAAGTAAAGACAGGCTACTGATGCCTACACTAACACTATGACGAAGTTATTTAGGCCCATTGTCAAGGCGTGGCGTGGCGTGGGATAGCCTAATTCTTTTTTTTTAATTAAAATGTCTTATGACAACAAGGCGTTATCCAAAGTCCAAAGTTCAAGTCATTAACCCTTTCTTAATTGTCCACTTGTATTCAACTCATGAAACTCATTTTTCATATTCCCCTTGTTTTCTTGCCGGGCAGGACAAAGTGGAAGAGACAGACGGCGGTTGGACTTGAACTGTTAGCGGAGGCTGGAAATTATTCTGCCCTTCAGAGAATGTTTCCATCCCCTTATTTCTACCCTCAAAGCCTGGTGTCCAACCTGGACCCATCAGCCGCCCTGTACCTGTACAGAGGACCCTCAGCACCCCCGCCGGCTTTGCAACGACCCCTAGTCCCAAGGATTCTTCTGCACGGACTGCAGGGGGCTAGTGAACCACACCCGGCACTCCCCCCTCTCTCCGGCGTGCTTCCCCGGCCAACGCTGCAGCGGTGAGCTGGCCTCTCCACACTTTTGCCCTCATTGACAAGCTGGGACTCCTAAGAGAGAAAAGATAACTGGTGACAAATAAGCCATGGAGAGAACTACTTCATGACTGAAACTCGAACTTTGACTGGGTTTTTTAACCTCTTTATTTAAAGCTAATTTATAAATGTTCACTATGCATTTAATTTATGTAGCCTAGTTTATTTATTTATTTTTGTTCATCATAAAAAGCTAAGACTATGTGTGGGCGACACCAGACATATCAAACATTATGGCTTTACAGAGTAGGAATAGGCTAAATCGTTGCTGGCAAGACACTTGTACCTGTCCATATTATTATAATTATGATGATGATTATTATGATTATTATCTATGATGACGATGATGAATATTATTATTATTATTATTATTATTATTATTTACAGTTTCACAAAATCGAATGCCATTCCAACTTGAGTTGAATTAGAAGATCCAAAGGATTTATTATGAATCATTTTGCATTTTGCTCTCATTCACTTTTCTTTTCTTTTTTTTTTCTTTTTTTACAAGTGAACGAAAAACACCAGTGATATACACATGTACATAAGAATATTTTGCATTTTATTCGAAAAGAGCTTGATTTAAAGATACATTTCTCTATCCATTTGTGCGTCTTTCTCAGGCGACAGTGATCCAGAGGAGGAAAGTTATTGATTAGCCACGGCTAATTTCCTAAGCCCATAACAAAGCGAACGTTAGGCTATGGGCCTATAATGGACAAATAATGGACTTTCTGAAATGGGAACCAAATAATCCCATACAGACATGAGAGAGACAACGAAATACAAAATGGAACAAAATCTATTTAGCCTAGTTGAAGATTTAGCAATGTTAAACCATTTCTGAAAAAAACAATGCATTTTCACCAATTAACAGATGGGTTTTCAAAAACAAGATAGACAGCCTAAAGATTGAAGACTAAGTCTGTGGCCAGTATAGGTCTATCTCTATTGCCTGTTGATTTGCTAGGTGTATTTGAACAGACGTCGTGCATTACTTATGTTATTTCATATGAAACAGTGGAAACCTTAATTGTTACTCTCTTTGGTGAAAATGTTTATTGCCGATATCAACTTGTGGAGTGGTTCTCGTATTTCTGGATCGTTTTCGTTCCTACCCCCAATATATCAGTGGACGAACATTTTGTCAAATAGTTCACAACAGAGGTTTGGAGCTAATGGGGATTTGAAGTAAAGAGAATTACTTTTTATATATGTGCAAATAAAGGTCTTTCATTTAATCACGTGGCTGGGACTTTTTTTTACTCATGGTCTAGAAGAGGCAATATACATAGCCGAGCATATTCCATTTTCGGTAGTAGTAGTAGTAGGCCAAATAGTAGGCCTAGTAGTAGTAGTAGTAGTAGTAGTAGTAGTAGTAGTAGTAGTAGTAGTAGTAGTAGTAGCCTAGTCTTTTAGTAATAGCAACCTAGTAGTAATAGGCTACTTTATAATTAGGTTATAGCAGAGGTCTAATAGCCTATCATTGTCCTCCGGCATCATGTGTGCATGTCTATGTTTATAGAGCGAAGACCATGCCATTTGATGAATGGATCGTCAATAATCGTCTCAGACTCAGTAGATCAGCTCTCCTGTAGGCCTATGTAAAGCCTCAAACGCAGACATGTTTTCTCCTCGTACGTATAGCAGTAGGCCTTGATCTTGGGCGGCCAATAACATCGGGGTCACATAATAAAGAAATAATATAGGAGAAAAACAGAACAGTTTATTCCTGGAGTGTTGGAAAAGTATTTTTCATTCAAACAAATAGTCTCTAATTGTGGCGCACAGTGAGTTGACCAAACAGGACAGTGTTGAGTGAAGTAGTGGTAGGCTATAGCCTGCAATAGCGACTCTGCAGGTGTAGTTTTCGCATCAGTGGTGGTTAAGAAGTGGGTAGTCTCGCGATGCCACACTTTAGAGATCTCTGCCTCTCCGACACCGCTGGGCGCAGCGTTTAGAGACTGACTCATGAGTCTAAGAAGTGGGTGGCAAAAAAAAGAGGAAGTGGGAAGTCTGTAGGCCTATAAATATAACTTCAGGCTACTCTTAGCTACACTGGCCTACTGTCTCAGTACAGTTTCCGCCCATCTTTCACTACCATCAACTGCAATGTCTACGTTCAATTGGCCACTCACAGTCACATAACACCAGGCCTGGCTTGTATGCTATTCTACCGTTTTTTATAAACAATGGACCTAGTGCACGCACGTGCAGGCTACAAACTCGCGTCAGTAGCCTACTCCAGGAATGTAGTGGTGACTAAAGAAGTGGGTATACTCTGACTAAAGAAGTGGGTATACTGTAGCAGAAATGTTAGACTTTTACATTAGTGGTGATTAAAGAAGTGGCTATAGGCTACTGTGGATCCATGGATAAAGAAGTGGGTAGGCCTATAGCCTACTCCGTATACTTCCGTATAGGCCTACTCCACTACGCCACTTGTCACTGCCTCTCAGCATAGCCTCATGGGAGTTGGCACTTGGCACAAATGTCATCAGTGGACCAACATGTTTGATGTAGACAGATATGGAATAGGCTACAATAGTTAAATACATTATCTGTCTTATTCGGTAAAAACAACGTATCCAGTCAAAAATATACATTCATAAGACGTGTAAAAGTAGAGCAACAGTGTAGTCTTTCCAACAACTTAATCAGAAGTATAAAGGCCTGCCTATAAAATCAAATTAGGTCTGGAATATTCTATTAGAAGCACTGCATGTTTGAATAATTTGGAACATGTCTGTCAAACACTTCCCTCAAACCACATCACTATTTGCTTAGTACCATCGATTTAATTTGTCAAACCTACAAAGTTAATAAGGATGTCACCGCTGGAGCATAGAACACTCATTGCCTCAACCTGTAAAAATACCTTGAGATTTACTGAAAGATTTAGAGTGGCGAGAGTTTAATTGGAGAAATGATTCTGGCTCTAAAACTCCTTATAAGTTAGCCTAATAATCCACACCAATATTTTTTCGGCATAGGCCTATATTTGAAGTGGATTTTAATGCTTTTCATACGACTTACTATCAGTTCTCTGAAAGTGTGAAGGGAAATTGATAGCCTATATCATTTATAGCCTAAAACTGTCACGCAAGCACTCGCACACACACGGCATCACTCTGAGCCAATGAATAGGGTTTCATAGCCACGTACACACACACACACACACACACACACACACACACACACACACACACACACACACACACACACACACACACACACACACACACACACGCACACACACACACACACACACACCAATGCTCGACCTTCATCAAAATAATTAGACCTATATCGAGCCATATGAAGGGAACAGTCAATTTTCCTCATGTGGGGATACATATTTCAAATGAGGCAGTAGCAGACTCATATAGCCTAGCTGCACACTCTCATCCTTCTTCATATGCTGAATTAAGAGGGCCATTTCATTCGTTTTTTCATAAACAATGCAGATATGAAATATTAATGCTATGCCTAAGTGTGCAATTGTTTAAGTGCCTTAAATGATCCCATTTGGAAATTGATTGTTTCCATCCCTCTTTCTTGAGAGTGTTGTTTGTGCGCTCTTTGCCAAACGGCTCCAACAGCTGGTGAACGGGCGAATCTGACTGTGGGCCGGATCATCACGGGGACAGCTGGTCAGCGTGGCTCCGCTGGGCCCGCGCGCCCCCAACCCCCCCCCCAACACCCCAACCTCGTTCCAAATAGGGGTCTGACTTCAAACCAACTAAATATCAGGCCATAACGTAAGGGTGAAAGAGTTCAGTCTGCAAGACTTGGCGAATAGGATGTTAACGATTAGACAAAAGACTTTAATAGCTTTTAATTGAAAGTCGATAATGGGCACGGTGGTCAGCCCTCCTGCTGTAACGCTCGCGTGACACATGCTACAGCCCCTCCCACTCACCAGCCTGCAAGTAGGCCTGTTTATGAACTGTAACTGTTTATGACAAATTTATGGTGCGTAAAATTGAATTGCATTTGAAATACGTACGTAGGCTATAGGCTACACTAGCCTAAATATGATGAGATTTTTAAATATTTATAGCCTATAAAACGGTAAAAGAACACCACACCGCATCCCAACTTGCCAAAAGATCAAATTAGAATCACATCATAAGGATCCGTGACCGATTCCAATAACGACGACCCCTTATGAAAAGGGTTATTCTTGCGAAGTACGCAGCTGATTACATGGAAAGCTCTCTGCCGTTGGATGACGCGAAGATTTTTGCATGTGAAAGGATGCTGGTAAATCCCTCGGCTCTTACTGCGGATTGTCCCCGGCTCAGGGTTAATGAAGTACGGATAGAGTCTCGTTGAGCTCCCGACAAACAAAAACACAACACGGGGAGGCTTAGACGCAGAGGATCAGTGACTGATTAATCTCATTGACTCAAGATAAAAACTAAACAAAATCTTCAAATGAAATTAAGAGTCAATCAAAGCGCAATTTGCATTGTAATGTCCATAAAGGCTAGCCCTTAGAGTTTTCTATTATTAGGCTACACACAATATAGTAGAATAAGGGACAGCATTTTAATCTGCTTTTGAATCCAGGGAGAATAACGTGACAGTCCAAAAATGTTCAAGAGTCAATGGGATATAGCTTAAATTGCAATTATTTATTTGAATAATTCTTCGCTTTTATCAGGCGGTCATCTGTGATATAGCCTACCAGTTGTTCACCATTTTCAAACAGTCTGAAGCTTGTTTTCAAAATGAAAAACAAAATCATAATAGCCTAACCCCTCATACATCCTATATCATTGTTTCATAAAACCTACCATGACAAATAAAATTGATTCTGAATCCTGATTCTGATAATTAACTGAAATTATTGAAAACAATGGCAGAGGGCACAAATGCTGTCCAGAATGGTTATCTGTGTCCTTTTACAAATAAAGGAGTCTGAATCAATGAATGCATGATACATTAACGTCATCAGTAAATACATTATACATTGAATACAATGTAGTGGACAGAATATTTGGATCCATTGGCTGTAACCTACCACTGGAGGGGGGGGGGGGGTCATACCATTAAATAGGTAGAGGGGACAGAAAAGGAAAGAAAAAAGAATCTCTCACAGCAAGACACAGAAACATTTAGGAAAGAGGATGAAATATCAGCAGAACTACAGAGAGTGAAGGGGGTTGGGGGGGGGGGGGGGGGGGGGGGCAGCCCTTCCCGTGGTAACATCCTGTCCAGGAGCTCGTCTCCTCGCCTGGAGGTACAGGCAGGGAGGGGGAATGAAAGCGCGGCTGTGAGATAACCCCACTAATCACTCCCCCAATATAACGGGGAGAGCTACAAACTTGGGTCAGGGGCGCGGGGGAGTGACATCCCAATCTCAGCGAATAATGAAACCTTTCCTCTCAGATCAGGAGAGGAGAAAAGGATAGGAGAAGAAAGGAGAGAGGGAGGGAGAAGGAGAATATAGGATTGGGGCTCCAGCCCTCCACCCCCTCCCCTGCCTGTGATAGCGGTCGCATTCCAAGCAGCAGGGGGGCAGTGTAGCCTAAGACACACCGCCATCAGATGACACAGAGATTATCTAATCAATAAATTGTGGTGTTATGGGCTGGGCTGGACGCCTGGCGCAGGGGTCCCTAAGTAAACTCTCCAGGCCCCCCTCCCCCTCCAGCTCCCTTCCGCCATGCAGCCGTGGTCGTGCCTCTGAGACATGACCCCCCCCACGCCCCCACATGCCCCCTGAGCTGTAACAGCATCTCACACTGGGCTGCCCGTGACTGCAACATAGACCTATAGAGGGTTCGGTTGCACGCGCAGGGCCGACGCAGCCCTCAGTGCCAACCAGATTTCTTAGGGCTCTATAGCACCTCCTACTGGCCAGTGATATTCTGCTGCTTCTGCACAGATGACGTCGTTTCTCCATGCACTGCGCACCTGATAGCATTAAATCAGCGAGGCTCTCCACTATCACACGAAAAAGGTCCCAAACTATATCGTAATAGAAACATAACCAAAACATGAAAGTGTTTTAATCAAATCATTGTCGTTCAGTCACAGAATGTCACAGTATCTACCAAGCGATTAATCTATCATCTCTATATTATGAATCAAGATGATGATAAATGCAGGTGGTAGACAATGGAACGCAGCCTCTTCCAAAATAGCTTTACTATTCATGTGGTCCTTGTGTACAGCATACATATATGGAAGAGAGGCTATGTTATGGTCTCATTTAAAGTGGACTTGAGGGAACATGCAGGCAGTTTCTTGGACACCACAGCGGACCCCTGGGTCAGTGTCGGGGGGCCACAGGGAGTCCTCTCACCTCATAAACATAAAGGGAGGAGAGGTTATCAATAAATGATGAGGTGTGGTATACATGTATTTTTAACGCACCTTCTGTGTGAAGTCTGTCAGGTGCTCATACACTGTCTCCTGGTAGAGGGCAGAGAGCAGAGAAGGACTCTGTATGTGTGTGTGTATGTGTGTGAATGTGCTGTGTGTGTGTGTGTGTGTGTGTGTACGTGTGTGAATGTGTGTGTTGAAGCAGGGCAGGCAAGTGGAGGGATATTTCTTTGTGTAAAGGTGGTGATAACCAGAGGTCCTATTTTGCCAGCGAAGTCAGTTTATGAATTTGTTTTCAAGTGTGTTTTTGTGTGTGTGTCAGTGATGGAAATTACTGTACAAAGGGTAAGATAATATTTTGGAGGTACTTTGGGTGAGGATGTAATTTGGGTGAGGAGGTAATATGGGTGAGAAAAGACAGTAAAAAAGGACACACAATAGGTTCTTCAACACTTTTCTTTGTGGTTTTAAAAAGGGCCTGCCATGATGAAGACATCCTGTTGCCTCACTCCCGCTCCGAGACTTACTGTGACATGTCTGCCATTGGCCATCAGCAGGAAAACGCACCCAAGAGAGGTGATGTGTAAGGGGCTATTGTTCTATACCCCGTCCACCATCATTGAGACACACACACACACACGCACACACACACACACACACACACTAAGCGTGGCATGACTGGGTCAGTGTGTGTATACGTGTTGGGGGAAGTAGTGGTTTAAAAGGGGGTCCAAAAGCCCCTAATTGGACATGTGAGAGGCAGCGGTGAGCCAGACTGCTGGAGGAGACCATCTACCTCCAGTGACCACTCCTTGACTTCCCATTTGCCTCCGAGGACCCCCAGGGCTGGCCAAGCAGCTGCCCGACGGAGCCGTAACTCCAGGCCAAGGCGAGGACCCCAAGATAACAAGCCCACAATGGGGGGGTGAGAGGGAGGTAGGGGTGTGAGAGTGAGGAGAAGAGAAAACAGACAACAGTGTAACAGAACAGGAATAAGCCCAGAAGTCGTGACAACACACTGATGGGTTAGGACACTTTCGCTTAATAAAAGTTTACTCTCTGACGCGAGCTGGGAATGCAACATGCTGAGAGAGCTGCTTTAATCGCGTGAGAAATGGCGTGGCTTCCTGCTTTGCTCCCAACTCTGCTGCTCATTTCATCATCAGAGAAACTGACAGAGAAATATTTACATACTGTACGCCCAGAGAGGCAGAGGGATTTGGACGCTGGTTGTCTGGTAGATCAGAGAGCTGATTTATATAATGGAGGCAGCTAGCAACACAAGCCAACAGCAACACAGAGCAAGCTGCCTGCTCTTCACACCTGAGCAGGCGGAAACAGACACACACGCGTGCACACACGCACGCACACAGGTTTTGAAGTTCGTCTGGAGTGGCAAGCTGAATAAAGACAGAAGAGGGTGATGCCACGTAGCGGAGAAAACCGTCTTCAAACGGTTATCAATACAATTGGCTGTGCCAGCAGCGGCAGTTTAACCTCTTTAGCGCGTCGGGTGTCTGCTAACTGGATGTGACGCCTGCTCGCGATGGCGCCTTCTGCGGTGTCTTCTTCACACAAGACGCTCAGGGGGTGATGGGTACTGAGAGTCCCAGTTTAACTGTGAGGCAGCGGCGTCCCTTTGCGAGTCCCCACACTGAACCATAATAGCATCCTGCGCCCAAAAAAAACAACACATTCAAATGCGCACAAACACACGCACGGTAGCAAAGCAGGTGGCAGGGTGACACAAATTTAGAAAAGCAAATAAAGAGAGAGAGAGAGAGAGAGAGAGTCAAGCCCTGTTTAGCATACCTCGCATGCAGCCTTTGGGAATAAACTTTTCCTGACTGCAGCTGTGCTGTCATAACCTTTCCAGACTCTGTAGGTATATTTAGTTCCTTCATACAATCAATAACATCCG
This sequence comes from Borostomias antarcticus, assembly GCF_949987555.1. Classification (NCBI taxonomy): domain Eukaryota; kingdom Metazoa; phylum Chordata; class Actinopteri; order Stomiiformes; family Stomiidae; genus Borostomias; species Borostomias antarcticus. The sequence continues at coordinate 35,252,112 of NC_140235.1, read as the reverse complement.
GTGCATAGAAGGACAAGACAACCAATGTACATTTAAAAATCACAAATAAATGACTTTATTCTCATGGCATGGCCATGGTCACAATAAATGTACATTCTTGTAAACTTCAATAAGTTGTTAAATACCCTGACTGTCTCTCCAAATTCAACAGTGTAGTCTAACCAACAACTTAACCAGAAGTAAAGGCCTGCCTATAAAATTAAATTAGGTCTGGAATATTCTATTAGAAGCACTGCATGTAATTTTGAACATGTCTGTCATGTCTGACATCTGACAGTCTCATGATGATGAAAGGTATAACAGACATCAATCACTACAAAACACAATCATTCACAAATTATAATCAGAGGAGCACATTCAACTCAACTGGCATCCTTATAACTTGCATTACACACGAATTGAATGTGTTCCTAGTGTTGTACACTCTAACTGCACAATATCACCTAAGATTCTGACACAAACATGGTACTTAACATGAAATGGGATCGGCTGGTTTAATCACGTGCCAATCAGTCAATGCATCGCAAGATCTGATAGAGTGCGCGCGCATGCTAAAGTATGTCACACGGATACATGGTGAGGACGAAGAGGAGGAATAAATTCATGAGAAAAACCTTCCTTTGCCAAAAGACGCCGAGCTCAGAGAAAAGGGGCAGAGGAGAGGAGGCCGGCCTGCCAAGGATGTGGCAGAGGCATTAGGGATTGCAGCTGGCGGGCGATCAGGCTGGCTCTGTGCGCGAGCAGCCCCTGTACCCCTTGATCCTGAGCAGAGGCAGGTCTCCACGGACCCTGCTGGTGCCAAGACGCTCTGCTCCTCCAAACCTGGAAACCCCGAGCCTCCACACGGACACGTGAAAAACACACAAACACTCGCTAGCTAGCATGCCGCACCACAACGCGCGCATACGAAATATACAGATAGAAATAGAAACACAAACACACACACACACACACACACGCACGCACACATACAATAGTATTCAGCCGGTATCCCGGCGTTTCTGACAGGCCATACTAATCAGGTGCGCCTGAGACGATAGTGACAGTGTCGAGACATGCGGCGCGCGCGGCAGCTCATGTCCAGAGTGGTAATGAATAGAACACCGGTAGACAGGGGACACAGGCCCTTGTACCGAGGCTGTGGACCATCGCTGTTTTCCTCCGCAAGGATTGCATTCCTTCCGATACGGACTACCTCCTTAAGTTATGCCTGCACTAGATACAGTGGAGAGGGACAGAGAGAGAGAGAGAGAGAGAGAGCGAGAGTGACAGAGACAGATGAATAAGAAGAGACTGAGAGAGAGGGAGAGGGTTAAAGTAGGGTTGAGATAAAACCCTACTCATCAGGGGACACACGAGGGCCGCACCTGACCCACAGAGAAGATCCGACGCAATTAGGCCAGGGAGAGGATTAGCCGTCGGTTCGGAGAAAGAGGCATGGCCAGGGGTCAGAGAACGCGGAGATAGCCGAGACAGATACAGCGGTCGGCGTGGATGAGGAGGGAACGGTGAAAGGGAAGGTTGTGTCACCCGACATGTAGAGGAGAGAGGGAGTCAGTGGGGGGGGGGTAAGATAAACCTCTAGATACGAGGACCTTGGCAGCGCAGGTAGGCCACCCTGAGAGGCTACAGCAAAAACAAAAAAAAGCTACACAGATACACACACACACACACACACACACACACACAAACACACACACATGCAGCAGACACAATAGAGTGATTACACCTCCCCGGTGACATGCAGGAGCTGCTCAGGACACACACACACACACACACACACAAACATACACACACACACACACACACACAAACATCCACAGGGCCTGACTGCTACAGTGCGGGTGCCTGCTCTAAGAGGGACAGGCTGGACATTCAGAAAGAAACAAAGAGGAATAAAGGATTGTGGGTAAGAGGAATAAAGGATTGTGGGTAAGAGAAAGAGGCTCTCAGATAACCTTGCCGTTGCCAGGCACATCCCGGCCTATCTCTCCGGCTCTAAGGTTACCTCGTACCCAATGACACATGCTGCACTGTGTGACCTATTCTCTGCCTTGAAACTCCAGGGAACCAATCTGTCTCAACTGTACATTTCCTTTTCTAAGGACAACTCAGCTTATATTTGAATGGTGTACACAATATTGTAAAATATCATAGTATTCCATCTGGGCTCTGTGGTTAAAATGTATTTTCCAGAAGAACTGATAGGTTACCCTAGGATCAGAGAGGAGGGTAACCATCGTGATGAGATGTGAAGCAGGTCAGGTGACAAGCCATCAAACAGTATCTGCATATGGCCTGTCTAACGGAAATAACTTTCATTTTCTAACAACATTTAGATGTTCATCTTAAAGCCATTAACTCAAAGGCCAGAAGGTTTACTGGCAAAGCAACATTCCACTTTGACAAAAGATTTGAAAGAATATATGAAAAAGAGAAACGTATTGTTTTTATATGAGATCTATTCCCCGGGTGGCGGGGTCAATAATGACTTGATAAGTCTGTGACTGCCTTGCTATTTGCACTGTTTGCGCTGTGTTTTCTCTGCCTGTGATTGAGCGTGGCTATTTCCAGGCGTGGGGAGAGGCGTCTCAGGACCAGGAGGCTAACGTCTGTTTGATCAAAGTTTATGTGAAATTTCCCGCCCCCCCCCACAGGGGAGCTGGTGTTTATGAACTGTAATAAAAAGAGTCATTTTGACGGCCTGACCTGAGTGTGGTGGCAGGGGGGGTTTAGTTATGTCTCTGTTTGCGAGGGAGGGGTGGAGCCGCGAGCGAGAGAGATGGGGAGAGAAGGGAGAGAGAGAAAGAGAGAGAGAGAGACGGTGGAGAGAAGGGAGAGAAAGAAAGAGAGAGAGAGAAGGGAGAGAAAGAGAGGGAGTGAGAGAGAGAGAGAAGGGAGAGAGAGATGGGGGAGAGAGAGAGAGATGGGGGAGAGAAGGGAGAGAAAGAGGGAGCGAGAGAGAGAGAGAGAAGGGAGCGAGAGATGGGTGGAGAGAAAGAGAGAGATGGAGAGAATGGAAGGAAAGAGGGAGTGAGAGAAGGGAGAGAGAGAGGGAGTGAGAGAGAAGGGAGAGAGAGATGGGGGGAGAGAAAGAGAGAGAGAGAGAGAGAGAGAGAGATGGGGGGAGGGCCATGACACCCCTGTGTTCTCCTAGCAGCCAGCCAACAGCTCTTAATGAAACACATTAGATCCACCCAGTCACCTTACAGCAGTGGACTGACTTCTCCCAGCAATCTTGCTCATTTGAATTTAACACATAGCAATGGGAAATGAATGTACGTGATCCCGATAAGTCATTCTTTATAGGTGGAAAAAAAGAGCTAAATAAATAGGCAGGCTATTTGCCAATGTAGCCATGTTATGAGACTGCAATCAATAGGCGATTCAAGTAACCTTTCAGAAAACCAAATAATGTTGACCTTTTTACTTTGTCAATGAACCATAATCCTCTAGCTTTGAGAGGCTGATAAGGCGGTTCAATAGTATCAGACTTTTAATGAACATATTAATGGTCTTAGAGTTGAATAGCTTAGTGGTTGGCTAATTGCATGAATACCGTTATGCAGAAATGGTGCTCAAAAGCATACTAAACGATGACTTTCTCATATGCACAACAATCACGGTTAGATGAACAGTAATGAAATTAAAGATATTATTATAGATATACTTTGTTCTATGAACTGCATTCTGCATTATGAAATGTATTCCTGGTCTGTGGAGAAAACACCTAATCTAGTAAGAAGCTAAACTATGCGGAGCGCCGTGTCTCTGATACAGCATTTCTATGTGTAGCTAAATAAATCATCCCAGGTTACTGAAGCTGAGTGATGGAGGACGCTTTATTTGTTAGTGTCTGAGGCTTTCTGGAGGCATCGCTAAATCAATGCTGTTTGCTGCAAGCCAGAACAGAACACACACACACACACACACACACACACACACACACACACACACACACACACACACACACACACACACACACACACACACACACACACAACAAAACACACCAGAGAGCCATCAGTAACATTCACTGACATCCCAGGACCAGAAGGATGACTGGGAGGCTAAAGGAACTCTTTACTGTCCAAAGTGCTTCACAGAACAAGATCTTACTTCAATTACAACATCAATTGTGTAATATTGCTTGAATAATGTGTTCGATATCTCAACATCACGATTGTCCCCTCGTTTTGTCAGACTTCTGTATGTGTAAAATAGCCACATGCTATTCCACACACGTGTTTGTGAGTATGTGTGTGCAAGGTAGATATCCTACCCTCCAGCGCACACACACACACACACACACACACACACACACACACGCACACACACTCACACACATGCACACGCACACGCACACATGCACACACTCACGCGCGTGCACACAAACATGCACAGCCTGGATTACTGAAGTAGTATCAAACTTGAATAATAAAGCAGGTTCTTAAGATTTTAATAAGAATAAAATGAAACAGTAACCACCAAGGGGCCAGCAGGGTTAATCCCCTCAATATTACTGAAAATAAAACAGGATCAAAACGGAGAGGAGAGCATGAGAGAGAGGGAGAGAGAGAGGGAGAGAGAGAGAGAGAGAGAGAGGGAGAGAGAGAGGGGGAGAGAGAGAGAGAGGGGGGGGGGGGGGTGGGAAGCTGGGAAATGTAGAATATTATTAGCCTCAGATAGTCTGTGGGTGTTTCAGAATACGATACAATGCAGTCACAGATTACAGCAGATTACCATTAACAAGTAGATTTCTAGAAACACATTATTATTCTCTAGAATACTAAAATATTTCACACTGAAGCGGAACACACAGGTGACACTGTTTGACTGTGTTTAGTCTCTACAGTGCACAAGGAGTGCTCAGTTCATTCCCTATGCGTTCAACACCCGCGTTGGTTCCTCAACATATTTCCAATGTCAAAGCATGTGCGCAGGCAGCAGATGGCATGAAACAGTTGGCACGGGCGAGTGCGCGTGAATATCTGTTTACTAATAACCCTTTAATTACTTCAGATGGGCAATGGGATCAAACAGCCAGAATCACACAGGAATTACCCTTAAATGAGACCGGACAGGAAATATAGCCTACACTATGGCCTTATGTGACCAGTAAAGTTTTTTTTTCTTGTCCGCTAAAATATGCTTTACTCTAAGGGGGGAGATATTCTCTATTCTAGTCTCTAATAACTGTACCAAACAGCATCACAGATGATATAAAATGGGTATTAAAGAAAAGAGAGCGAACGACTACTACTCAGTGTGTGCAACACACATCCCCTCACCACCACTCCTTGGTCTCCAGACTACTGTAATAACAGACGAGGAATGGGGATAAAATACCCTTCTGTGGGTAAATGTCAAGAAAAATTCCTTCATCTGCTACGATAATGCTAACATACACCATTTTGTTCCACTGAACCCACCTCTCGGGCAAATATGTTACAAAAGTGTGCACTTCCTCCTCTTTCTTCTCCGAGCTGAGATTTAGGCTGCTGTATCGGTGGGATTGTGTTTCATTACCCGAGCGGAGAGTGTGTTGGTTCCGTTGGATGCCCTTTCGTGTGGGGCCTCGCGAAAGCATACATTTTAATGATGAGACCTTTACTTTGGGATAAAGGGAAGAAAATAAATTGCTGTTCAAAAGGAGATATTACTCTTGGCATTGTGGGATTGTGGAGGATTGGGCAGGTGTGGGCCGGTGACCCATAGATTGAGACCAACGCAACCTGTATAAATTAAGATATAAATAGTCTCATATGGGGCACTAGTGCGTGTGCACTCCAGTATTCATGCACATGTCTAATATATGCATGAAGGTTCACGTGTGTGTGTGTGTGTGTGTATGTGAGAGTGTGCAGTGTCCATTTGTGAACGTGCAAGTGCATACGTGTGCGTGGTGTATGTGTGTGTGGTGTATGTGTGTGTGTGGTGTATGTGTGTGAACGGAGTCTGTGTGTGTGGTCTATGTGTGTGAACGGAGTGTGTGTGAGCGGTGTGTGTGTGGGGTGTATGTGTGTGAACGGTGCGTGTGTGTGTGTGAGAGCGGTGTGTGTGTGGGGTGTATGTGTGTGAACGGTGCGTGTGTGTGTGTGAGAGCGGTGTGTGTGTGTGTGTGTGTGAAGACGTAAATCCCACTCAAGTGTAGACAAACAGAAGGGTGGCGGTTCGAGGGCTGCAGTAATCTTGCCTGGTTATTGTATTTTCTTCTGCTGGATCCCAGTAAAGACCTCCCAGCTCTGCTCTGTTCTGCTCTACTCTACTCTACTCTACTCTACTCTACTCTACTCTACTCTGCTCTGCTCTACTCTGCTCTGCTCTGCTCTACTCTGCTCTGCTCTACTCTACTCTACTCTGCTCTGCTCTGCTCTACTCTACTCTGCTCTGCTCTACTCTACTCTGCTCTGCTCTGCTCTACTCTACTCTACTCTGCTCTACTCTGCTCTGCTCTGCTCTACTCTACTCTGCTCTACTCTGCTCTACTCTACTCTACTCTGCTCTGCTCTGCTCTGCTCTACTCTACTCTGCTCTACTCTACTCTGCTCTACTCTACTCTGCTCTGCTCTGCTCTGCTCTACTCTACTCTGCTCTGCTCTACTCTGCTCTGCTCTGCTCTGCTCTGCTCTACTCTACTCTACTCTGCTCTACTCTACTCTGCTCTGCTCTGCTCTGCTCTGCTCTACTCTGCTCTGCTCTGCTCTGCTCTGCTCTACTCTGCTCTGCTCTACTCTGCTCTACTCTGCTCTGCTCTGCTCTGCTCTGCTCTACTCTACTCTACTCTGCTCTACTCTACTCTGCTCTGCTCTGCTCTGCTCTGCTCTACTCTGCTCTGCCCCGGCCCTCCTGTCACTGGTGGACCAGCCCGGGGGGACAGCTCTGGCTCGGGCCCCACAAGGAAATTAAAAGGGGATTAAGACTGGCTGACACTTTGTGGCCGATTACTCATTTATTTCGGTGCGTGGTGGAGGGAGGTGGTGGAGGGAGGTGGTGGAGGGAGGTGGCGTTGGACGCCGTCTCCTCTTGGCTGTGAAGAGAGGGCGGGGGCTTGGGAGAGGGTCCTCGCTGGAATTAATCATGAGGTAACCGTGAAATTATCAGAGGCCTTCGTATTTACATAGCATCGTTCTCATTCAAATCTAAAAAGCAATATGTAGACCACCTAATAAACAATATGTACAATAATGAGTTGACTAGCTTATCAGTTGATGCTTATCAAACTCAAATCCCATTGGTTTGTTCATTTTAGCAGCCCAGCCAAGCCCCTTGTACTGTTGCACAGTATCAAACTATCCCTGAGAGGCAGATGAGGAGGACAGATGCCGAATTAGGCTTGCTAATTAGGGAAGTCTGTTTGTAATTAATAGATATTACCAGTGGACTAGCTTCCTGCCCAACAGAGTCTCCAGGATTCCAGGGGGGTGCAGGGAACTCTCTGTGAGTGATGAGTGACAGCAGCCTGCAGAGAGAGAGTTAGTAACTAGCCATCACACACACGCACACTTGTGAACATATACACACTAAACTTCAGTCTATATGAGTTCATACAAGATCTTTGACTCGTGTAATTCTATCAACATTGCTGTGTGTTGCATCTGTGGACCGGCCAGGGGCTTTAACCATTTTAGGGACCAACTCCTTCCTGTCCTCCTTCCTACTTCCTGTCCTTCCTGTCCTCTTTCCTGTCCTCCTTCCTGTCCTCCTTCCTGTCCTCTTTCCTGTCTTCCTTCCTGTCCTCTTTCCTGTCCTCCTTCCTGTCCTCTTTCCTGTCTTCCTTCCTGTCCTCCTTCCTTCCTGTCCTACTTCCTGTCCTCTTTCCTGTCCTCTTTCCTGTCTTCCTTCCTGTCCTCTTTCCTGTCCTCCTTCCTGTCCTTCCTGTCCCCCTCCCTGTCCGTCTCTGTGATCCGGGGGCGTGGGCGTGGTTGCGGAGGTGCAGTGTGGCGCGGCGGCGACAGAAAGGAGTTATCAATTATCCAGAGCGCTGTGGCACTCTGGCTTCCTCCAGATCTGCTGTTAAATGAAGTTGTCAGCGCTGTCTCTGCGATTTCCCCCGTCACACGGGCAGACGGTGATGTCATGTGACGGACGCTCGCCGCTTCTCCTTGCCGGCTGCCGCCCCGCATCTTGCCTGCAATTCATCAGCTCCCGAGCACGCCGGCCCGGGCTTGGTCCACGCCAGCGCCAACGCAGGGGCACATGCGGCGCCGCTGCGCCTAAGCCAACCCGGCGCCGGGCTGGATCACCTTCCAAAAACCCGCTGTAGAGGACAGGGTTCAGCGGACTTTTGCCCCAGTGGCTGGAGCGCGTGCGGACTGGACGCAGTGTGTGTGCGTGTGTGTGCGTGTGTGTGCGCGCGCGTGTGTTTGTGTTTCAGAGAAAGGGAGAGAAGCCCAGAGGAGGAGAGGGGGAGATGGAGGAACTGGAGAACAGCTGTGAGGTAGAAGTAACGAGGGAGGGAGGGAGGGAGGGAATGGGAGAGAGAGGCGGGGTGGAACCGGAGCAGCGTGGACAGCGAAGGGCGATGTCTGGGGATGGCGTGCGTGCGGGCGGGCGTGCGGGCGGGGAGGCGGGCCCTCTGGGGGCCCGGGTCTCAGGTGAGGCTACAGAATGTGGGACAGTGGGCGCCGTGAGCATCGCTGAGCTGAAGGGCACGGGAACGTACGGTCAGGGACGCAGCTCGCACGGAGAGAGAGAAGGAGGGAGGGAGAGAGAGAGAGAGAGAGAGAGAGAGAGAGACCAGCCAGACGGCCGGGCGACAGAGAGAACAGATAACTGTAAAACAGCGTGGCGCTAAGCTCTCTGTGCTTAAGTATTTATTTGTGATGAATAGTAATGATGGCACAGTTACAAAGCACTTGTTTAATATGGAATGGCTCAGGAGGCGGATATCGTTCCCCGCGTCCTTAACCGGGCCGCGGCTATCGAGCGACCGCGGGGAGATGCCAAACCCAGCCCCCCCTGTCCACCTTCCTACGCCCTCCACCCCAGCCCACAGTCAAAACGCCTGCCGTCCCTTTACACCGTCCCCTGCCCCACTCTTAAATAATAAATTAAACACTATTCCGAGATATTAACCTACTTATTATCTTCTTTTTTTTTAAGTCAGGAATTTATGTCAATTTGGTTGGTGTTCAATGCAGCCCAGCTGTCACAGACTGGCCTCCAGTAACCTAAATAAACTAGTAATGTTCCCTTGGTCTGGGCTCGTTGGTTGGATGCCACTGTAAAGGGAATTAACGACTCCTTTTACACTTCAAAGGGCCTGACGGTTTAAATCAGAGTTGTTGTTTTTCCGCCACTAAATAAAGTAATTATTAGATCCCGGTGATAATGAGCACATGTTGACCTTGCTCATAACGAATATTTCTTTAATGTGTTTTTCCGGGCTAATCTAAGGCAACAGTGCTTAATCTTTCACCAAAGGCAGCAAAACACTCCGGTCTCCCTGTCGGAGGGGCTCTCCCAGTAATAAGCTGTTCCCGGGCCCCGGTAGTGGAGAACTGGCATGGGCTCCGGCGGCCATGGATCAGGCAGTCATAACCTCCTGTTCCAGGGATAAGCCTCAGTCAGACCTGCGGGGGTCTTTAAACAGGGAGGAGAGGAAGAGCTGGAGAGACAGACGGGGGGGAGAGGAGCGAGGGGGCGGGTGGGAGGAGGGGGCGGGGGGCAGGAAGAGGGTAGAGGGGTGGTGGTGGTGGGGGGTAGATTTCAGCCATGGCTCCGGGTGAAGATGGCACCCCTCTCACCTGTGACGTGCTTGAACGGGACACGCAGGGAGGGGACCAAGTGAGCCCCTGCGCTTAATTGGGCACTCAAATGCTACCGGGTCCCTTCCCAACGGCTCGGAGGTGACACATGGCCAAGAGGGAGAGAGGGAGAGAGAGAGGGAGAAAGGGAGGGAGAGAGAGAGGCCCCAGGATGGGAGAGGAGGAGAGTGTGAGGGGAGAGGAAATGGAGCCGAGGGTTTAGCACCTCCTATGGCCAAGGTTTTTTCTCTCTCCCCGGGTTCTCGATGTGACGGTACATTTGGTCCCCAGCTGTGCCAAAGATGACAGGGCAAAATTAACCCCTCAGTGATGGGAACGAGTCAGGCACTGAGGCAGCATTATAAATTTATGTTTGGTTCCTTGACAGACTAAGAGAATAAAGGCTAAATGATGCCCTAGTTTATTATACTGTAATTATGTCCTAGTTTTATACTCTGTTGATTATTTAAAAAATGCAATGCAATGATTTTATACTAACCATAACGTTGCCTGAATTTTGCACAAGCTCCTGTCATAATAATCAAAGTAGCATGTATCACTGAAACTCATTTAATTAATTTGTCTATTTAAACAGTATATAATTTGCATAACACAATAGCATCTATGGAACGTCAGAATACTTTGCGCAGTCCGACAGAGAACAGTCTCTTAAATCGGCGTTCTCCCTTATCTAATCCCCCATTTTGCCGTCCGCGGTCCCGAGCGCAGACACCTCGCAGGACACGACGAGTAACCAGCTCTAAATTCTCTTTTCCACTTCATCAAAGCTTGCGCCCGCTAATCCGTTTCTTATATAAATAGCTCTCCGGTAGAGAGGGTAGCTGCCGCATGGAGCTCTAACCCTTCTGTCCCCGAAGCTGCAGCCAGGATAAGCTGCGTGTTGGATGGGCACATCGGGCTGCCTGTGGCCTGCCGCTGTGCTGGCGGCCAGTACAGATGGAGGGCAGGGCTGGGCAATGCCAGCTTGTCAGTCGGATTAAAACGACTCATTTATTCACTGAAGTATCGTGCAAAGCGACTGGGCCAAAGCGGGGTGAGACAGAGGGGGAGAGGAGGGTCAGATCGCGGGGGGAGGGTGGGGGTAGTTTGAAAGTGAGAGAGGGTCTTCAACTAGCTGCCCCTTACCCCTCCCTCCCTCTTCCCTCCCTCTCTCTCTCTCCCTCTCTCGTTTTTTCGCTGGTTACTTATCTTTCCGGGGCTGCCAGGAGCCATTACGGCGGAGTGCGGAAGGCGGACGGCGGGGTGGCGTCACCCGGCGTCCGGGTGACAGATTGCCGCTCGGCATTGGTGGCGGAGGAGACGAGGGCGGAAAGCGATTGGCTCGGACGGTCAGGAAGTGGGCACTGAGGGATGGCGAAGGAGGAGGGAAGGGAGGAGGAGGAGAGAGGGGGGGGTGGAGGAGAGTCAGGGAGAGGATGACAAGACCTGGCTGTGTGACCTTTGGTAGGAGGTGAGTTACTTAAAGGGGCACTGCCCTGCTCTTGAGAGGGCTTTGGCAGTGGCGGGCGCGGTGGTGGCGGGTTGAACACGGATGCCAGGGCACGGAGAGGGCAGGGGCTGACTCCTCTGGTTGTGCCCGGGGGCCCTGCTGCTGTCCCTTTGAACCCCAGTCCGCACGGGCCAGAGAGGAGAGGAGCAGTAGAGGACGACTGGAGCTGTCCGCTGACCGTCCTCGTTGAATCTAGGCCTCTCACAGTTCCTCCCAGCCTGATGTTGTGTGAGTCCTGGAAAAGTAGGAATAAATTCTCTTCCGCAAGGTTAGACAATTCTATTATCAGAGGGCCATAGACCAATCAGGACGGTCAACCCAGAGTTTGTCTGCCTTTAAGAAATATGTAAAACACATAATACAACTCTATGCTACAAAATATATGAGATCCCTCACCTCACCTATCTCTTAGTCAAATCACCATTAGGGCCTGAGAGAAATGGCGGCCATGTTGGGAACGGTCAGCCTTCCATCCCATAATGTCACACTCTCAGGTCACTGACCGGCCAACCGTGTGTGTGTGTGCGTGTGTGTGTGGCAGGGCAGGGGGGGTGAAGATTGGGAAGGGCTTTATCGGGTCTAATTACTCCCGATAGCTGTAATTTACAGGTTGACAGCAGGGAGAAATCGGTGAGATTCACACTTCCGCGGGTCAGCATCTGTCGCCATTAACTGCACCGGCGCGTGCCGCCGGCCGGTCGGCGAGCGGGGGGAGGGGGACGGTAAACAACGAGCGGCGTGTGACAGATTAGCGGCGCCGGCGAAAGGACCTTCCACTGACACATCATTTCTCTCGCTCCGCGAGTTTGTTTTCGCGGCAGCTGTCACCAATAAAACGGAAAAAGCAGGAGCTGGCGAGAGGAGGTGGCATCACCGGCGGTGGCTTTTGTTCCAGTTCCAGAGAGGTGGGTGGTGGTGGAGGAGGAGGAGGAGGAGGAGGGAGGGAGAGAGGAGGAGGAGAGCAGGGAGGAGGAGGGTGGTTCAGTGAGAGTGACCTGTTTAAAAGTCTGTCCCCACTTTTAATGGAGTATTAGGAGAAAAACCAGGGCAGGGCGGCGTCAAACTGCATTTTTCTGCTGACTTCATAGTAATTACCTCCTTTATTTTCCCTTTTTAGGTCTGCTGTACAAATTGCAGGTGTCACCCTGAAGCGATAATTTTAGTTCAATTTGCATCAGCGTGTGTGGTAGCTGCACAGAGCACAGACAGTATTCTGGAGGGGAGACCTTACTGTAGCTCAGGGCAGTGTGCACTCATTCGTGTGCCGCGGTCCCAATTCCATGTGCACGACCCCCCCCCACCCCCTCCCACTCCTCCTATCCCATGTGACACTCCTTCCGGGTCCCACGGGGCTCAGAGGAGCCGTGGGTCCGGTGCCAGAGTGGGCTGGCGGGCTACTGCCGTCCCCCCTGTCCGTCTCATGGTCTTCACGCTCGCCGAGTCGGTCTCTGAGGTGGTCCGACCAGGGCCTCCTGGAGGTGCCCCGGACCAGACTAAAAACCCAGGGTGACAGAGCCTTTGAGGCGCTGGCCCCGAGGCTCTGGAATGTTCTTCCCCAGGACCTGAGAGTTGCTCCTTCTGAACGTACATGTTCGAAAAACAACTAAAGACACATTTGTTCAGACAGGCCTTTGGTCATTTATAAGAGGTACTTTTTTCTGCTTGCAATGTTCTCTTTTTTGTTTTTGTTTCGTGTTTTTGGATTGCATATTTTATGTTTGATTTGAACTTATTACTGTAAAGCACTCTGTGCATTCGTGCTGTGAAGAATGCTATATAATAAATAAAGTTTACTTACTTACTTACTTACACATGGCCAAGCTAGCTGCTGTGCTGTGCATTGGGCTAACTTTTCATGGCATCCTGGCAAAACAACTTTCCCTTGACCTCAAACTAAAGGACGTCCTCTCGGAAGTTGTTTCCGGGCTGCTTGAGTTTGAGTTTTGGACTCCTGACATGACAATGTGTTTTTGACTGGAGGATCCAAGAGAGGCATGAAAGGGACACAGAAGCCCGACCCGATGATCACATCTGTCACTGAACTGTGCCTGGGGCAGCTACGGTACGACTCACATCATCGCCTGACCAGAGCAGCCTGTATAGGCTTCTGCTTGCCTCGGATACCTCCATCACCAAACCCATCCATAACGCCGGGCGGGTAGCGGGCGAACCCGTAGGTCTGGCCCTGTCCTGTCCTATATCTAACGGGAGACTGGTGTCTCCAACCTCCAGAGCCCCCAGCCTTCCCACAAGTGCCATATGGTTCAGCCCGGCCCCCCATTCCATTAGCAGGGCCCAAACAGAGGCGAGCGAAGGCCCAGAGCCCGGGCCTCCTGGCCTTCCCCTGGCACGGCCACAGGGCATGCCCTGCCCACCACCAGCTGCCAAGGCCGGGGCAGTGGACGGGACAGCCACGCCTCACCTGGCGCTGCCAGTAACCACACAGCAACCCGCCAGCAGCAGCTGGCTGCAGGGAGACAATGGAACAGGGATTAACATGGAGGAGAATGGACACGGAGCTATATCAACGGTTCTGTGGTAAAAGTAGAGAATGAAAGATTTCCCCCGAATACGAAGTGAAGACGTGAAGCAAAAGCATAGATATAACAGCATCCATCAGTTGACAAACGAGCGTAGTTTCGTTCGTGTTGCATTCTGATGGGACAGGAACGATGGGAGCAGAGGGCAATGTTAGTCTACGGGCGACATGAAGCAGTAGCTAAAGAAAGAGAGAAAAAAAGACGAGGGGGGAGGGGGGGGGAGACAGAGAGAGATGTTTAGCACATCACATGGGAATGTCAGTGTGTGCCTCAGCAGCCTGTACCTGCCACAGGACCTGAGGCCTTTTTTAATTAATCATTACAGGGGATGAATAATTCAGCCATTATCACTGTGGATATATAGAATGGCTCATTTGTCTCCCAGGAAGTTCCACCCAATCAATTTCAATGTTTTCTTTAATAAGCTACAGTTCCAGTGAGACATACAGATAGTTCACGAGACTGGAAATTCTTAGCTCACCATTGCACAAGCCTGTCTCTTTCACTTAGAACCCGACACTAAGTTCGGGGCTAAGCTGTGCAAAGGAATCTCAACTGCCATCAGAAATGTGTGGTATATTATGCAGATACTTTGCCATTTTACCTCGATCTATCATTCAAACCAAAAGAAAATACGGGGTAAAGGTGAGACTATAAACCCACAAGTGAGTTTTGTGTTTCCTACTGATTAGAAATCATTGACCTCTCATTGAAGGGGGATTTAAAGTGGATTCTGGGGGCTGCCCACTGTGGGGGAGAGGCCTGCTTATGCTAGACCACGTCAGGGAGGAGTGGGGGGGATCGTCTGGTCCTCCAACCCACCCCAACGACAGCACAGGGGGCAGCGGAGCCCTGATTGAGAGCAACACCTGTCAGGTAAGACTTTCGCAGTTGACAGCACACAAGGTGCGCCAAGCCCTCTGCTATGACTGCTAATCTCCGATGTGCCAGCCTGCTGGGCACCGCCAGCCTCCGCGGGGAGGGCGCCATGGGCCCGGCGGCGAGGGCCTCCAAAACCGCCGCTCCCGCTAGCGTCTCCGGGGCGGATTGAGCCACGCTGATGTGCTCTAAATACATTTCATTATCATCATCATGATTATATCACTGATTGTGTGTGTACTTGGCAGTGTGCTGCGGCAGCTCTCCGCCGGGAGTTGTCTGAGCGACTGAATGATTAAAACACGTATGATGAACCATGCATCAAAATGTCCCCGTAGGGTTCACGCACGGCAACCGGCTCCACTTGCACTGACTGGATGCAGGCAACTAGCAAGGGATTGTCTACGGAGGGCTTGGAGATTGTATTAAAGCAAAACCTACAGGTTAACATGACAGCAGGTGATATTAACAATGCAGGGATTCGACCTCTGCTGACCCCATCCATATACACAGCCCTCATCATGGACTCACCCTACATCTAACCTACACCTAGGGACATAGCTCCAATACAAGGTCTATGAAATTAATTCAGTATCACACGATGAATGAAGCAAAGATTGAGGTTCAGATAATCTTACAGGGTTAGGGCTAGTCGGGCCAGGCTTCCACCAGACGAGGTGATGGGGAGCGGAGAGGGTTTTTGTGACGCCGTTTGATTAATGTTTAATCTAACATTCCCATGCATCCCTGGCTGGGATCATCCCCAGTCAAAACCAGTCAAAGACACACAGCAGGTGTCTGAAATATTAATTGACTACACGGTTCATTAAGAATGAAACATAGCAAGGTCTCCGTTTAATTTATTAATTTTGATTATCGAAACAAAAGACAGAAAAATGGGAGATTAAAAACACCGCCGCCAAACAATTCTATATTTGTCTCACAGATTTGTAACGATTTGTTTTGTGACAAATAACCGAGGCGGTGAACTCACGCTGTCATCACGGCGAGGAGTTCAGGCTGTGAAAGAGGCTAGCTTTCCTGTTAGCGCTGCTACAAATCACCGTCCGTCTGTCTGTCGACAGTAGCGCACTATTCTTCACCAGACCCACAGCAGCTTGACCTTTGACCTGTCCAGGGGCGCGCAGAGGCTCATCTCACAACGCATGCTGACTGAGAGACAGAGAGTGTGATAGTTTTCATATTTTCACGACAATTAATGATCTCACTTGGTGTCCCGTATTAGTCAGATGAAATGACGGATGTCTAGCTTGACAGGGGTGGACTTGTTCGTGGTCTAATTAAGAATAATAAATGCCATTATGTTCCGATGATCCCTCACCCAAGCTGCACAGTATGTGGGTGAACCTACGGCGATATTAATAAATGTACAATTATAGTATTCTAAATCATCAGTTCAGCGTTTACAACTATATAATTACTGTAGCATTTAAATTGTGGATACTTGTATCATTATTAATCTTGTCAACACAGCAAACAATACCATAGCAATTATATGATTGGATGCACAGTGCATAATGATGGGCTTTTGGAAGCAGTTTTGCATAATATCATAATTTGGGTAGCAAAAATGAATCAGGATACCTTGCCTGCACTCACCCACTAGACCTGAGTACCAAAGCAAGGATGGAAATCTTTTTTTTCCAGAGCACTTTTGTTTGAGGTGGCAATTCGGAGGCTCATTTTAGTATGGTATGATAGGAGCTACCCTAGAAGAGAGTTGGGATCAAATGTTTCATCCGCATCATCATCATCATCATCACACACACACACACACACACACACACACACACACACACACACACACACACACACACACACACACACACACACACACACACACAGTAACTTCCTACCTACATCTAGTGTGTAATCTTTCTTTGACAGAACAAATACTGAGAAAAATTTTGAAACTCATACCAAAACACAGGCAAGCTCATATCTTCACGGGCTGAAAGCGTGTTGTGTTTCCCCAATCCCTCGCGGTATGACGCTTTGTCCCGCCCTCTCCGCCATCGTCACTTCCTGCAAGTCTGAAAAACAATGGCGTCCTCTAGCCTAAACCGTGTTCCTGATGGGGCACAGACAGAAAGTCGACCTGAACTTCAGCCCGAGAATGAGCTGTCGGCTAACAGTCCCGAGCCAGTGGTGAAGAGGGACCCCGTTATAAAGCTCTTGTCTCCGGTCACCGGTCTGGAGCCGCTCTCGTGGTCTGAGGACCATAGACTCTCTGCCTCCACTGTCACTGGCATCTCGCTGATGGAGGTTGTTTGCGACGTTCACAGTAACAACCAGGATTTGGTTCTGCACCGGACTTCTATTCCCTTGCCGGAGAAAGTCTGTGAAATTAAGGTAAATGTAGAACTAGACAAGCCGTTGGCACTGCTTCCCACACCTCTGAGCTCGTTAGCATGCTAGATATCGTCCTACGTTATGCTTCTACTAGTGATGTTGTTTTCGCTAGCTTAATTTGCATCTTGGCTAGATAAAACATTCGCAATTGTTTTTTTTACCCAACGGATTAGCTTGAATAGAGATTCAATTTAAACCGTTAGCTGGCTACGTTTTTCAACTAATGCTAGCATTGACTTGCTACTAGCAAAGCATTTTGGCATTTTAGTGTGACTTGACATAGGAGTTAAGGCAAGTCATTATGTGATATCCCTGTGCAATAACGTTTTTTTGTGGTCATTGAAATGTTTTTGGTGTGTCCAGGTGGGTCCAGTAGCAGAGCTAGCCATAGCCAAAGAAAAGTTTTACACCTGTGGCGACCCGTCAATAAGCCAGAACCTGACGATGAACAGGGTCATCAACCCCACAATGGCGTGCGGTCGCAGAGGCATCCTGTACTCCAGCTGGTCCCCGCTGGGCTGCGATGTGAACGGACGCTGCCTCCTGGCCTGCCTCTCCCTGGACCACAGACTCACCGTCCACAGCAGCCAGAAGCGCCTGCAGTGGACCACGCTGGCCGACCTCACGCAGATGTACGGCGAGAGCCTGGAGCGCCGGGGCTTCTCCGTGCAGGAGAAAGCCCCGCCCCCCGAGGCGCCGGGCCTCCAGGACCTGACCGAGCTCCAGCGCCGCTTCCTCATGCAGACCGCCGTGCGCATGGAGTGGTCGAGCGTGTGCACCACCCAGCACGTCCAGACCAACAACGAGTGCAAGGACGTGGAGACGGTGCTGCTGGCGGCACTGATGGAGAACGGCGACCTGGTGGTGTGGCAGTTCCGCCTCCCCTTCCGCGGGAGGGACTCGGTGCTGTCCTGCAACACCATCCACTCCGGGGTGGCGTCGCCCAGCGTGCTGGCGTGGTGGGAGTACGAGCACAGCGGGCGCAAGATGAGCGGGCTGATCGTGGGCAGCAGGGTGGGGCCCGTTAAGATCATGCCCGTCAACCTAAAGGCGGTGAAGGGCTACTTCACGCTACGCCAGCCGGTGGTGCTGTGGCAGGACACGGACCAGATCCCCGTGCACAACATCAAGTGCATCTCGCTCTACCACCCCATCCAGAAGTGCAACTGCAGTCTGGTGGTGGCGGCCAGGGGGTGCTACCTTTTCTGGTGCCTGCTGGTCATCTCCAAGTCGGGCCTCAACGTCCACAACTCCCACGTCACGGGACTCCACTCTCTCCCCATCGTCTCCATGGCGGCCGCACGCCAGGGGGGCTCGGTCTACACCTGCTCGCTGGACGGCTCCATCAAGAAGCTGACGCCGGTGTTCACCGACCTGGCCATGACCTTCCGGCAAGAGGACGTCCGGTTACCCGAGGGGCTCCAGGGGAGGAGGATACACGGCATCTCCGTCAGCCCCAATGGCGCCTACCTGGTGCTGGTCAGCGCAGAGGGCCCGGTGGACAACCAGCACCCCGTCGACCGGTCCTACCAGGTAGGGATGTAACGGTATGAAAAGTTCATGCCATGATTATAGTGACCAAAATTCCTGTGGTTCTTGGTATTATCTCAGTATATATATATTTTTTTTTTTTAAATGCTGAAAATGTTCAATAAGTACTGATTGACAGTCTGGAATCCTTTCAACAACTTTTATTTAAAAAAAAACACAAATAACATAGGGAAAGCCAGGCCTCTCAACGGTTGAAAGGGCATCATGTCCTTTGCTATGTAATATGGAATGGGCTGCAGTGAGGTATTTGGCATTTTTGGATGTGGGTGCGTAAGCATATAATTTCCTCTGAAGTCGAAACTGGGAATGACGTCGGACTGTATGTCTATAGTATAGTCTATTTACCCTGGTTATTCAAAGCACGGTAATCGAACACGGTTTTAATGATAATTTATTTTGAAACGGTAACACTAATCGGCGGGAATTTTCACCGTGGTTTACCGTGAAACCGGTAACCGTTCCATCCCTACTACCAGGTCCAGTTCGTGACGTTGAAGACCTCGGAGGACGCGTCCGTGGAGCTGCTGGAGTCGTCGGTCCAGAGCCTGTTCCGCCAGGCGGACCTGCTGGACCTGGTGAGGTGGAAGGTGCTCAGGGACAGGTGCATCTCCCCCCCGCTGCAGGAGGAGCTGGAGAACAAGCTGAACTCTGCGGCGGGCACCGCCTACCTGTGGCGCCTGAAGCTCTTCCTGGTGCGCGTCCTGTACCAGTCGCTGCAGAGGCCGCCCGCCGAGGCGCGCTTCAAACCCTCGCACGAGGACCCCAAGGTGTTTGTGGGGGACGAGGAGGGAGGAGGGGGAGGGGGAGGGGGCGAGCTAGCGGGGGCGATGAAGCTGCTAACCCCGGAGCCCCGGGCGTCGGAGGAGGAGATCGCGGAGGTTTTAGCGGGGATCGAGTCCGTGGAGGCCCACTTGACCAGGGAGCACATGAAGAGGGTTCTGGGGGAGGTGTACCTCCACACCTGGATCACAGAAAACACCTGCATTCCCACCATGGGCGTGTGTGACTTCCTCACTAGTGATCCCACCTATGAAGACAGGGCCGCAAAGGTAAGAGTGTTGGGATAACAGGCAACAAATTAAAACATTTCAAATAATAACATTGTCCTTTACCATAGGATCTGTCATCCTCTCCCATAATTCAGTGCAGCAATTGTTTAACACGTCTTGTGTGATACATGCAGCCTCTGTCATCTTCTCAGTGTCACTGTGTGGGTGTGGTTCTCCGCCAGGTGCTGATCGGCCACATTCAGAAGAAGATGAACAAGCAGACGTTTCCGGAGTACTGCAGCTTGTGCAAAGAGGTGCTGCCCTTCAAAGACAGAAGACAAGCTGTGTGCATCAACGGACACGTATGGTTCAGGTACGTCACTCACTCTGGGATTGACGCTACGAATATCAAACCAGAATGTCTTTTTAAAGAGATGTATGATTTAAGGTGATTTCACGGTTTCACCAAAGATATGGAACTGACCTGCCAATGCTATAACTCATTCACAAATGTACAGCGTTTCCCAGTTACAGATGCAATTGTGCGTTCAGAGTTTCAGACGACGGTCTTCCATAGTTCAAATCAAACGTTATTTGTATAGTGCATTTCATACACAGAGGCAACACAATGCGCTTTACAGAGAGCAGATGGACATAGGTCCTAACCCTACATATTCCAGAGGGAAGCAAAAAACACAGTTCACCCAAGGGTCGAAAGAGTGAGCTGTAAAAATTCTTCCCTGACCTCTCTCGACGAGACGATCGAGCAAGCTCCTGGAAAATGTTTGTCTATTGGCTAAGAACATATACAGAGCAATAAACATGGGCTAAATACTTCATAGGAGAGACATGGCTATCAGTAGAGTATACAAATAGTTACAGAGATGTTGCCTACATGGTCGGCCATTATGTGTTAGCTATCCCTGTAGTCCATAATAGGATATTTAAGTGAATCATGCAACAAAGCACAATAAGCATTTAGCAGACAGGCTTAGCAGACTAGTTGCTCTCAGAGCTCCTGGACATTTAAGATGAGAGGAGGGGCTCCTAATGCCAGCGTCTTAATGCCAAACCCCTTTTTCGACGGTTTATTTATTTTCTTTGCGTAGTAATCAAGCCGCCAACCTTTTGATATTTACCCACATGTGCTGCCAAACAGTCCTCTCTGTCCCTCTCCTAACCCCACTCTCACCACGAACTGCTGCATGGCACGTGTGCTGCCCCTAGTGGTCGTTCCAGGAAGTGCACATTGCACTCCCGTCGCTGTCCCTCGTAGGTTATTACAGACCCGGTCTCCCCCATCAGCCGCTGATCTCCCTCAGTCCCGATGTCGGATGTTTCCGTGACGCATGACGCTCTTCCGCAGGTGTGTGTTGTCATACCAGACCTGCCAAACATTCTCCTTCAGACGCTGCCTCCTCCAGGACAGCATCGCCAGACTGCCAGTGCCTGAGGGTAAGCGCCACTTCCCATCTCTCCCTCTCCCCCGCTCTCTCCCTCTCTCTCTCCCTCTCTCTCTCCCTCTCTCTCTCTCTCTCTCTCCATCTAATGTCACAGTCGCCCCATATTTTTTCCCAAGGTTGTTGTCAACTCAGATCAGCTCATCAGATATGGCTCTGACACCTCAATATGAGAAAATAGCCTTCCTACCTGATAGGTGATCGATGGGTATCTTGCGTGCTCACAGCTGAAACATAGCTGAAATAATATATGTATGTACATTGGCGAATGTATTAGGAGTTGTTAAACAGATCTGAATTTGGAGGAATATTCGACCGTCTTTATAACAGAATATCTCTCCCTCTCTTAACCCCACCTCTCCTCTCTGCAGACCCAGACTGGATCAAGAGGGTACTACAGGGACCGTGCACCTTCTGTGACTCTCCTCTCGTTTAGGACGGAGGGACAGACGCTCCCCTCATCTAGGACAGAGGGACAGAGTTCCCCTCATTTAGGACGGAGGGACAGACTGTCCCCTCATCTAGGACAGAGGGACAGACTCTCCCCCTCATCTAGGACGGAGGGACAGACTGTCCCCTCATCTAGGACAGAGGGACAGACTCTCCCCCTCATCTAGGACGGAGGGACAGACTGTCCCCTCATCTAGGACGGAGGGACAGACTGTCCCCTCATCTAGGACGGAGGGACAGAGTCTCCCCTCATCTAGGACAGAGGGACAGGCGTCTTCTGTGCTGCATTGCTTGCAGTACCTTTACTAGGTCGCCTGCTTGAACAAGATGGACAATGTTCTCAACAGACACCACTATTTCCTGTATTTGTGTTGTCTTATTTACCTCATGAGTTTGAATTTATATACTATATAAAAAAAAACATGTCTGTTCATTTCTAAGAGACAATAAAAAGCAATCCATGTTTTGAATATACTCAATTTCAACTTAACTTCCCCCATTCACGTCAAGTCAAGCCATTCATTAAGAGTTCTGTTTCAAAGCTCCTTCATTTCCCTCATCTTGACTGTATTTCTGAAAGTGTGCTCTCTTCATAACAAACAATGGGAGAGATGGGAGTGTGACCTATTTTAGTCTTTTTTTTCCATTAGAGACCAACAAATACACTCTATATCCTCCGGATAGGGCCCTATGTGGAAAAATCTAAATGCGTCTGTATTTTAATTGGTAGTGTAAAACATTTTCCACGCCGTGGAAGTCGGAGAACGGGGGGGGGGGGGACCCGGCGCTCAGTCATTCTCTCAGATGAGGACTTCCGTGACTGTAGACGACGATGAGCAGGAAGAGGGAAAGTGTGTTTAAGACGGGTGCGGAGTCTCCCCCGGGACCCCCGCTAATGAGATTCAGCAGTAATGAGGGCCAGAGCATGGCTGCAGATGTGAAACACATTCTAATCAAGGGGGGTTAGAGTACATATTGTTAAATGCAATTAACCCTTTTTATTTTGGGGGGGGGGGGGGGGGGGGGGCAATGGGGCCGTGGGGATGGATGTGCTCTCCTCTGCGTGCTCTCCATCCTCCCCTCCACCCCCCATCTCAGAGACATGGAGGTCAGTGGCCAGTGATCAAAGATGGGGCTGGGCCTGGGAGACCGGGCTGGTAGCCGTGTGCCTCTATCTTGTCCTCTCATCCTCTCTCATCCCCCCCTCTCATCCCCAGCTCATCCCCGGCCAGGTTTAGAGGGGGGGGGGCGGGGGTCCACCATCCCTCTGGTGTCACAGAAGATGATAGCCTGCCCTGGGGCTAGGCGTGCGAGAGAGAGGCCGGCCTCAACACTGGACTTAATAAGAGGGACCCATTTTTACCCACAATCCCTTTTCCACCATCAACACTTGAGATTCTGTACATTTGCAGAGAAATTAGTCAGAATGTTCCATCTTACAGCAAAGTGGCCCATTCTATATTAATTTCGTTATTACTGTGTCTTCTCAAACTATTATAATATGTGATGTCATACCACCAAAATTAATGAATGAATGAAGTTAAGTGAATGCAACTCGTTTCAGTTTGAGATCCAAACTGAAATGCTCATCACCGCTTAACGCTGACATCAATTTTAGCCTTTCAATAACCTTGCAATATTCTGACTGGGTAACCAGCTGGAATTTCTTTCTCAGCCTGTGATTGGCTCTCATTAAGCGTCTTGTTTGTCTAGTTTCCCCTCAGGTTAGAATGTTCTTGTCACTGATAGGTGGAAACCGGTGCTGTTAAAGAGGTTAGCTGTGTTTGGTTGAACCTCCTTCTTTAATATAATAATCTGTCAAAGAGCATCTTGACTAGTAATTACTGTCTAGCCCCCCTTTCCTCCTTTGAATCTCAAAAGACTTCAAAAGGAGGATTCTTCTCCATGCATACAATATTCATATCCTTTATGTCAATGGCTCGATCGCATAAAACATTCATAGCACCTTTTCACACTTTTAATTCATATTATATTCTTTTTGTTTGTGTATGCTGTGTATTGGTTGTTGAATAGGAAATGGATTGTTGTAATCTATCAAGTGCACTGATGCAGATATTACAATTTTACTCCTTTAAAAACATAGGAATTGTTTCAGACACTTGACTGAGATTCCTCACAGGATCAAATCAAAGCAGTTTCAGATCATTATGTGTTTCTGTTCAATCAAATCTCAATTTACTTTGTTTCTATTCAATGAACTTTGAATATGGAGTCAATTATATACGATGATATGTTTTATTATTAAATGAGGGGCGAGGCTCATTCACCATTCATCCTCCATGTTCATCCTTCATGTTCACCCTCTACAGTTTATCAGAGACAAAGACAGGAAAAGAAAAGGTCTGTCGCCCAACTTGTAAGTAAGGAAGTAAATGTTATTTTTATAGCACTTCTCACAGAGAGGACTCACAAAGTGCTTCACACGGGTTAAAATGCATACAAAGAATCAACAAAAATAAACATAAATAAACACACATAGGAAACAATAATTTAATAATAAACAAGGATGTCTCCAATATTTGGACCCCAAAAATAAACACTCTCAAAGTATTTGGGAGAAGAACATGTCTCGGAAGTCATTCTGCAGCTCACACATCCCCCCCCCGCCCCCAGGAGAATTTGACTCTGTGGCGATCAAGTATTCTAAACTGAGGTGCATCCCTCAAACTTGTCACGGTTAATGAAGTCAGTGTATGTGGTTTGGCTGTGTTCTTGCCACTAGCAGACACTTAACATGGTGCTTTAACTGGTCCACTCCCCTCGCTGTGGTCCCAGAGGGCCCGGGCCGCTGACCCGAGACCAGGCCTGGGCTTGTCTTCGGAGGAGGAGGGGGACATGTCCGTCATTAGGGCTGCTGCTTGTTCCTGAGCACGAGCACCAGAGCGGAACTAATACTGAACAGCACAGTGGGCTTGGAAAGGGGAGGGCCATCTTTTACTGCTACATTAATTAAGCTCATTCTCCACATGGGCCCTGTCTATCTCAAGTGTAAGTAAGGGGGCTGCTATTGTGTATGGATGGTTTAACTCTGTCTCCACTCATCAAAATGTCGCTCTAATAGGATTTGCATGATGTTGGTGGTCTGATTGAAGGAGAGCCTTCACCTCATGGCTTTTTTCCTCCAAGATCAGACCGTATGATTCAGTGATGATGTCAAAACATAAATCTTACTAGTTTTTAGTTCAATGTTTGAGTGAGACTGACAACATTTGTATGGTAGCTGCAGAGCGCATGGGGTCTATGATTCTAGCTATTTGGGTTTTAGAATGTGTCTCTCTCCATCAGTGATGGTTGTATCAGCTGACAGCTTTCTATACGAGTGACAACATTGAGTTGCAGCTGTGAGCGATTGCCTTCAGGTGTTGGGAGCCAGATTCCTACCAGGAACACTTACGTTTCCTTTTGAAGGCTGAAGGGGTCTTTTGTGTCTTTTTTATTCCCTGATTTCAGGAGGAAGGAAATTGAAAATTTGCTCTAATATCAGTCTTTCGGAGATCAGAGCATGTCAGATTGACACACCTCATATTTCATAGCACGTATCACAGACTGTGAATCACTCCCTTAAAACAGCATTATGGATGGCTTCTAGGATATCTGACATATGAAAGAGCTCATATCACCTTCCTCACATCACAGTATTTCAGCATCTGTCAGCCATGAATACAGTCACACTTAAAATATATTTCCATTAAGATAGATCAATACTTGCAGAGTCATTCATATCAATTCATTAATAATTACTATTTTTTCCCCCAAATGTATTATTTAAATTACATCATAAAAGTGTCAGTATAACGCAAGAACTACCTTCTTTATAAGTTCAGGAAAGATAGTCAATCAACCAGGTGATACAATGAACCAAATGTAGAACTCCTGTGGTTCTGATTAAAAACTGATTTTACTTGGGAGTGAATCTGAATTATTGTGTTTATGTCTGAGAGATGGGTTTTTGGGGGGCTTCTAATGCAGAATTTGTAATGAGTATTTTTGTTTTTAAAAAAGGAAAGCCTGCTAATAACTACTGTGCAAAACCATTAGAATGAATATTTATGTTGCCCTGTATGAAATATTCATTAAGTTGGTATGAAAAAGAAAAAAGGAGCAGGACTGGAGAGAGAAACGTGTGTGTGTGTGTGTGTGTGTGTGTGTGTGTGAGTGTGTGTGTGTGTGTGTGAGTGTGTGTGTGTTTTGTAAAGGGGGTGGTAGGCCCACATCGCCTATCTCACAAGAGCTACTGACAAAACCCTTGGATTGAATATCTGACATCTATTAACAAAAGCAGCAGCAGTAGCGTCCTCCTCCCCTTGTTTTTCCAACCATCTCTCCCTCCTTCTCTCTCCCTCTCTCTCTCTCTCCCTCTCTCTCTCTCCCTCCCTCTCCCTCTCTCTCTCCCTCTCTCTCCCTCCCTCTCTCTCCCTCCCTCTCTCTCCCTCCCTCCCCCCTCTCTGCCTGAGGTGATACGAGTCCCTCCGCCTCTGTTCATCTGATCCCTGCCTCTCTGCCGTTCTCTCTCTCTGCTCATCCCTACCTTTCTCGCTCTCTCACTTCCCTCCGTTCCATCTACCCAAATTAAGAAATTAATGAGGGATAGGTTCTTTACCGACTGCCCCCGCAATGTTTACCACTGATGAAATTATAATGCAGGCCCTGCTGTATTATTTATAAACCAATTAGGGGAAGTGTTACTTGATTTGATGGGGAGCCGACACACAGAGTACATTTAACTAATAGAGAGCAAGAGAGGAAGGGGGGGGGGGAGACAGCTGAGGCTGACTATTCTGTACGATGCTCTAGGATTACGTGGCTAATTGCCCTGCTTTATCTGTCTGTCACGGATAGCCATGCATATTTTAACGTTCCCAAATACTTTGATTGTTTGCACTCGTGTTGGGGCTGTAACAAGTAGAGCAGAGGGCAGAGTGGAGAGTAGTTAAAACCTGGCAGCAGGAAGGCACAGGGGGGCCACCGGGCCGGGGGAGGGGGGGGACCGCGCGCTGAACTTAGTCATTCTGACAGGTGCTGGAGAAGTTTGACAATTAGGAGGTGTGTGTGTGTGGGGGGTGGCGGGGGTGGGGTGGGGGGAGGGTTGTGAAAACCCCACTTGAATAAATGCTAACCATTTGGACGAAGAAATATTCAGCTGTCATCATCATCACTAATGACTTGTACTCCTTTAATCACACAGTACTAACTATTTATTTATTTATTTATTTAATATGCCGGTAATAATATCACAACATGACATCGAGATGACACCAGAGGAATAGGGGTAGGACAAAATCATGCTCTAAAATCATAAACCACCAACACATTTTCCCTCCCTTGCGTCAAAGAACAATTTCAGTGCAAATCTATGAATGGGCAAATGAGAGAGCTCAAAGGGCGAGGACAGGTGTAGAGAATGGCTGATCATTTCCTCATAAGGTATATTTTGAGAAGCATTGGTATTTTCTGCATTGACCCCCCCCGCTGTAGAAGCCCAGTGTTCGGTTATTGGGTCTTATAGCCATAAACAATAACTTATAAATAAGAGCTCTCAACACCTGTGACTTTACTGGTCAGGTCCGACCTTTAATGAATCCCCCCCCCCCAAACAAAGGTTCCTAGCCCTATAAGACCTGAGGCTCGGGAGCCTGTGGGAGAGCTGAGGAGAATCTCTGACTGACGAGCTTCTGGAAAGTTCATCAGACACTCCTTCTAAGGAGGAGGAAACTGGAGGCATCCTTCATTATCTGATGAGGGAAGTTTATCTGAACGGTTTATTTTCCTCTCCTCTTTTATCCTCCAGGGATCACATGGCGGCTCTTTACATAACAAAAGAGCAGCGGGGCTGACCTGCTTCATTTGAGCGATGCGGCCAGATCCGGGCCAGGTGACGCTCTCCCGGCTGGTGTCAGCATTCAGACCGACGCTTCCTGGTTTCAGGCAAAAAAATCTAAAATCTTTTTAGATTCCTTGGTTTCAGGAACACCGTTCTGAATGTTTTTCTTAAAAACAAAACAAAAAAATATGCTGGTTTCTTCCTGTAATACTGTACACTCTGAGCTGAAACTCTTTCTTCCATGCACGACACACTGTAAAAATATCCAGACCCTTAGCTACTCTACTGGCCTTCATTTTATGTAGCAATATTGTACAGTTTGTCTACAGTACAGTTTTACTGCATGCTATATCCGCTAATGGTGTCTTATTAGCAGAATACTGGTCACATTTTGAGATGTTTTGTTATTGCAGAGGGCCTACCATAGCACACAAAGCACACAGCACCTTCAAATAACCGTTGAAGTAACACCATGGTTACTCCAGGCGAAAGAGGCCGTAATCAATTCACAATTAAAAGTATTAGAGGAGACTTTGCGTGGTGATTTATTCAAAGGCCGGCACTAAAGCTGGCTTGGTTACCTCCTTCAGGAAACGGGTAAGAAGATCTTACGCCAGGCCCTGCTACTGTGTGCGTGCGGTTCAGTCCTCCATTAGCGAGCTACACACCTCCTCGCTAGCCTCGTCACCGTCCCCATCACAGTCACCATCCTCACTTATTCATCCCCTTTTAAGCCCTGGTAACCGGATAGCCGTTAATTAATACCGCTGTTGGGTAAATGGTTGCCACCGGACCATCGCCACCATCCGTCAGTAATGTAATCTCGGGCTTGTTTTCACGCCAGGCCTCGGGCTCAATTAAGATAATGCTATGTAAATGAGGTCTCTCGCTATTAACCTCATCACTGAGGGGGCCGCTAATGGCATAATTGGGGCACTCCAAAGGACAATTACTGTGGCACCCCCCCCCCCCCCCCCCCTACCTATGAGATGGGCCGTCATCTCCGAGCACGGCCCAGGAATCAGGAGTCATGGTGGGAAACTCACCTCAGCACTCTGACCCTGGGAACAGAGTCTACAAGCCTCTAGGAAGGGGTACGCCATCATTCTGTAGCATACTACAGGCGAGAGATCATTTTAATTGTCTTTATTTAGCCAACGAGTGACACACACACACAAACACACGTGAGTGAGGGTGACACAGCACACACACACACACACACACACACACGTCTTCAGTGGTCACTGATGGAAATTGTTCCCTGCATTTCTCCCATCCCAGCTGTCCTCCTCCAGGGGCAGCCAGGAGCAGTGGGCAGCCATCGTTCATGGTGCCCGGGGACCAAGTCCAAGTGCTCAGTCCAGTTCCTGGTCAGGGACCGGACTGAAGAGCATCTGTTCTTCTGCATGTTTTCGTATTGGGTTCTTTTCGGCGGAAACCCTTGTGAACTCAGGAAGAACATGCAAACTCCACACAGAAAGGCCCGGAGACCTTCTTGCTGTGAGGTGACAGTACTGGGTACTGCGCCACCGTGCCGCACGTGAGAGATTTCGGGGTTCAGTGTCTTGCTCAAGAACTTTGGCACAATGCCAGAAGCTGGGATTGAACCAGGGACCCTGCAATGTCCAGCCGACCGCTCCACCTCCCGAACTACCTGTCAAAACAGTCTACAATGAAGCTACTGAACTTCATTACATTGACAATGGGAGCATTCGTCTATTGTTCCTGTGTTGAAGATTAAATAATTCCATCACTGGGGAAATGGAAGCCCAAACTATACAACCATGGTCTTTGGAAATTACTTACGAGATACGATAGTATGATGTTTTCTTGTGTGATGTCCAGCCAGCGGACAAGATCAAAACTAGTAGCTCTCTCCGATACTGAGACCTCCCACCTGCTGTCTCCCGACTCCTTCCACTCAATCTCTCCCCTCTCTCTCGTCCTCGGACCGGAAGCCGAGTGGTCCTACTGTACCTCAGTCCCACTTTAATGATTCCTCTGACACATTGAGGCGCATCATTCCACCGCATAGCACAGCTTTGCAGCTCAAGGCCATAAACCTCCTTCATATTTCTCACTGAAAAGGGTGGGGGTGTGTGTGTGTGTGTGTGTGTGTGTCTGCGTCTGCACGCGCGTGCATGTGCCTCTGTCTCCCAGGGAATTTCAAGAGTCAAGCCCCTCTAAATCTTCTTGTTTCTCTTTGAAAAATCGATACAATAAACATCCTGTGTGTCCATCCCGTCTCCTCCGCCCATCCCAAACAGGCCCCGGTCACCGGAGCGGAGAATCTCACCCTCACCTCGGGCTATGTTTAAAATAATCCCTGTTTTTGGGCTTTAAATGGCTGAGGATCTCAGGTGCGACTTTTTTTAAACAGGCCGGGCGAGGGAGAACCGTGTTAGCATATGCCGATGGCGAGAGCGCCACTGGCTAAGTCCCGGCATCGACCTGCGCCGTGTGTGATTAGAGTAGTGAAGCCCAGCCGATTCCAGACACGGATCGAAGGCAGCGCTCTCAATATGGATGCGCTCGCGCTCACCGCCGACACGTCCAGCTGCTCCTATTGATTTTTGTCCTCAATTATATAATGGAAGCTCTGTTCTGGATTTGAGCTAAAATCACATACTTTGGAGAAGCAACGTGTCCTATAAATCAAGCGTTTTCCTTCATATGAAATTGGATTTTTATCGACAGCGTTTGACAGTCCCTCTGGAGACTCTGGGTGGCGCTCTGGGTAGTTGCACGTGTGTGTGTGTGTGTGTGTGCATGTATGTGTCTGTGTGTGTGTGCGTGCGTGTGTGTGCGTGCGGTTGTGTTTGTGTGTGTGTGTGTGAAAGAAACGCTTGTCTTGAGTTGAAATCATATTTTCTTTTTATCAGTTCCAGACCATAGAAGAAGAAGACAAAGAGGAAATGACTGGAAACTTCCTGTGCAGCTCAGCAGACTGCAGCTGAGTCTTCCCTCCAAACCCGTTCCCCAAACCCATGGATTAGCTCTCCCAAGCACACCTCCTTTATAATTGGAGAACCTCTACTTTTTAACCATTTGTTTTGACTTGGTTTTAGCAGAGCTTTACTTTAGAACTCATCTTTCCAATGAGTCCGGGAGAGACTCAATGTACATAACAGAGGAAAGTAGGCTACAGTAGAGGATGACTGAGCAGTCACAGAGAGTGTGCATCTAGCCATACACCTGTTGCACAGAATACCCAAGACGCAAAAAATCCATAAACCTTCATACACCTGTTGCAAAGAATACCCAAGCCACAAAAAAATCCATAAACCTTCAAATAAAAGTACACAAGCTATATTAGTCACCCTAAGACGAGGAAACCAGCTACAGTGATCCTGTACAGTTCTCACATTCACACCCGCCATTGTTTGTTTACATACTGTACCGACCACTGCAATAGGACCTTGCTGAGCTAAGAGCAATATGACATCACTAAAGAGCAGATCGCACCGTTCGGGGGACAGTAGAGTGACCGGTAGGCTCGGGGCAGTGGGCCCTACGGCCTGTCTTGCTCTCTCAAGAGACACCCCTCGACCTCATTCCAACTGTCTGTCCTCCATGCGAACGAGAGCACCGTCATTATCAGCAAGTGCCATCAGATACCTGATGGGAGGAGGGCCAGGAGGAGGGGAGGGGCGGCGGCCCGATATGGTGCGCGGGGGGGGGGTGTAATCTGAGTCGTGAGATGCTAATCTAGCTAGGCTAGTGTATTTGGGAGGGGGGGGGGGGTAATTGTAGCCCTGCCTGAGCTCAGGTGATGATGCAACAGATCCGGCAGTTAAGCCTTGGGATCCCTGTCCACGTCTCTCTCTCTCTCTCTCTGTCTCTCTCTCCCTCCCTCTCCCCTTCTCTCTCTCCGGCTCCTCTCTGCCTCTCCCCGTGGCTGTATGAATATTCTCTGGCACGTCTAACCAGCCTGTGGTAAGAGGCGGTAGGGAGGGGTCACAGGCGTGGCTTTAGCTGGAGTAATGAGGCCTAATCCCCTGCTGACTGGGCCCTGTTTAAACAGCTCCTGGCTGAGCCACCCAGTAATCGAGTAATTAACCCTGACGGCCTCTCCTGCCCAGCAGCCCTGCACCTCAGCTAACGCCTCCTCTATACGTCCCCTCCTCCTCCTCCTCCTCCTCCACGTCAGTCCTCCCCATCCTCCCTCTCTGCTCCCCGTCCTCATCCACACCTTCCTACGTACCTCCTCTTCGCCACGCCCACTCTTCCATCCGCCTCCTCCCTCACACCGCCCCCAGCCCCCCAGCACAGGTCGAGGGGGGGAGATAGAGAGAGAAAGTCAGGGGATGGGTTGAGACTGGATGGAAGTCGGAGATTGATGCTGAAGCCATCTGAAAAGCAACATGGAGAGAGAGAGCTGTACAGATAGCTGTTCTCATCCCTTCTCATTCCTGGCTGTCTCTCCAATAAACACGCTTACCTACATTACCGCATCCCTAGCCCTCAGTGTGTGATGAAACACTCCAGGGGAGACAGTTCAAGGGTCAAGGGTCATTGTGGGAATGATGAAAACAACAAGTATTGTAAATTCCCCAGGCAGACGGAAAGACACCCGCTCCAATGATCTAATACCCAGACAAGCAGACATGGCACATTCCTTGTATTTACTTTTGGTGGGCTCATGAAAACAATCAGGCGCAATAAAACTGCGAAAACACAACACACACACACACACACACACACAAGCATCACGCGGATAGGAAGTGCCGTGTCTGTTCTCGGTCCGCTCCTGTCTACCGTCTCCAGCTGGCGAGACACTGGCGTTCTGGAAGAAAGCAGCCAGCTCGCATTACGCCAGATGAAATGCTATCATCGCGCGTGGTCGCCGAATGGGTTGTGTCATTAAGAGAATAAGGAGAACGGGGAAGGTGGGCGCTCTCAGAACCCGCCTCATCCCCCTTTCTGAGGGGAAGGGAAGATTAAGGGGATGTTCTGAGGCGCTCGTCTGTCAAGACTTCAAAGATGCCACCGACACGCCTTGTTCCTGCGAGCGCGGTGACCAAATCGCGCACACTTCCGCCTGTGAGGCTGTCAAACCTACTTTGACATTCCCTTTATCAGGTATACAGGCTTTAATCCAGACAGAGATAAATAAATCAACAACACAAGGGGCTACTGCTCTCCACAGCGCCTCCTGGTGGCAGGGTGCGTCAACAACGTTGAAAGAGGCCTCTTCAGCCTGTGCTCCATTGTCACAGTCATTAGTGGACTGGTTGGGACAACAAAAGCAAGGCCAATTACATTGTACGCAGAGGGTAATGAATGCATGATTATCAAAGAAGAAGAGAGGCAGACGAGTGGATTAACAAACTAGCAAAGCATTTCTCCCTGATGATCAACTCAAACGAGTCAACACAGCTCGAAAATGAGCCTGAGAAGAAACGAGTGGTGGCACCAAGGGTGAAGGCTCCCGGAAAATCACGCTCATCTACTCCCGCGTGTCACGCGGCATGAAAGGAAACCGAATTGAATTTCAAAGTGTATCTATCAGCTTGTACAAACAGAGAAATGTGTTGCTGCTGTGGAGATCTATTTTGACACGGGGCGCAACATTTGGGGGAGACGGAGGAGAGGAAATACAAAGAACAGAGAGATAAATTAGAGCCGACAGGCCGACGCGAGGACACGAGGCCCATGTTTGGTTACGGGCGCTCCAATCCTCGCTGAGGAAACATTGCTCGGAGAGAGGCAGGAAACAATTTGAGATATCGACAATCAAACACCACACAGTTAGAAAAGGGACGGACAGAACAATATGTGCTCAATACGAGGGTGTGAATACTCACTAGTACCTCGAACTGAGCGAGAGATGAAGGGAAAGCCCAGGGAAGGCAGCGTCTTTACGTGTTTCACTGGATTCTTTGTTTGGGGTGTGAACAGGGAAAGCGAGCCAGGCAGAGATCACCATAGCCAAAAACTGACGTCTGAAGTGAGGAGTCGGATCTCGCTGCCACTCTGTTGTTGTGTGTGTTTGTTTTGAAGCGCACTCTGGCAGAGGAAAGCACGGCTCTTTTAGAATACAAAAGACACCTCTGAGAAGTTTTATGCTGATGATGGCTGACAGCATGACTAAAGCGGGGTGAAACTGTTACTCCGTTCAGTGAAGATAAGGATATATATATATATATATGATCATATATAAATAAAAAGGAAAGGCTTTAAAAGCTGAGGTGATGAGAGGACGAGAAAAAAAAACCTAATTTATTTCCTATAAGAGAAACCTGCAGCACCCAGTGGGAGTCCTGTAAGTTGTTGAAAAATTAAAGGAGACGGATTCAAACTGTCCAATTTCCACATCAAACAAACCCTGGCTCCCTGCTCCTGGAGAGGCAGCTTCACACATCACGTAGCCTTAGCAAAGGTGCACCCCCCCCCTCCCCCTGCTTCCCCCTGCCCCCCCCTTCCCCTGCCCCCCCCCCAATCCCGCCTCTAACGCCACTTTTTCATGCCGGGCTGTACCGGCACTCTCCATTTCCTCAGTAACCCTGCTCTCTAATTCCCCTAAGCGCTGTACTGGTTACACTAGCCACTGTCTCTCCCCTGTTTAATTATACCCCTGTGAGTCTATTAATCAACTTGTGAATTATTTAAGAAGGAGAGCTCCTCTGCTAGTAACTGGCTTTGACACAGAGAGGGAGAGGGAGAGAGAAAGAGAGAGAGATGGAGAGAGAGAGAGGGATAGAGAGAGAGAGAGGGATAGAGAGAGAGAGAGAAAGAGAGAGGGAGCGAGAGAGAGGGAGAGAGAGAGGCTGAGGGGGAGGGGGCTGGGGGGTTGGTGGGTGTGAGGAGGGGGAATGGGAGAGTTAGCGGAAGATGGGGGAGGAAGGGGATGGGGGGGTGTGGGGGGGGGGGATAAGAAAGGGAGAGGAGGGAAGGGGAGATGGAGAAGGAGATGGAATCAGGGTCTCCTGCGCTGGCTCGTCCCACAGGACCACCCGGGCTCAGCCTCGCCGCGGCGCCCAGATGAGACAAACCTCCGTCAACTCTCTCTCTCTCTCTCTCTGTTTGTTTTTTTCCATCCTCTGTTTTCATGCATACGTTTTCATCACAAACAGGAATTCATGAATATATGGAGTGATACAGTGAGAAATAGAGGAGAGAGAGAGAGAGAGGGAGGGAGGGAGGGAGGGAGGGAGGGAGGGAGGGAGGGAGAAGAAATAGGGAGTGGCGTGAGAGGAGAGATAGACGGACAAAGATTGAGGGGCGATGGGGTAAGAGAAATGCAAACAGAATGTCTCTCTCTCTCACACACACACACACACACACACACACACACACACACACACACAACTCGCATTATGAGGGGAATGGGGGGGGGGCAATGCGGCCTTTCCAGTGTTTGACAGGAGCCTGGCTCTCCCGTGTGTGTGTGTGTGTGTGTGTGCGCTGCCGGTTGTGGTTGTTAGCATGCTGCCGCATCCCCCCACCTCCTCTGGTCTTCTGCTCCAGACGCTCATCAGCTGAGCGGCTAGCGGACCCTCCTCTAATGACTCCCATCGACACCGCCGCTCACCACCAGCAGCCCGAGCAGGAGGAAATAACCCCGCTAGTGAGATCATTATTATTTTCATAATGTTTCGCGCTCTCGGTCGGACTCCAGGCGCATAACACAGGCCCGCAGAACTACACTGAATACTGTACAAAAGGTTTATAGTCGGATAAAGAACTTTATTTCAGGGTTTGTCACCGGTCCAACACAGTACTTTGCACACCGGATGAAGTCTGTTTATCAGGTTTGTGTGTGTGTGTGTGTGTTTTGTAATTTGCGAGTGTCTTGAATTGCCCCCATCAGTGTGTCATAGAGTTGCACCTCTCATTAGATCAGGGCTGGGGTCTAGGATGGCCAGTGGAGTGTGTGTGTGTGTGTGTGTGTGCGTGTGTGGCCACGCCATCTCTGTGGGATGTTTATTAAATTAATAAAAACTTGCTCAAGGCGAGCGGTGCTGGGGAATGCCCTGTGCTCGGCTGTGATTGGCTAATCTCCATCGCCCGGCGCTCTCGCAGGGGCCCGCGCGCGTTTGCTTTAACTAACTGGCCGTGACTGAGGGAGGCAGGCTGACATGTAACCTCTCCTCTCCTCCCCCCCTCCTCCCCACTCCTCTCTCTGTCCTCTCCTCTGTCCTCCCCTCTCCTCCCCTCTCCCTTCTCTGTCCTCTCCTCTCGTCCCCCCCTCCTCCCCACTCCCCCCTCTGTCCTCTCCTCTCGTGCCCCCCTCCTCCCCACTCCCCCCTCTGTCCTCTCCTCCCCCTCTCCTCCCCACTCCTCTCCTCTGTCCTCTCCTCTCCTGTCGTCCCCCCCTCCTCCCCCTCTCCTGTCGTCCCCCCCTCCTCCCCCTCTCTACTTCTCCCCCCCTCCTCCCCACTCCCCTCTCTCTCCTCCCCTCCCCCCCTCCTCCCCACTCCCCTCTCTTTCCTCTCCTCCCCCCCTCCTCCCCACTCCCCTCTCTCTCCTCTCCTCCCCCTCTCCTCTCCTCTCCTCCCCCCCTCCTCCCCACTCCCCTCTCTGTCCTCTCCTCCCCCTCTCCTCTCCTCTCCTCCTCCCCTCCTCCCCACTCCCCTCTCTGTCCTCTCCTGTCCCCTGTCCTCTGCGAGGGACAGGCCTCAGAACTCCATGGGACGTGGGTCCCTTGGTGAGGGGATTAGGAGAGACAAAGGGAAAAGAGAGACCAGGTAGATGGAAAAGAGAGAGAGACTTCAGAGGACGAGAGAGTTATTTGTGGGGGGAAAAAAATAGAATCATTATTTAAACAGAAACACAACCTCATTTCAGCACAGCGAGATGTTCCAATAAAAAAAAAGGGAAATTTCCACATATCACATTTTTCTCTGCATATATCTTCATATATTAATCTCCTTTCAGGAAAAACAAAGAGAAAAATTAAAATATATATTATCATCTTTTAAAAGCCCTTTTAAAAATAAACAAGACAAACATAAACAAAACACAACAAAAAAGCCCCTCTCTGTCTCCTGCGCTTCGTTTCTCTTGCTCCCTTCCCCTCCGCGTCTCTCCGGGCCGAGTCTCTCTCCGAGGAGGAGAGAGCAGAGAGAACTCATTTGCATATAAACCATAAGAGGCAGGGATTGTCATCGGCGGCACATTAGACGCAAGGAGCGCAAAGGGAGGGGATTTTCATGTGCAAATTTCAGCCTCGCCAACTCACTGCATTATTATTTCATCAGTGCCTAGGAAGGGAGCCCTGGCGCTCCCCAAACCCGACATCCCTACGGACCCTTCAAGATTTCGACCAAACCCCCCCCCCCCCCCCCTGCCATCCATCCCTCTCCCCAGGCAGGCCTCGCTAGCAGTGGGGGCCGAGACGCAGAGAGGGAGAGTCATCCGGCCTCTGAAATGTGCCGGATCCGTTGAGAGAGGGCGCAGGTACAGAGAGACACCGGTTGTGACCGGGGATATCGGTGTTCTGCGCGTTAATTGCTTGTAAACTGCGAGGCTGGAGGCTAGCGGGCTTTTCAAGTTTAAGAAGGAGATTACAGCCAATTAGCGGAGCCTCTGAAAGCGTCCGCTGTCTGGGGAGCAACGCCTGCTTCTTCATGTGGGACAGCTGAGATCAACAAAGGGAATCATCACAGCCCCCTTCTGAAAACACACTGTGTACATGTGGGACGAGGAAATTTAGCAACACACACGCACGCACGCGCACACACACACACACACACACACACACACAGTGGTGGAAAAAACAACAAAGAAATTAATTGATTGATAGCAGCAATTGATGAAAGTGCTGTTATGACATTAAAATGAATGGAAAAGCAGTGAATACTTCAACACACACACACACACACACACACACACACACACACACACACACACACAAGCATATGTCTCACGCACATATGAATCCATTGAAAACAAGCATTTACACATGCAAAAATATTCACGCACACCCATATGTACCGTAGCCACATTCCTAAAGAGACAGACAGAGACTGACGAGGAGATCCACATGTTTAAAACGGTGATGGATGCGTTTGTGCGTCGGGGAACGTATTTCATCCTTTTAAATCAATTTGTCAGATTCTCTTAGAGCCGCATTGCCCAAAGAGCCATGTGTTACCCTGTAATCTGCCATCTTTCATTTCTTTGTTTGACGTGCCCCCCTGTACCACACCCACCAGAGAGATTGAGCACACGGTGAGCAAAAGGTTCAAAGCCAACCTGGGTGCGGAATCTCTGTACCCCTGAGCGCACAGCGTTACCTCACTCAGTCCCGACAGGAAGTCAGAGCTACACAGTCTCAAGATCTTGCCGGGCTCCATAAAATACAACCATATATTCAGGGCAGAGCCCCTGTTCCACATCCAGCCTGGTTGAGCGCCATCTTTATCTCTGTGAGTCTCTGTGAATCTCTGAGTTTCTTGGTCTTTCTCTCTCTCTCTCTCTCTCTCTCTCTCTCTCTCTCTCTCTCAAAACTCAGTACTGAATATTCCGTCTCCTGGTTCACTTTAATGATATGTTCCCATCCACAGACCCGGTTGTTAACCTGCTGTGCAGGGTTGCTACCACTGGAGAGCCTTGGAACAGAAGTTGGAGAATTGCTGATTTGGAGGGTGAGGATCCAGCACAGACAAAGTGAGACTACGTGATAAACAGGATGAAAAGTGGAAAGAGTGAAAACAGGCGCACAAATCCCTCTAGTGCAGCCTCCTCCTCCTCCTCCTCCTCCCTCTTCCTCTCTGCATCACCAAGGGACTGTTTGTTTTCTGCCTGACCCTCTCAGGAAAGTCAACAGCTGCTTCCAGTCGGCAGCGGTAGCAGCGACAACGCCATCCTTCACCGTGATGGGCTTCGCCTTTTAATGAATCGCAATTATCCACTCTCTAATTAGAACTAATGAGCGGCTCGTACCGGCTCTCCACAGCTAATTGCTATACTGAGCCACAAGCAGAGAGACACGGCGAGGGGGTCAGGGAAGTAAAGAGATCCATCAGAGATCAGAGAGATGGAGAGGTGACCAGAGGAAACCAGCGGCGGTTACCTCAATATCAAAAACTGCATTTTTAATCTACTTAAATCAATATTCAAAGTGATGGATTCATCCCAGTTTATACATCTATCAAGGATCATGAATACTTAATGTTTAAAAAATCTGCCCCCTTTCAACCCCTCCCACCCACCCTCAACCCTATATTTATATTCCCCAAGTTTAAGGCAATCAGTCAAATCAGATATGATTAATTATAAATTAAACCATTACAGCGTGCGTCTGAACGTCACGTTCGCAAATTGTACCCACAACTGGGGTTGAGCGTGAGCGTGAACGTGCCCTGCTGGTGGTTCTGGGAGCAGAGAGGAGCAGGAGGAAGTTCTGGGTCGGGTTCACTGGGTCTGGTTCACACCCAGGTTCCGTTCTCAGGCCCGGTGGCCTCGTTCAGATCAAAAAGACTCGGATGGAGACGGAGACTTCTGGCATATCTGATCACTTCCCCTCTCACCTCGCCCCGGAG
Source organism: Borostomias antarcticus (assembly GCF_949987555.1). Classification (NCBI taxonomy): domain Eukaryota; kingdom Metazoa; phylum Chordata; class Actinopteri; order Stomiiformes; family Stomiidae; genus Borostomias; species Borostomias antarcticus. The sequence continues at coordinate 35,213,280 of NC_140235.1, read as the reverse complement.
TATCTCCCAGACTGCCGAGCGTCTCTCATTAAAGCCGACGGAGAACAGAGAGAGAGAGAGGAAGAGGTGAGAGGAACGCGCAGCAGAAACACAGACGGGTTTTCTCTTAGTTCAGGATGTAGGGACACCAAACCGGGCGACCCGACTCGCAGTCTGTCCACCGTGAGGGACCCGGCGAGTCTCGCTCTGGGGAGTGTGACATCACACCGCCTGAACGCGGCGAGCTGGTAATCCGCCCACTCGGGGGTTCGTTCCGTAAAAAAAAAACACACACACACACACACACAAAACAACTCTTACACTACGGAGGAGCTCGTTTCAAACCCAGCCGCCTGAGGACAAGATCCCCCTCCCCGCCCCTAAAGGAAGCCCCCGCGCCCCCTCCTCACCCCCCCCAATCCCCAATCCCACCAGGAGTGACACGCGCTCTGGAAAACAATAGAGTTATTTCCCGGGAGCGGTAGTGGGACAGAGCGGTGGCATCCAGGGGCAGAGGGGCTGGAGGGCAGGGCGGGGGGGGGGGGGGGGCGGGGGGTTGGGTGGGGGGCGGGGCGGCAGGGGCAGGTCGGGCGGTGAGGGGTGTGGGGGGGGGGGGGCTCTAATGGGCTCTGGGAGGCCGGCAGGCCCTGGCGGAGGCCCCATCGGAGGCCCTAGCCCGTGGTCTTGCCTTGGGCAGGCCTGCCACAGCAGCAGTCAGGTGGGCTGACAGACTGAGGGATAAGACCCCCGCCCCCCCCCCCCGAGGCCTGCCGTCAACCCCCGCCCCCACACAGATGTTACAGCGCGAGGAGCAACAAGCTGCCTGTGCACAAACAAAGGCGCTGGGATTTAAGCGCGTTCCTTTGCAGGGAAGGCAACTGTAATGTAAAGATGAGGAGCACATCCTTCCCTGGAAAGTAAGTTATATATTCATAAATCACATGTAGCCCTGGCAGAGCACTGTTTAATTCACACTGGAGCACATGTCTGCACTCGCGCTGATTAAAAGTGAAATGTTTCCTCATGAAACTAAAAGAGGACTTTGAAGTTTTAAATTCCTATGAATGGATTAATGTCAAATTATTAACGTTCATTAAAAGTAATGAATTAAGAATGTATGTGCCTTCTGATTCAAGACACTTTTGTAGTGTTGGTTTAGTCTGCGCATGCATTTACCAATAGTGTATATGGTGTATTATGCACGTGTATGCGCGTGTGTGTGTGTGCGTGTGTGCGTGTGTGTGTGTGTGTGTGTGTGTGTGTGTGTGTGTGTGCATGTGTGCGTGTTTGAACCATCAGCACTCCAAATGTATAAAAGTCCACTCACTCTGACTATGTCAGGTTTGGACTCATGGCCTGTGCTTATACAGTAACATTTTACCCCATCCCTCCCTCCCTCCCTCCCTCCCTCCCTCCCTCCCTCCCTCCCTCCCTCCCTCCCTCCCTCCCTCCATCCCTCCATCCATCCCTCCCTCCCTCCCTCCCTCCCTCCCTCCCTCCCTCCCTCCCTCCATCCATCCATCCCTCCCTCCCTCCATCCCTCCATCCATCCCTCCCTCCCTCCCTCCCTCCCTCCCTCCCTCCCTCCCTCCCTCCCTCCCTCCCTCCCCTCTTGGTCATGGTGGTCAGCCTCTGGCCAGACTCATGGAGAAAACTGCAACTTTATCACCGCCGCTCCGGCAGTCATCCCACGGCACTCCTGCAGCGCGCTCCGACGGGGACGCCGCCTCTATAAAGCACGCTGTTTACACAGAGATGGCAGAGAGGGGCAACTTCAAAGTTGGGGCCCCGGGTCCTCACACATCACACAGCGGGGAGGAGGGACCCCCCGCCCCTGGAGCAGCCCCCCTCGGTCAGCGGGGAGGTCGTTATCAGGCCAGGTTTACCACTGATGTGTTTCTGTTTCAACATTTTGAATTTACTGCTGCCTCCGTCACCGCAGTCAAAATATGTTATGGAGCTCATATCTTTCTGTGTGTTTGTTTGTGTGTGTGTGTGTGTGTGTGTGTGTGTGTGTGTGTGTGTGTGTGTGTGTGTGTGTGTGTGTGGAGTGAGGGTTGCGGTTAGAGTCAGAGTCAGGGGACGAGTGTATAAGAGGAAGGAAGTCGGCATTGTTGTCTTCTGTATGAAGGTCAGAGGTCACCCCAACTGGACTGTCAAGATACACAGCTCAGCATCAGTAGGAAGTGTGAATATACAGCAATGTCATAGCAAAGAATAGTAATGTGGGTTATATATAATGGCATGCTGTATGCAGGCCTCATTAATTTTCTCACAGATGAATGGAATCCACCGAAGAGATTTGCAATTCTACAAGGCCCGTCTAGAGAGACGGATTCCTCTAGTTGAGGACTAGTGTACTCATTTATCTGAAACAATCCAGGACAAAGACAATCTACCTCCGGCACGCATCGCCCATGTCAAACGAGGTTCAACGGCACATTTGAATTGGAAATACGTTAATGTGACGATAACAACCTTGTGCTCTCGCACGGAAGGCGAAAAGAGGGTTAAATGAACAAAGCCTTGAAAAAGAGTCCAATTCTCCTGCTCCTGCCCCGATCCTCTCGGTTACCCCCACAAAGTAGACAAGAAAAAAGAAAATAGCATCATGCATATCATTCATTAGCAGCAAATAAAAGAAATTCTCTCTAATAGTGCCCCCAAATCCCAGAGCTCTCTACACAAACTATGGCGGAAGGGGGATAAGGAAATGGGGGAGAAAGAAGCAAAAGGAAACCGTCTCCCTCAAGTGCTTGTTAGGCTCAAATTATTATGGCGATGAATAATTTTAACAAATAAATAAGTAAATAAAATAAAAATAAAAAAAGGGAAACATTTATAGATCTAAGTATTATCAGAGGAGCTCCGGGGTTTGTTGCCAAGCTCTCTGGGCCTGTTTGATATCCGCCTTTGTTTTTCGCTTTGATCTGTAACTGCTAACCTATCTGTCGTTCACCTGATTCCCCCCCCCCTCCCCTCCCCCGCCGTGAGCGCCTCACCCACTTCCTCACCCACTTCCTCCTCGCCCAACTTTCTCCGGCGCGCGGCGACGCCCGCGCTAAACGCTAATCATGGTCATCATCATCATCATCATTAGCGGTTTTACTCTCTGGTTTCGGCGCCGTCATTAACATACGCGCGCGGAGGAGCAAACCAGGGAGCGCGATCCCGGCGAGGAGAGGAGGGCGAGAAAGAACGTTCCGGAGAGACGGAGGGAGAGAAAGAGAGAGAGAGCGACTCGGTGAGGGAGGCAGAGCGCTTCCTCGCACCTCTGCCTCGCCGCTCTGTGGGGACCCTGGCCTGACCGGTGCAGGGACTTACCTGCCCTCTGTGAGGAGCGCGGGCTCTGATTGATATTGTAATGAGCCCGTTTCGCTACGCGCCCCCCTCTCCCAACGCAGCTCCCCGAGCCCCTGAGCGGCTCGCTCCGTTCCGTTTCATCCCACATCAAACGCTCTCCGCGCGGGCAGGACCCAGGGACCGAGACATCTGCATGGGGAGCTGTGTGGGGGACAGCGTCCTCCCAAGGAGGGGGGGACACGTCGCGCGCAGAGCAGATGTCACAGGGACAGGAACAGCAGGTTGGGGGGAGGCCGTAGGGAGAGGGACAGGGGGAGGGAGAGAGAGAGAGAGAGAGAGAGGAGGGGGGACTGTGTCACAACCGACCCACTAGACCAGTCTTGAGAGCGGAGAGAGACCCCCCAGTCCTGCCACACACATGCACCTCCATACTTGCCCTCCAGCTAGACTCCCCCTCCTGTTGCTCCCTTCGACAGTACAATTAGGTAATTAGTCACCCGGGCGCTAATAAGCTAATCATAATCTTTGTGTTTTTTTCTATTACAAAAGCCCGGTCGTCCATGGGTGCTCCCCGAGGGCGGGGGTCCTGTCACGGAGCAGCGTAGCGGGGGCACCGCAGGGGCCCGACACGGGGCCCTTTGTCTTGACGGTTCCTCTAGCACAGAGAGAGGCCAGGGTCTGATCCAGCGTGCAGCAAAGCCCCCCTTTAATGAGGACAGAGCCTACTCTTCGGAGGGGGTCTCTCACATCCAGTAACACCAGTGCCGTTTCATCGGAGATGGCTCTGCCAACCGGCGGGCCCGGCACGCCGTGGGCGGCCCGCCCGGAGCGCCACTGACGATTCCCCTCTTAGCACGGGCGGCGGTCAGGAACTCTCGCTGTACGTGACGTCGCAGGGCTTGTCTGAGAACAGCTGTTGAGGTCGGTGAACAGCCTCTAGCGTCAACCCTGGCGGAGGCTCCTGTAGTGGAATTAAATCTGATCGAAAGTAAAAAGATTTGCCAAGGTTCGCTCAAAGAGGTTTAGTCTGGTTTATTGAGAAAACATACGAGCGCAAGGACTTCAGGACAACACATGTGAGTGGTATCCAGCAGAAGTGCAGTAGGCTTGTCTTGCGCCGCTTTATATCCAAGCAATACATAGGTATGACGCTTCCAGGGATGTGATTGGCTAACCCATCTCTACACGTCATAATAAATGGTGGACATCATCAACAGTGGTCGAGAATACAGACACGTGACATATGAAATGGCGGAAAATCTTGCAGGGACAATGGGACAAAGGATGGTTATTCTGGAGCAGACAACGTTTAGGTGTCTCGACCTCCTGGAGAGGTCATCCTGTCATAAATTAGATTAGCACAGCTATGTGAAAGGTTGAGGGAGGTGGTGAGGTGGTGAAACTATAATTTCTATGACACTCCTTCTCACTGAATTACCAAAGGTACCTTTATCTTAAAGGACAGACATGCGGTACTTAAAGGTCACTTAAAATGCTGAAAAATGCATCTTTGTGTTCCCTTATAAATGGTCCCATTTCAAGAGTGATGGATACTCTTTTGGGATAAGGTGAGGTTTCTATGTGTTCTGTTCAGCAGGGGTTTCTAGCATCCCCACAGCTGAGATGCTCGTTTACAGAATGGAGATTGCACAGGAAGAGGCTGTAATCATAAAAGTTTGGAAGCTTCTTCTCTAGAGATACAGACCTGATCTGATCCCTCCCAGAGGTCTCTCCCAGACATCCCGCCAAGTTTTCTCTCTCTCTCTCTCACTCTTTCTCTCTTCCCTCCAGCTTCCTAACACACTCCAAACCACACACCAGTCAAGTGAAATGACAGAGCAAAAATTGACTTTTTGTGTGTGTGCCATAACATATTTCTCACCTGTTTCCTGATTGATCTGGTTCCCTGTGTGTGGCAGGTGAGATAGTGAATCCCGGAGGAGTGAACAGTGACAGCCCTCATTACCATTCAAATTCTGTTTGTCACACAGTGGAGCCGAGCATCTCACCAGCTGTTTACCACGGTAGAGTAGATTTTATTGTATTTTTATTTTTTATTTAACCTTCATTTATGCATGGAATCCGGTTGAGACAAATATCTATTTTGCAAGGGAGCCCTGTGTACAAAGTACACACAATATAAACTATGTAGAAAATATAGACACAAAAATACATAAACATTAGCTGGACAGAGGCCCTGTTGTTACAGAGGCAACGCAGGGCAGAGGAAGAGGACAGACAGCAATGTTCATAATCAAAGTTGAATACTAAAACATACGTTGGTCTCCACACACGAAAAGGATACAATTCTGTCAAAACAATTGTCTTCAGAGGGGACTGTAATTGGACTGCCTGATTAGCACACACATACAATTGTATGAAATGAATGAATTACAATTAAACCATGAATAAATCATCCACAATATGCAGGAGTTTTTAACTATCCTAGACAAGCGTCAAATCTGAGCGAGACAAAAATGGTTGCAGCCACTGACAATATTTCTCCTCGAGTAACAGATCACAGCAAATGGGGTGCAAGTATGTATATGCTGTCTCCTTTATTAGGTCGAGCACCGAGTCCTATTGGTGGGATGAAGAAGTAGCCATGGCACTTCATCACAGGGTGGGTAATGAGAGATAACTCCACCACAAGGGCAGCCAGCGAGTCCACCACCACAGACCCCCATGCATTTTTTATCAGCCGCAATTACCGAGGCGCCCGTTGATATTTCCCATTCATTTCCTTTGGAACAATTTGCATCAGATAACCAGAGGCCTGCTGTAAGGGTAAAAGAGTCCCACTAAACTCTGGCTCTGACAACATCCTGGGGAATTAGCTAATGACTCGACCGGCTGTCAGCAGAGAGAGAGAGCGTCAGTCAGTCGCTTTGACAAACAGGCTATATTGTAAATTCTGCCCACAGCCTGTTCTGAAGTTTGGAGGCATTTCTCACAAAATCTTAGCGTTAATCCTCTGAACATGGCGATGAACATATCCTTGGTAAACTTGGTTTTGTGTGAATAATGTGGTGATGTATGTGGTTTCCTGTGTTTCTGGGTAGGGTGTGGTGGGGTACGGTGGCCTGGGGGTGAGTGACAGACAGGCCTCTGCCCTGATTGGACAGAAAAGGCAAATGAAACGACTGAAGCGCCAAACCACCGGCTGTCGTGACTGACAGGTACAAAGAGGCGGCAGCGAGCCCTTGAGGAGTTCTCACAACGTTTATGGAGATTAACACGTTAAAAGTAGGAATGAATAAACACACTGATAAGCACTATATGGTATTTAGCCTGAGGGGATGGCATCATTACCGAATTAAACAAAGTGAGTAATCACAAAACAGCCCATCTTCAGATTGGGGTAGAAGCCAAATATGCCAAGCTTTGAGGGGGAGAAGGGGGGGGGGGCTAAGTCATCTTAATTAGTCAACTACAAACAAACAATTCTCTGAATTCCTAATGATACCACAAAAAAAGAGCACAAACAACCAAAACAGAATGACAGATAATTCCTTGAACAGACACGGCTAATAGACCGGAGCATTGATCATTATTCTCCATAACAGGCGTTGTGCTGCTGACAGAAGCTATCTGTCACGTCTAAATGGTAAACAGACTGCACTTATATAGCGCTTTTATCCAAAGCACTTTACAATGGCCTCTCATTCACCCATTCACACACACATTCACAAGCATGCAAGGTGCGAGTCTGCTCATTGGGAGCAATTTGGGGTTAAGTGTCTTGCCCAAGGACACTTCGACATGTGGACAGGAGGAGGCGGGATTCAAACCGTCGACCCTACGATCACTGGACGACCCGCTCTACCACTGAGCCATAGCCGCCCCATACCTACACAGTACACACGCCCCATTTCTACACAAGTAGGACAGTCACGCATTCGGGGATGTGTGACCGGGATGGGTGACAGGGACCGGCTATGTTCCCAGAGCAGCCCGGCAACGAAGGGACCACCAGGGACCTGAGGGAACAGCTGACCCAGGGTCAGTCTGGAGACGAACGCAGGAGATAACAGCCAAGAAACAAAATGAAACACATAGAAGAGTGTGTTTTGACACTCAAAGAAATCCTATTGTCTTTGTAATCCAAATGAGCTGATGGTAAGCTCCCTATCCCTGGGTGTGTACTGATCTGAACCCACACAACAGCCTCTCAATTGTATCCAGGGAAAGGAAAGAAGTCTTTGATTTAATGCCTTTGAAAAAGATCATGTCTCGTATGGATATGGAGAGCTTTTTTGAGGACGATGATGACCGGCGTAGCTGTAACCTTCGCCGTCATCAAGCCCTTCGCTCGTCCCGGCCCAGTTCATGCCTGGGAAATCTTGTTCCTCAGACCTTCACCCATACCGTGGGCTATTGATTTTTATAACTCTCTGTTTACTCTTTTGCCCCCCCACCCCACACACACACACACACACCCGCGGCTGGAGAGCAGGCCTATCGTTTGCCCCGAGGCGATCGGCAGAGCCTGGCGTGTTCCGGCCTTTGATCATCGTTCAGCCGGCGTATTAACATATGCACGCACTCTTCCTCCCTTTGTCACGGCGCCTGGTAATAAATCTGTGGCCTCCCGCTCCCTCTCTCTCTCTCTCTACCTCCCTCCCTCTCTCCTTCCTTCTCTCTCTCTCTCTCTCTCTACCTCCCTCCCTCTCTCCTTCCTTCCCCCTCTCTCTCTCTACCTCCCTCCCTCTCTCCTCCCTTCCCTCTCTCTCTCTCTCTCTACCTCCCTCCCTCTCTCCTTCCTTTCCTCTCTCTCTCTCTACCTCCCTCCCTCTCTCCTTCCTTCCCTCTCTCTCTCTCTCTCTCCCTCTCTCCTTCCTTCCCTCTCTCTCTCTCTCTCTCCCTCTAACATCACCTGAGCCGTGATTCAATCTCTGCGCTTTGCGATTCTTGTCCAACATGGATGCAAATGGCGCAGGTGTATCTATCAGCGGGTAAATCTCAGTTTAGTGAAACACATCTGACTCCCTACGGGCTTCTCATGCACGACCGGGAGATGGAAAGCAGGTAGCAAACACGATCAACACTACCACTACCTCTAGCACACCTGGGAAGAGAACAGGGATTATATGGGCATTCAAGTGAACTGTACATTTCTGTAATGCCAAATTTTAGTGAACTGTACCCACTATTGTTAAGTTCATGTATTCCACTTGGCTAAGCGTAGCCACACTCAAACAGAGATCAAAGTACATTAAGTCAATTGCTGGGTCCTTTTAAATGAGCACAGTCTATGAGGTCGTTACCCTGGTTAGTTAAAATGGGTTTATCTAAATGGTACCGTTGTGAGGGGCTGCCACAGAGACAGATAGTCCCGGCCCTGCATCATGCCAGACCGAGCTGTGCAGTAAGTGGACTAATTACAGGGACTGGAGGCTAACACCACCCCAGTTTGTCTGCGCTTGCATATGGGAGCTCGTTTCAGGGCTGAGGCTTCTGGGAAGAGCTGAGAACTGGCCTGATTGGCTGAGCTGCTGTGGAAGTGGGACACATAGTTCTATGAGGAGGGTGCGTGTGTGTGTGTGTGTGTGTGTGTGTGTGTGTGTGTGTGTGTGTGTGTGTGTGTGTGTGTGTGTGTGTGTGCGTGTGTGTGTGTGTGCGTGTGTGTGTGTGTGGTTTGATGAGGTCAATTTTAAGGAATCCCACGTTTCATCTAGCGACCTCTGGTGATTGAACTGACACACCTACATCCCCATCCGCATGCTTATCATGACCTAATTAGTTAGCACTGTGTTTGTTAGCTGAGATACCTAACATCTTGCCCTAAATACCGTAAATACCATAATAGATAATCCTGTTCTATTACCCGTATGTTTCAAAGTCACGTACAGTAGCTCTTAACCATGACAGTCCGGTACATGGGTCAATCAAATCAATCAAAGCTTATTTATATAGCGCATTTCATACACAGAGGCAACACAATGCGCTTTACAGAGAGCAAGGGAGGTGGGCATAGGTCCCACCCCTACATGGGTGCTAGTAGAGTTCACCATCTTTCTGACTCTAGCAATAGAGCATCAAGAATGCAGCCAAGAAGGTAGCCCAGCCTCACGCCAAGAATGAGAATACAGTAACAACATGAGCTGAGGTCTGGTTTTAAATTCCCCCAAAAAGGGGGGGAGGTAGAGGGGAACCCAAACTGTGTTGAGTTCTCCTCCTCATCAACAAGCAGGGCCAAGCCGGGGAGACGAGCAGGGAGACCTACGAGGCGTAGGAGCCGAGGCCCTATTAAAACCCGAACCCAGCTTGCTGGGGGGGGGGGATGCATGTCCTCTCACCGTGGAAAAACCAATCCGGTCGCCCCGACAGCGAGACAATCAGCGGTGTGCTGCGCCCGGCGAGGCGGGTGTGACCCCCTGTTTCCTGCTCAGCAGAGGTGAGGCCGGCTCTACACACTGATGAGCGCTTCCTCACACATCAAACGGGCCGCGCCAGACCTCCCCTCGACCCCCGGCTCCTGCTCCCCGCCTCTTATTTGGGGTTGATGTGGGCGGACGGATCGGCGAATATCGATCATGGCGCGCTCTGTAAAACTCCCCTCCGTAAAATTCTCCCTCCAGGTTTGAGAGGTGATTATAGGGCCCGGGCCCACAGCTGATGCAGTTGGGAGTGTGTGTGTGTGAGTGTGTGTATGTGGGGTGTGTGTGAGTGTGTGTGTGTGTGTGTGTGTGTGGGGGGGGAGGGTGTGAGTGTGTGTGTGTGTATTTGCGGGGTGGGGGGGGGTGAGTGAGTGTGTGTGTGTGTGTGTGTGTGAGTGTGTGTGTGTGTGTGTGTGTGTGTGTGTGTGTGTGTGTGTGTGTGTGTGCGTGCGTGCGTGAGTGTGTGTGTGTGTGTGTGTGTGTGTGTGTGTGTGTGCACGCATGTCTCTATGTCTTTGTCTACGTCTGTCTTTCTGTCTGTTCAATTTCAGACTCCAAGTGTCAGAGAGGACTAGGAGGAGGGCAGCCATCTCTCCCCCTGCGGTTCGATCAGAGGCGTTCCAATCATCCACCAGAGACCGACATCTGAGAGAGAGAGGCACAGATGTACGGCACGGATACCCAGCAAACAGCTTATAAAAGCACTGAGAATAATGCATGTGAGTCTCCGCTACCAACCATCCAAATTCAAATGATCTGGATCCATCTCCAATCAGCCCCCTCCTTCACCAGACTGCCTTCTGCTGAAACAGGTCTAAGACCCCCCCCCCCCCATCCACACACCCCACCCCCCCAAGATAAGATGGTCTGAAATCAGGCTGCAGAATTCAGTGGCTTTGCATTAGGAATGGGCCGTTATTAATTAAGGTTGTGGGGTAGAGTTTTTGACAGGGGCTCCCCAGAGGCAAACGGTGTGGATCTTGGCGCTGACCCGTCCCAGTGGGGGTCCGTGCTGCATCTTTGAGGAGGGGGGGTGGGGGGGACAGAGGGAGGTGGTGGAGGGGGGGGAGGTTGAAGAGAGAGCAGGGGGCGGGGGGGCTGGCTCCATGCCGGCAGCCAGGCCTGCCGCGTCTGCGCGCCCGCTTTGAAGTGTCACCTTGAGGGAAGAGCCGGTGGCCGCGAAGCAGGGAGGGCGGGAGCTGGGAAAGAGGAGTGGCATCGCTGGCATCGGCAGACACGCCGCTTTAATATTACATGGGCTCCCGTCCATCTCCCTACACACTCAGGACATTCCTTCTGCTTGATTTAGTTTGAAAGTAGATCTTTGGGTCCACACCCCCCCCCCCCCCCCCATCCAAGCTGTGGCACAACACCTGTGCTGGTTTTGTTTGCACTCTCACCTGAACAAATGTCAAGCGCTGAAGACAGAGGAACTTTAACCAGACCCGGGATTATGGAACTTGACATAGATGGGAGGCCTATGCATTTGAGACATTGCCTCCTAGATCATTGCCTATACCCCCCCCCCCTCGGAAAACTGTCAAAATATACAGTATAACAGGGGAAAACATATCCTTTGAAAAGCTTTTAACAATCTTACCATGTCCTGCCTTCCTACCAGGACTCTTCATTAAATAGCCTAGCAGAATATCTAACGTGGTGTCAGTCAATACTTGGTCATTGCTGTGAGGAGAGAGAGACCAGCTTCTCTCTCTGTATGAGGGGAGAGGAGAGAGAGAGAGACCAGCTTTTCTCTCTGTACGAGGGGAGGCTGAGGGGAGAGGTGTTTGAAGTGAGGAAAATGAATAAGAAACGCACAGAGTTTCTACCCACTTTAACAACCGTCCCAGTTCACAAATAGCAGTTTTAACTCCCCTGATTAGCACCGACATCTGCAGACTTTCATCTCTCTCTCCATCTTGTTTTTTTAATCAGATTAACCCAAACGGGCATCCTTTAATGGCCTCTTTTTTAGGAAAGCTGAAAGAGGAAAGATAATTAAAATAATTAAACCACTGGGATTGGCCTGTGCATGCTCATCTCTCTCTCTCTTCTTTTCTTCTCTCCTTTTTCAAGTTTTGAATCTGCTTTGCTTACTGATTCAAACGAGGAGCGAGACTCACCGCCCTCATTTAATTGCATTAACGTGCCTCTCAAAGGTCCAATTTTTCCCTCCAAAAACAGCAGCCAATGTACAGCGTGATCTTTAGGTCCATGTCAGCTGTCTGAATATGATAGAGGGGGAGGGCACATTTATAAAGAGACTTTATAGTGCATACTTATTTAGCCTATTTCACTGTGCTTTGCATAAGGCCTTTATATAAAAAAAATATTTAAAAAGGAAAAAAGAATCCTCTTTAATGATTATTTATTCATGGTCTTTTAAGCTTTTAATGAGGACAAATGAAGGCGTTTTCCAGAGTGTCAGTATGTAGTATGCTTACCAAAAATGTTCTTGTTTAGCATTTTCCTTCCAGTGTGTGTCCATGTGGAATAAACACTAGCTAACATTTAAATGTAACTAGGCTTTTGGAGTGAGACTTTAAGTGATCATGATTTAGCTTGATCCTGCATAAATATCTAATATCTCATATCAATTCTGATCATGCTCAAATCATGCTACACACAACAGCGTTTACATTTCAGTATATCTGTTTCTAGGATTGGTGATTATTACTAATATCAATAATACTTTGTGAGTGGTGGCCAGTGCAATTCTGAACAACCACTCACATCCTTCACTGTAAATACAGTCCTACTTGAATCTTCAGGCAAATACATTGCCTCTTTGATTCTCTTTGGCAACTAAAGTACAGTATCATTGTGTTCCCTTGGTATAGTAGGCTACGGTTAAAATTGCATACTGTATATTACCTGCCATATGTCATATGGAAGCTGTAAACTCTGGTTACTGTAAATTGATAAACGTAGCTACATTTCCTATAAAAGAGTGTGGGTGAGAGCACTTTTATCCAAATATTCAATAAGTAAATTTCGTTGCACACTGATATTTTCAGTTGCTTCTACAGACGACCCCTGATATCTATGATTGTAACTCATATTAACAGGGTTGTCATGGAGTCTATCTCTAGTAGGCCTACGTTGGGGGTTGAAAGTCGGCCTAAGTTAACTTACTTTCTGCAATTAATATTTCATAGTTGCATATAATTCAAACTTTTCTTTGTCAAAAAGAATCCAATGCATTGTTCTTGAGGATTTTTACTGACAGCAACATATTGACATTCTCCGTGGTGTCCAATCCTAACTTTGCACAGCGCGTTCTCTCTCTGTGCTAATACAGCTCGTTTCCACAGTATTTCAATTTGGCAAAAGAGAGAGTTCCTTTGCTGGAAATACTTAAGATTTATATTTAAATTTTCATGGAATCTTTGAAAACATTGAGGAGCAATTTCACATTTGCACTGACATCTAATTTCTCAAGTAGAGTCTGAAATCACAAATTGCCACGGATTCCCTCTGTGCCCAATTATCGTGCATCAATTTCCTTGACCCAGCGGACTACTGGTAAATTAATCATACCACTTTTTTTTTATTCACTCATGAAAAACATGCACACGTTTGATAAACTAATCATACTTGGTCGGTTATACTCACAAAAATGATTCAGCTCCCAGCTGCAGAGGACCCAGCAGCATAGCCCAGGGAAATGGCAGTAGATGTCAAACTCAGAGACACACGTACGCGGACGCAGTCTCTCTCTCTCTCACACCCACACACGCACATACGCGTACACACACACACACACACACACACAACTGCATAGAACAATGGTTTCTTCTGTACATTGCGTGCAGTGAATTAAATCATTGGATTAAAATATCTAACCTTTACAAGTGTGCCACTCACCCCTTAATACATTCGATCAATAATTGCCATACTTGTAATATCTCCATCAATACTTGACACAAGGTGACCTTTGCAATACCGTAATAGCCCAAGGACTTATTATCGCCACGCCAATCATCAACACCGTATCTCTCACACCTCTGACCTGTTGATCATAACAGGAATGCTGCTACATATTTGGAACAACAGTGCCCTCTAGTGGAAATCACTGAAACTGCCTCTCTTTCTGCAGTTATCAGAATCAGAAAACGGGTTATTGCCAGATTTTCAGATATTTTCTTAGGGGTATTGGTGCATAACAATAAAGAAAGTGCAAGGACAAGACAGAACAGTGTAAAATACAATTCAATATAATATATAGTGCAATCTACGATAATGTACAACGTAATAATGTCAGAGTTCCAGGCCTTGTTGATGAGGTCAGCTGCAGTCTGGGAGAAACTGTTTTTGTGCCTTGGAGGTTTTGGTCCTGATGGACCGCAGCCTCCTACCGGAGGGGAATGAGGTTGACCACTCAAGCTATCCCATCTCCCCTCTCTGGAGCCCAGTGGGCCCGGAGGGCAGGGTCCACACACAGCTCTACACCCACCTCTATGATGGGCTGAGTGGTTCCTCACACTGGCCTCTTCCTCACGTTCATTTCCAGATATCAGGCCATTGGCGGGCGAAATAATTCTTTGAGTACAGACGACGCACAAAGAAAACACAACGGATCAAGGTTTGTAGTGCAAAACATTGAAGACGATCTTTATTTTTCATTGTTCACAGTTAAACACAAGCAACTGCTTTTAAGAACTTTTTTTTTGCCTTTTTTCCAAAACATTCAGCTCCAAACGGATTCCCAGTTCAAGCTCTTGATTCAGTTCGCTCTGATTGTACCTTCTGTCTTGGTTGGTTGTACTTCCTGTTGTTGGCGTTTAGAGTGGATTGTTGAACATGCTTTAGATAGCGAGGCAGAAGGAATGACAGAGTTCCCAGTGGACAACAGGATTCATATTCCCCAAAATAAATTGAACGTAGCAATTCTTTACCGAATGGAAAACGGGTCAATTCAACGTCTGACCGCCATAGGTCATCTGAAAAGAAGGATTTAGCTGTTACTTATTTGTCAGATTCACATCCTTTCATTGCTCTCTACGTGTATCCAGAACACAGTTCTCAGCTCTTCTGAGAGACACCCTTACGCTATACAAACACATCAACTGGAGAAAGAACACTTTTTGGGGTTCGGCCATTTTGAAATGGTGGTCCTTGTTTTGGCACATTCAATGAATTTAAACTTGAACCTAAAATGCTCAATACACGTCGGGTTCATGTAAACCATTTCTCACATCAGATACAGAGATTCAGATTCAAGATATGTTACCATGAGTACCATTCCGTGCCCAGTTGACAACTGCAGGGACTTTTTTTTTTGCATGTCTCTGACTCTAATGCCAGTGTCAATGTTCCACGGTTAAAAGCTACAGGTAGCTTATGTTTCAGTAACTCATCAATACTGTAAAAGGAAAACAAATGATGGATATTGCACTCGTGACCTCAAACATTCCCTCTACAGGTCGCAAAGCATCTTGGCAAGGGCAAAATGACTTGGTAATCAATAAATACTTCCCCCCAAAAAAGGAATAAAAACAGTATTTCTAAATGTTGCACTCTTCGTTCTCATTGCGACTCACAGGAAACATCATCTTTCATTCACATACACCTGCAAACGTGGACATTTGCAAACACACACTTGCTCCTTCTTGGACACTATGAACATTGCTGCAGTGAATGATTAACACATGGAAAAGCGGTCACTCTTCCTACATAGCTTACCTCTATTGCACCCCTCTCACCGACAGGGTCCTCCTCACACACAGCGGCCTGGCTGGAGTCATAGAGGCTCCCACGCTTGGGCACGCCCGCCAAATCGTCCCTTCACACCCCATCAGTACTCGCTGCTCAAGCCAGACAATCAGCCTCACCTCTACCCTTGCACGGCCCCAAAAAACCCAAAACATAAATAATTCACACGCTCAGTCTCTCATCCGTAGTGTTTCATACTTGTCAAATGCGTTTTGAAGAGGTCTTTTAAACCTGTCATGATGTAACAGATTTCTAAAATGGCCTCTGAAGGGTGTCTCTAAACAAGCCTTAACTAAGCCAGATAGACAGGGTTGGTGCATCTAGAGCCGGTTCTATCCTCACTGACGCTCTTTGGATCTAATCGAAGCATAAAAAATCCTGCTGTCCACTCAGAGGAACGGAACAAATAACACTGAATTCAAAAGAGTTTTGTTTTGTACTCTTTTGCTGTTCTAGGCTTGTAGCTTTTTCTCCAGTCACTCTTCCGGCGCGGCAACACTCCTCCTCCTCCTCCTTCCTCCTCCTCCTTCCTCATCCTCCTCCTCCTCCTCCTCCCCTCTCTCTCTCTCTTCCGGGTCTGAGTCTCTAGCTGTGCTCATGGTGTGTTTCGTTGTAGTCCATGATCCGTAGCTGCTGCTGCCTCGGTCGCGCGCCGCCACCAGCCGCCGCCCTCCCCGGGCCGCCCGCCGCCCCGGCCTTCTTCCGGGGGCTGGCCTGGCTGCCGGGCCTCTGCCGGGGCTCGGCCGGGGTGGGCTCCTTGGCGGGCACAGTGAGAGGGCCGCCCTGCTTGGGCGCCGGGGTACCGGGGGCGGGGTCCGGGGCGACGGGGGGCTCCACGCACAGCTCAGTCTTCAGGCCGTGGGCCAGGCCCGCCAGCCGGGGGGCGGGGGGTGACGGTCTCTCCTCCTCCCCCCCCTCATCGTCGCACTGGCTCTCGCTCTTGTTGCGGAAGAGCTCCCGCGCCCGCATGCCCAGGAAGCTCTTGGCGCTGGGGTAGGAGCCCACGGTGACGGGGGCGGGGTCGGGGTGAGGCGCGGGGGCGAGGGGGGTGTGGGGGCAGGACGGGGAGGGCTCCACCAGGGAGGGCGGAGGAGGGGGGGCGCCCTGGTCGCCGTTGACGGAGTTGGTCATCTTGGGGGGGTTCGCCGTGGGTTGCCCTGGCGATAAAGTGCTGCAGTTACCCCGCGGGGGTGGTCTGTCGCCAGACCCCTCGTCAGGGCAGGTTTTCATTGGTCCATCTGGCGCCGTGACACTGGGTTTACACACAGGGGAGACGGAGAGGAGATTTAGAATAGAATAGAATGTCTTTACTGTCATTGTGCCGAGGTACAACAAAATTAAAATTAAAATAGCCTCAACTTGAGTGCGCTGGACAACATGCAACATCACAGTGTGCGGACAACATCACAATATACAGACATAACATCACACAATTATGTCCCAACAGACATAACATCACACAATAAGAATATGAATAAAAAAAAGACACTAGCTAGACGCTCTGCGCGTTTGCAGGACCGGGTTCACTCGGGAATCCCCGACCTCGCCTTGCGTGGAGCCGATCGTTACAAAACGAGACTTGGAACGCCGTCTCACCTGGACTGGATGGGAGCGCAGGCCTCGGTGCTGCCCCCTGCTGCGTGGGAGGTGGAGGTGCAGGCGGGGGTCTCCATCTCTAGCCGGCTGTAGAGCTGCAGCAGCTCGGTCTGCAGCTGCTGGGTCACTCTCCTCTGGGCCTGGTTCCTGCTCTCGGACGCCTGCAGCTCACCCCTGCGCACACACACAAACACACACATGCACACACACATGCACACAAGCACGCACACACACATGCACACACACGAATGCACACACACATGCACACACACGCACACATGCACACACACATCACATCAATTCACACGGACAAATACTGATAACGTTGAGAGATGCATAGCTAACATACTCCCAGCATGCAAAGCTCAACCAGCATCCAGAGAGACTGATCTCATCGCTGGCTTTGCGCCGGCATATGGAGCAGGATACAGATCAAGTGCCGCCGGCCAATCAAAAACGCTCGTCTCATTTTTTCAAAATGTTTGGACTTGTGTTTTCAACTCTGATTGTGTGTTTAAGATATGTCTTAAGTTCTGTGCTCAAAAGGAAAACGCTCAATAAAATTTAAGTCATAAAAAAAAAACGCTAGTTTTTTCGTCATCTCGGCAAACATTCAGCGTGGGAACGCAGACACCGAAAAGGGCTTCTAAACGTCTCCTACTTGGCCTGGCCCTTGACGTCCTCCAGGAACTTCTTCTGCTCGGCGATGAGGTGCTCCTTCTTGGAGAGCAGGGCCTCCAGCTCCAGCACCCGCTGCTGCGCCGCCTCCAGCCTCTGGCCCTGCTGGAGGAGGCCCTGCCTCAGCCTCTCCACCTCCTTCCCCCACGACGCCTTCACCATCTGGGCCTCCTGCACGGGGGGGGGGGGGGATAGCGGAGGTAGGGAGGAGAGCGCGGCGTCAAACTCGGATATGACTCCTGGGAGATATGACTCCTGGGAGATATGACCTCCTAGGAGATATGACCTCCAGGGAGATATGACCTCCTGGGAGATATGACTCCTGGGAGATATGACTCCTGGGAGATATGACTTCCTGGGAGATATGACCTCCGGGGAGATATGACCCCCGGGGAGATATGACCTCCTGGGAGATATGACTCCTGGGAGATATGACCTCCTGGGAGATATGACCTCCTGGGACATATGACCTCCTGGGACATATGACCTCCTGGGAGATATGACTCCTGGGAGATATGACCTCCTAGAAGATATGACCTCCTGGGAGATATGAGTCCTGGGAGATATGACCTCCTGGGAGATATGACTCCTGGGAAATATATCCTCCTGGGAGATACGACCTCCTGGGAGATATGACCTCCAGGGAGATATGACCTCCTGGGAGATATGACCTCCTGGGAGATATGACCTCCTGGGAGATATGACTCCTGGGAGATATGACCTCCTAGGAGATATGACCTCCTGGGAGATATGACCTCCTGGGAGATATGACTCCTGGGAAATATGACCTCCTAGAAGATATGACCTCCTGGGAGATACGACGATGCACATCATAACCCTAACGCTACGCCGGCGACGCGTGGCCAGGGATAGACGCTGGCGCTGGACTCCCGCTCCCTCTCCCTCCCTACCTTGGTGTCGTCGGGGCCCGCGTGGGTTAACTCCTGCATGCACAGCTTGTGCGCCTCCCCCAGGAGGAGCAGCTGCTTGTTCAGGAAGCTCATCTGCTGCTGGGTGCTCTCGCTGCTGCTCAGCTGAGGGGGACGCAGAGGACGAGCAATGACAAACACAACAACGACAACAACAACAAGACTAGCTGCCGACTGCTGGAGAGAATATTCTAGGCTCACGGCGAATCCACAGGGGGTCCGGTTCTGCCAATCAAACGACAGACTCCTCCTTACCTTGACGGTCATCTGGTTGAGCAGGTGACCCATGTGGTACACCTTGTTATTGGCCCTCTGTAGCTCCGCCTCCAGCTCACCCATCGTCTTCTGGTACTCCTGCAGCTTGATCTGGACAGCCAAACACATTGCCGCCGTTCAGTTAGGCGACGGGGGGGCGGGGTTAAGTTGCCGTGCGACACGTTGGAGGGAGGGGGCGTGTCGTGTGGGCGTGGCCGGCGGTGCGTACCTGCAGCTCCTGGGTCTTGGTGTAGAAGTCGTCGCGGCCCTGCTGCAGCTGGCGGACCTGGGCGTGGAGCCGGGTGACCACGGCCTCGCGGTCCGCCCACAGCTGACGGTAGCGCTGCTGCTCCACTACAAGGCTCTCCCGCAGGGACACCATGTCCACGCTCTGCAGGCTCAGCTGGGCCTTCTGCGCTCGCACACACACACGCGCGCACACACACACACAAAGGACACACACACACACACACACATGCACACACGCAAAGGACACACACACACACACATGCACACACAAACGACATGCACACACACACACACAAAGGACACGCATACACACACGCACACACACACAAAGGACACACGCACACACACACACACAAAGGACACACACACGCACGCGTGCACGCACACACACAAAGGACACGCGCACACACAAACACACACACACACAAAGGACACGCACACACACACACAAAGGACACGCACACACACACAAAGGACACGCACACAGAGGATTAGTGGTCGTTCACAGATTACTAGGATTCTATTACAGTACATGACATCATACAGTTAACAACTCATTGATATATAGGATTCTATTCCAGTACATGACACCATACAGTTAACTCATTTTGCCTGGCGGATGATTTCTGACCGCCTCTCCGTCTAAAAATTCATCCTCTGTGACAGACGTGCACGGTTACCATGGCGTTGTTCTGCTCCTCCAGGGCGGTGGCGTTGATGATGCGCCGGAGGAGGCGGCGGTTGCGGACGGCGTGCTGCTCCCTCTTGTAGCGCTCGTACAGCAGCTGGTTGTGCAGCAGGAGCAGCTGGCTGCGCAGTGTGTGCAGCTCGTCCAACGGAGCCGAGCCTGAGGGGGGGGGGGGGGGGGTGGGCGGAGAGGGGGGGGGGTGCATTGGCAGGGAGAGGGTTAACCATCAGGGAATTCACAAAAAAGAGACGGCGGTTTTGGGGGCGAACTCTGCACGCTGTACGACGTTGTAGTTCCCATGCTGTGACTCTACAGCCCCTCAATGTCTTGAATCACATGCATGATAATAGAGCGCATGTCTGCGCTTGGCTTCATTACAGCTAATGAGGAGCTCCTGTGCTATACTGTACCCTGCACGATCATCTTTCATCTGTCTTATTCATTTCTGAGTGTGCATGCAGAGAAAATCCTGGATCATCTTGGAGACCGAGGCCCCTAGAGTCATCTGAAGGAGTTTGCGTAAGCAAACCACAAGTTCTCCGTGGAGTTTGTCTCACACGCAATCAAAAATACATGACTTCTATAACTTGCATAACCACAGAGGCTCATTGAATTCCAGTGTTTTGGCTTGGCAGGGAGTTTTGGCGAAGACACAACGGGCACTTTTACTGTGATCAGCAGCTGGACGTCATTAGAGAGAGAGAGAGGATCTCTCTCTCGTAGCGCGGAAGAACATCCACTCCGTTTCTCTTTCAACAATTAGAACCGTACTCCCGAGAGCCTCGAACACGGTGTGTGTGTGTGTGAGAGAGAGTGTGTGTGTAGGTGTGTATGTGTGTGAGAGAGTGTGTGTAGGTGTACAGTAGGTGTGTGTGTGTGTGTGTGAGAGAGAGAGTGTGTGTAGGTGTGTGTGTGTGTGTGTGTGTGTGTGTGTGTGTGTGAGAGAGAGTGTGTGTAGGTGTAGGCGTGTGTGTGTGTGTAGGTGTGTGTGTGTGTGTGTGTGTGTGTGTGTGTGTGTGTGGGAACGTCAAGTCGGCTCTTGTGGCTGAATTGGTGTTAAAAGGAACGGGCCTACGGTCTCACACTGGTCTCTGTCTCTACGGAACTACATCAACACTGCAGCGCTTGCCCAGGGTCTTATCAGTGGACCCTGGACACACCCTGGACACACTGTTCCCTGGTTCCCTGGTGACACACTGTTCCCTGGTTCTCTGGTGACCCAGTGTTCCCTGGTTCTCTGGTGACCCAGTGTTCCCTGGTTCTCTGGTGACCCAGTGTTCCCTGGTGACCCAGTGTTCCCTGGTTCTCTGGTGACCCAGTGTTCTCTGGTTCTGGACGGTTGTTTACCTCCAAAGTGTGTCCAGTCAGCTGACTTGCTTGGCAAAGGTAATCTGGAAGAGAGAATGGTGTGGGTTAGAGAGACACGACAAGGAGTTCCCCCATTCAGGGGAGGGAGGGAGAGAGAGAGAGAGAGGGAGAGAGGGGAGGGAGAGAGAGAGAGGAAGAGAAGGGAGGAGAGAGAGAGGGAGGGAGAGAGAGAGAGAGAGAGAGAGAGGGGGAGAGAAGAAAAGAGGGGGAGAGAGAAAGAGAGGGAGAGAGAGGAAGAGAAGGGGGGATAGAGAGAGAGGGAGGGGAGAGAGAGAGAGAGAGAGAGAGAGAAAGACGGGGGGAGAGAGACAGAAAGAGAGAGAGAGAGAGAAAGGAAGAGAGAGAGATGAAGAGAGGGGGAGAGAGAAGAAGAGAGAGAGAGAGAGGGGGGGAGAGAGAGAGACGCACACACACACACACCTTCCCATGTATGAGGGCTCCCTGTCTATGACTACTGCAATCCCTCCAGAAAGTCCGCTTCAGGGAAGACATTCAAAAGTGGGGGGATGGGATGAGCAAAGCCAGACTGTTCTCTGCACAGCTCCAACGCTGCTGACAGTCTCTGCTTGTTGTACTGCTGGCTCGGGAAGGACGGTGTGTGTGTGTCTGTGTGTGTGTGTGTGTGTGTGTGTGGGAGAGGAGGGGGGGGGGGGGGAGTAGGGGGGAATGTAGTGTCAGACAATGCCTGTAGTTGTTCTCAACCAAAGGCTGTTTCCCGTGGGCCAAGGCAATGGACTGGAAAGAGCCCAGCCCAGTTCTGCAAAGTGAGCTCCAGATCAAAAACACTGCCTTTTTCCCTCCATTCCCCACGACCCAAACCCACACAGGACTGGTGTTCTGGAACTGTGTGTACATCCAGAGAACACGGTCGTGTTGTTTTTACTGGCAACGACGGGAAATTATGTCGGTGACGGTAAATTAAGATGGCAACGTCGCCGGGAAAGTGGATGGCTGGATGTATTTCAAGCTCCTAACAGATCTCCTATGCACAACTATATACTTGAACGTTATCTAACTGCACTGCCTACAACATGGACACAGACACAGTTATCTGTGATTGGATGGGATAAGTAGATGAGGATGATACTGATAGACTGCTAGACGACGGATAGTAAATTGCCAGTTTGGGAGCTGAGTAGCTAGGACTGGAATGAGGAATGGATTAGCACTGATCAGATGCTGTAAGGACAAGGGGTTACACGAATTCCAATGTACCCGTACTTGTTGCACATGACTAATAAATGTGATTCTATTGGTCACAGTCATGTGACCTAGATAGATGGCTCACCTCTTGAGCACCTTGTCGTGGGCGTCGCTCCCCTGCTGAACGAGGAGATCCAGCACCTCCAGGGGGGAGGCCGAGACCGCCCCCTCGCCCTCCTCCGCCCCCTCCCCCTCCCTCCCGTCCTCCGGCCCCTCCCCCCCGCCCCCCAGCCGCTCCAGGGCAGCCCGGGTCACCGCCTCGGACGTCCTCCTCCCCACGAAGAGGGAGGCGGCCCTGGGCAGCGCCAGGTCGAACAGGGCCTCGTAGGGCAGGGAGGGGTTCTTGCAGGGGCTGGGGGAGAACAGGCCGAACTTGGCCGCCTCGTCCTCCGGGGCCGAGGGGCTCCTGGGGGCGAGGTGGCCCAGGGCGGGGTGCTCGATGGGGGAGAAGACAGGCTGGAAGGACCAGGAATGCTCCAGGGCTGACACCCTGCTGCTGTCCACCCCCCCTCCTCCTCCCCCTCCTCCTCCTCCCCCTCCTCCTCCTCCTCCTCCTCCCCCTCCTCCTCCTCCACCCCCGGGCCCCAGCAGACTGTCGGCCTTGTCTGGGGTGGACGTGGTGTTGTGGGGGTCCCCGGCCGGCCCTCCCGGCTGGGGGTTGGACAGGAGCTTCTCCTGGGGGCCCGTGAGGGTCTCGGTGGTGCGGTAGAAGGGCGAGTCGAACCCCCTCAGGCCGGCCAGGTCTCTCTGATCCTCCGTGATCTTCAGAAGCTCCTCTGTGAAGGCCGCTGGAGGCGGGGGACAGAAGGTGATTCAAAACAAACGCTCCCCCAGGTGATAGGGATGTAACGATAACCGGTATAATGATAAACCATGATTCAATTTGATTACATTTATCGTGATAAAATGATCATTAAAACCATGTTTGATTGCCCCGCTTTTGAAAAACTGTAAATACTGTCCAGCATCAGCCAAAGCTAGCAACAGTCTCAAAAACACATTATTTTAGTGTTTATGCACAAAAAAGTGCAGTGCTGCTAATTTTATCGGTGGTTTTCAATATAAAAATTATTTCAGCGTGTTTATCGGTAGTTTTAGAAATTTTCAACACATTTTACACTACCGCGATAATACTGATAACCATGATAATTTTGGTCACTATAATCTTGATATAAAATGTTCACACCGTTACATCTCTAGAAGGTGATTCAAAACAACGTGCCGAACCTTTCCTCCTCACAATCGCAGCATTACGAGAGAGGCGAGAGGAAACGCAAGAGGCAAATCTACGCGGAGGATTAGCGGTAGCCGTTAGCGGTAGCCATGAGCGGTAGTCGTTAGCGGTAGCCGCGTTGGAGGCGCAGAGCCGGGCGACTCACCCTCCTCCCTCTCCTTCTCCGTTCTCATCTGCAGCTCCAGCTCCTGCTCCTTCATGAAGAAGGACAGCTGAGTCAGCGTCATGGACACGCTCTCAACGCCGCCTGCGTCTGGGTAAGACAGGGGACACCAGAGAGGACTAAAAGTCACATCCACAAACACTAAGTCATATTAAAGTCAAGAGTCACGCTACACGCTCAGACACATTCGGCTAACGATACATTTAACCCTTTAACAGCACGACGCTCAAACGGAAACTACTAGACGAGGCCGAAAAACACCGCATGACCTCTGACCTCTGTTGTTGATCCCTTCCCCCTCGCCGTCGTTCTCGTGTTCTCTCACGGGTTCCTGTTTCACCAGGCCGGGTTTGGAGGCTTCCGCCGCTCCGGCGTCCTGTGGATAAAACAGCGTTCTTATCGACTGGCACCATGTTGTTTAGTTCTCGTTCTGAACCACAAGGTTCGGTACTTACCGGGGGGGGGGGGGGGGGGGGGGGGGGTTAAGACGGTGGTCTTACCTTCCGTGGGGGGCTGGCGTCTCTGGGGGGCAGGGGGGCGACGGGGAACTCGTCAGACAGGGTGGTGGGCGGGGAGCAGGTGGCCGGCGTGCTGGAGGAGGCGGGCGTTCCTTTCCCGCCTTCGGTTTCATGAGACAAGACAAAGCGACCGAACGCCACGCGTTAGAAACCCCCCCTCGACCGAGCGGGGCTGTCCCCTAGACAAACACGATAGCCGCGGCGGTCGTCACGGCGGTCAACAACGATCTCTGGAAAGCAGTCGACTGACCTGACGTGCAGTGGAAGCGTCCTGGGAGGTGAGATGCACTGTGGGACAGCTCGGGGTTGGGTGACATTCCCCTGGAGGACGGGGGCGTGGCCATGCCGCACAAGGAGGAGGGGCTCCACAGGGGGTCCTTCCCCCCACAAGCAGAGTTGAGTTCACAGCTGGAGTTCTGGGAGGGGGGGGGGGGGGGGGGTTAGAATAAGCACACACTGTAGCAATGAAGAGATGTCCAGATATATAATGCCGGACTCACACTACAGGATATTTAAAATCCTAACCGATTTTGATATCGGGTTGCATCGCGCATGTAAGGAGAATCTTAACAGATGTTCTTCTCGTGAATCTCAAACATGCACACACGACAAGATTTGAAAATAATGGCTCATCACACACTACAGGATCTTATGGTGCCCGCGGTCTTGCTGTCTCGCTTGCAAAGTAGTGACGTAATAATCTTAAATGTCAAACATGTTTGATATTACTGGTGCGGCCCTGATGGGTCTGCGAGCCGATCGGGAGGTTTAAGATTGGATCTGTAAACCCCTCACATTACAAGATCATCTGGGCTGAACATCGGTACCGACCAACGTTCCAGACCAGATTTCTCCTCCGATTGTCGGGAGGGCTGAATCAGGGATAAATCGTCCCAAAAATCCTGTAGTGTGACCCGGCGCCCGGCAGACGCCTGACTGCAGTCTGTAGCAGAGAAACGAGAAACGGCCTGTTCCCTTCTGACAGAGAAAGCCGGTCTAAGTGGGTCTTCGGTCGTCCTGGGTCAGATGTGTTTTCTACTCGGACGGCAGACAGACCCCCGGGCCTGGGCAACACGGGGACCCCCACTGCCTGAGTCAGATCGCCAGAGCAACCGGCCCCCGCGACAGACCACTGTTGACTGGCAGGACAGGGGGGAGGTGTGTGTGTGTCTGTGTGTGTTCTGCGTCTAAGGCCTGACACTCCTGTCGCAAGCTTGCCTGCTCCGATGACTCAAAGCCTTTCCTCCCTCTCTGCTTCCTGCCGCGCTCCGTCCCCTCCCTGCCCCGTTTGAAAACAAGGGGGTGATTCATCAGGCCAGGAGGAGGAGGAGGAGGAGGAGGAGGAGGGCGGGGGGGGGGGGGCGAAGGCCCGGGGACAAACGATTGACTAACAGCGTCTGTCACAGGCCATATACATCATGTGTAAACAACCCCCGGTGCTCAACAACAAGCGGTGAGCAGAAGGCGACCGCGGCCTCTGCCACTGGCTCCCACTCCGACGACCAATCGGTGAGTCTGAGAGAAGGGGGTCGGTGGCGGTGAGCAAAAGCCTCAGGGGTCTTCTTACCTGGCGTCTGGAGGTCTGCGGACTGCGGTAGGAGGACTGAGTCCCTGAGAAAGGGGGCAGGGACAGTGGTGGGGGGAGGGGCTGCCGGGGGGTCGAGAACGGGGTGGAAGAGGAGCTTCCTGTGGACGAGAGAGAGAGAGAGAGAGAGAGAGAGAGAGAAACCATTGCTCTTTCAGGTTGATGTGCCATGGCTCACTCTAGGCTGATGTGTGACATCATCCGTCCGTTCGCCACTGTTATCGCTAATATGACATCATAATGTCCTCATGACACGTCCTCACAAACCAACTAATGTGCCCGGCAGGTAAACAAGACAGGAACACATCCGTTCGGATGACAGCCTGTGGAATGTTCGACTAGCCGAAAACAAATTCCAGTCATGAACAGCGTTTAACACAGTAACACATTGAGTGAGCCAGTCCAAGTGACATAATGGTTCATATCCCTGAGTGGGAGGTGTGGGGGGAGACAGGGGGGTGTGGTCTGACCGTAGCTGCTGTAGAAGTCGGTGTGCGGGCTGGAGGTGCAGTCTTGGGGGCGGAGCTGCAGGTGGGGGTAGAAGTTATCGGGCATGGTAGCGTAGCCCTCCTCGCAGGATGCCTCCTTGGGGTCCAGAGACACTTTGGCACACTCTATGACGATGTCGTGGATCTCGAACCTTTTCCACCTGCAGAGGGATGGGAGAAACATCTCTATATGCAGGGAGGGCAACTCCGCTCTCGCGAAAATAAACAACAACAACGAAAATAAACAACAACAACCGAGGACAGCGAGGAACGGGTGTCTACCTGGTGGGGTCCAGCTCATGGTCCTTGGTTCCGGTCACCAGCTCAGGGTGAACTCGAACGTGCTCCAGCATTGGCTGGAAAAAGGAGAAAATTGAGTGGGGGGGTGATGTCGGGGGAGGCTTAAAATCAATCCAGAAAAGATGGATGATTCACACTTCCTGAGGTGAAATCGATACAATAACACCGGGCACGGCGATAGCGCGGGGAAGTCTGACCTTGACGACTTCGTCGAAGGTCTCCATGTTCTCCTTCATGCTGTAGTGCGAGCGCAGGTAGGAGACGAAGTTGCAGGGGTACATGCCGTACAGGCGGTGGAAGAGCGAGTACACGCTGGCGTGCAGGTGGATCAGGTACACCTCCGAGACGTGGCCTGGGGGGACGAGAACGCGCCGCGTCGGGCGGCCGAGACGCGCGTGAGCGACCGGCTATGGTCAAGTTCCTCGTGTGCATTGTAGGCTATTTGCAAACTGAATGTTGAAATGACAGCTGTGGCTCAGGAGGTAGAGCGGGTCGTCAGGTGATTGTAGGGTCGCTGTTCGAACCCCCCGTAGTGTCCTGAGCAGGACACTGAACCTCAACGTGCTCCCAATAATCAGGCTTGCACCTTGCATGGCAGCTGCCACCATTGGTGTGTGAATGTGTGTGAATTGGCTGAATGAGAGGCCATTGTAAAGCACTATGAATAAAAGCATTATATAAGTGCAGTCCATTTACCATATTTCGCCGATCAGACTACCACTGAAAACATCGCTCTGTTTCCAGAGACAACACATAGTCCTCCGCTGGACGGAGGTTTACAGCAAACAATTTATTATTATTGTATATTGTATTTGTTCTGTTGTTATTTGTGTATTTCTGTGAACTCGTCAACACTGTAAATAAGGGAAACCTCAGTGCTTTACGCGTATAAATAAAGGTTTGAAATGAAATGAAGTCAGTATCATTCATTTCTATCTTGCCAATACACCAAAACGAACCGAGTGATATTTATTAGCGAAACCTTTTCCGGACATCGCAGAGTGTGACGTTCTCACCTGGGTTCTTCAGGTTCCAGGATGCCAGGCGTCCGAAGATGTCGAAGAACTCGTAGAGGTGCTGCTTCCCAGCCTGGGGGATCATGGGTAGCAGGGTGATCAGCACCAGGACCCCAGTTATCAGGACCACCACGTCGGAGTCAGTCTGTCAGGGGAACGAGGACAGGACCAAAAGGTACAAATTCACCTGACTCGTCTTATCATGATAATATGAACGAACTACTCCATAAATAGACATGAGGGATGACTAACAATTTATTTCTGAATGAGTCTGGTTACTATCAAATCCCGTAATCAAATCACTCAATCACAAATAACTGAATCAAATAACTGAATCAAATGACTAAATCGAATCACTGAATCAAATCACTGAGTCAAATCACTGAATCAAATCACTGAATCGAATCACTGAATCTCACTGGGGCGAGCATCAAGACAAGAGTCGGTAGGAGTTTCAATAAATGATTTTCCTCTTCAGCAGATCTCTGATGACTGACTGCGACCCCCCCCTCTCCTACCTTGAGGCATTTGAGCAGCGAGAGCAGCAGGGGGTAGCGGGCGATCTTGTGGATCCAGGAGGGCTGCCTGCGGACTACGTGTCCCAGGAGGCTCAGCGTGGGCAGCCGGCACGCCTGTCTGCTCATGCTCTCGTTCATCTTTTCCAGTAGGTGCTGAAGTAAAAGGGGACAAATGAAGAAACGGTAAACAGGGGAGGGGATTTCTATTTGTCATATGTATATAGTACAGGGTATCAAATCAAACTTTATTTATATAGCGCATTTCATATGCTTTACAGAGAGCAATGAGAGGGTGGGCATAGGTCCCACCCCTACATATTCTAGAGGGAAGCAAAAAAACTGTTTCACCCGGGGGCCAGAAAAGTGAGCTATAAAAATTCTTCCCGGACCCCTCTCAACGAAACGATCGAGCAAGCTCCTGGAAAATGTTTGTCTATTGGCTAAGAATATATACATAGCAGTAAACATAGGCTAGAGGTACAATGTACAGTGACATTTCTTAAACAAATAATTACATATTACACAAAATTATACAAATACAGGTATGGATGTATTATGTACATGCTAATATAAATAATCCTGGGGGGGATATACTGTCATCTGTCATAAACTATACACCACAGTGACCACTGTTGACTCCTCCCCCTTCCTGGGCACCACCATGTCCCAGGACCTGGGGGCTGAACATCAGCTCCCTCACCAGAAAAGCACAGCAGAGCATGTACTTCCAGAGGCAGCCGAAGAAATTCAACATGTACAAGGTACAGTGAAATTTGTTAAACAAATAATTACATATTACACAAAAACTATACAAATAGAGGCATGGATGTATTATGTACATGCTAATACAAATAATCCCGGGGGGATATACTGTCATCTGTCATAAACTATACTCTATACACTATACACCCCAGAGGACAGGCAGCTGAAGAAATTCAACATGCCAAAGGCAATGATGGTGCTCTTCTACACCTCCATCAACGAGTCCATCCTCTCCTCCTCCATCACCATCTGGCTCTCAGCCACAACAGACAAGGCCAAGGGCCAGACTGCAGCGCATCATCCGCTCTGCTGAGAGGGTGATCGGCTGTAGACTGTCACCCCTACAGGACCTGCACGCCTCCAGGACCCTAAAATGGGCCAATAAGATCGTGGCCGACCCCTCCCATCCCGGTCTCTTTGACCCACTCCCCTCTGGCAGGAGACTGCGGTCCATCGGGAACGGGTCAACATTCCACAAAAACATCCTCTTTCCCACGACCATCAGACTCATCAACAAGGTTTGAATCCCCCCACGACACCCCCCCCCACTGACTCTATACCCCCTGCTGCACCACTCGCACACGACCTCTGATTGCACCTCAACGGCACACACATTGCACACACTGTATGTTATACCGCTCATCTACCACACTACTCTCTGCACACACACACACACACTCTACATTCACCACAGTCCATTAGTACGTAAATTGCATTTGTGCCTCCCTTTTTTTTTTTTTAACAGTATATCATAATTTGAACATTACACTGCATTTTGTATTTGCACTGTTTTTGTACTGCATTTGCAATGTTGTATCTTTGTACTGTCCTGTCCTGTGAACCATATACACGGACAATAAACAGATCATGATTCTTGAATATAGTGACATTATATACACTAGATAGATACAGTGTATACACAAGATGGTGTATATAGGGGGTGGAGGGATACGCCTCTTCGTAGGGTCGTGGAGCGGCTCTCCTCACCTTGTCATGTGGTTCTCTGACAGAGGAGAGGATATGCATGGCCTGGGGGGAGTTGGTTTCCAGAAAGTAGTCCACCAGTCCGTTCAGCAGCATGGACCCTCGCTCTGCCGGACCAGGAAGAGATCAGATCACACGTGTGGTACATGACAGTCACCCAAGTTAAAAAAAACTAGGGATTCACCGATATGACCATTTTGGCCGATACCGATAACAGATATTAACATTGCTCTCATGGCCGATAACCGATATTTACCGATATCGTTATGATCTGTATAGAAACATGTTTCTATGATAATCAAACGTTATACATATTGAAAACCACGTAAAAACTGTCTCTATTTCCAAAACATTTGGAAAAGCCTTGTTTGAAAAGCATTGTTTCCTCTCAAAAATAACACACACAACAGCAGCTGGACAGAAATTATTATCAGCTGGCCCTGTTTTGCACATCGGACCGATACCGATATATTAAAAAATGACTAACATCTGTAATGATATGATTAAAATGATTGCCGACATATTGCGCCTCTCGATAAAAAACGATGTCGAGGGAGAGAAAGCGAGTTGTTGTTACCGGTGCTGAGGTGCTCGTTGATAAGGCCTTTGATCTCCTCCAGCTGGCGCAGGTCGGAGCTCTCCAGGAGCGGGAGGAGGTCCCCCACGTTGGGCTGCTCCCTAGCCATGGTGGCGGTGCTGGACCTGGGGGTCCGGGAGGGGAGGGAGGGGGGGGTCCCAGTTGTCTCTCTCACAGCGTCCTGCCCTGCCTGCAGGGGTCCCTGGGCCACCCGCCAACACAGTCTCCAGGCACCACTGTAGGTCCAGCCAAGCACACACGTCAGAGGTCAAACCTTGCAAACGCTTTCACAGCACGACTCTCCTCTCCCAAAGAGCTGAGAGGAACATAATGAGGTTGCTCTGTGTCATGCAAATGCATTGTTGTTACTGTTACCTGTTACTTTACAGAAAGGCAAACTACAGTAGAAAAGAGCCTAGGTAGAAGCTGAAACAGGGAATCTTCCCTGGTGCTTTTCATGAGCATGTAGAAATCTAGTACAATCATTTCGATGCCATGTTTAACACAGTGTGATCCATTTAAGAAATAGCCCTGACCACATTATGCCTACGGCAACAAAAAGGCATTAAATCTCAATCCTATCCATGTTGCATCTGCGCTCACCATGAGGCATCTGTAAGCACCTGGTTAACACGAGAGAATAGGGCTGGGTATCGAGTCGAATTTCAAGAATCGATTCGATTCCGATTCACAAGGTTAAGAATCAATTATCACGATTCAATTCGATTAGATTCGATTCAATTCAATATCGATTCAGTTAGGGTTACTAAAACCTGATTTTTTTTTTAGCTGTAACCTTAATTACATGACTGCCAAGTTATGCAACACATCAATACTAGGGCTGGATATCGATACTGATTTCCAAAAATGAATGAATGAATGAATCATTGAATGAATTAATGAACTATTCATTCCTTCATTTATTTATTCATTCATTAAATAAAAGATCGATTTTGGGATTCATGAATCGATTCTGAATCATTTGATTCAGATCGATTCAGAATCGATGAATCGATTTTTTGAACCCAGCCCTACGAGAGAACAGGCCTGATGAAATCAGTTTCTCACTCTGTCATGCTAATGTGCCTTCATAACCTGTCAGCAAATGTTTCCCCTATGAAACTGCTCTGTCTCAGTGACTCAGCCTCTCAAAGCCTAACAGGCCATAGGAGGCTTCGAAATCCCCAGCTGACACACACACATAAATAATCATGATAGACAGCTCATTATCAGCCGGGTGTTAGCACTGTCCAGCCCGCTAGGCTAATACTTCAACAGGAGCAAATGAATCAGCAGCAGAGGTCTCAACACTCAGGGCTCTCTCCTTTGGG
Organism: Borostomias antarcticus; assembly: GCF_949987555.1. NCBI lineage: Eukaryota > Metazoa > Chordata > Actinopteri > Stomiiformes > Stomiidae > Borostomias > Borostomias antarcticus. Next base: position 35,181,461 of record NC_140235.1, on the reverse strand, counting down.
CAGCTAGCCCCTTTGGACAGCTAGCCCCTTTGGACAGCTAGCCTATCCAACGCTATACAATAAAGACCACCATGCAGCTGAGTTGAGGGACACACAGAAAATCTGAGTAAATCATGAGTTCATAATATGGTCAGTGCAATAAATAGTAAACCTCAACAATTATACCAACTAAAATGCACAGACCACCAGTACCTTTTAGTGAATAAAGTATAGGCCTACATTTGTTTTTCAAGAGAGAAAGAAAACCAAGGCCAACTACAGTTCTACCCGCTACATGTGTGCAAGTTCTAATATTGTTAAGAGGAGAGGACGCCACTGACTTGAGTAGAGCTGCATCACAAACAGAGTTCCACACTAGTCTTAATGTTATGAATCAACGCTTTGTGTTGGGGCCGGGGTGTGTAGTGCTGAATTTGAATGTTTTCAATGGTTGAGTGTCTTGCAGGGACACTGTCAGGAGCACAAACAGGAACAACCCTCAGTGTGACCTTAAACAGCCACTCCTGGCAGCCCTGGAACGCTCAGGGGATACAAAGAACCTTTATGTAGACCATGCACTTCCATGTAAACACTGGAAATTAGATGTGTCTGTGTCCAAGCTTTTAGCACCACTCTCTCTTCCTCCCGTTCACAAATAATTGCGCACGACAGCAATGGTAGCGTTCTACATCACATTTGAAGCTCTGCACTTTCAACTGGACTAGGTTGTTTCAGTTTTCTTAACCAGCTGCACGTTTCAGATTTACTGCAGGAAAAATGAAAAACTGTATACTTGTGCTTGCAAAATATCAAGAGATTCGTAAATGTACTTGACTCTTAGGAGAAAGAATATTGAGTGAATTTAGTACAAAGTGGGGCCTACAACCCAATAACAATAAAGACTACAAATCTCATCGCCACTAGCTACACAGTTCCTTAGCCCGCCGCTTTATTTCAGCTCCCATTGACAAATGACCTACGATTCAGTCTTGGTTAGCCTGCTAATAATGCAAGCAAGAAGTTGCAATGGCATGCAAGGTAAATGCATTGTAATAGTCCAAGTGACGACAATTTTCTTTAATGCGTCTGATAATGCGATCGCAGTTATTCACAAGTAGTGACTCAACAGCTTTGATAAGCTAGCTAGCTCGCATGTAGGCCTATATGCTGTTATCTGGAATGACCACACTGTCGTAAACAACTCAGGGGAACAATAGGGTTCGGGTAGCGTTATCCGATTATCTTTACAGAAATCATTCTTGACACGGTGAATAAAACTTCAACGGGTGCACACTGACACGAAAGAATGGTTGCAAATAAGAGCATCAGTATTCGGTGATGCTGATCTAGTAAGATTTACCAAGCTGCCTGTCCTATTAGCTAACAAGACTTATCGACAGCCAAGACAAGGAAGAGGAGGAAAAAAAACATCCCTTTGACATTCATGCATGGGCATCCAAAAAGTACACCTACACATTTTCTTTGACCAAACACTGTAATTAAGGTTGAAATTCCCGATCAGACATTTAAAAGCACGAATAAATGGACCTGTTTACCTGTTAGAGTAGCTGCACTCCACAGGGCGCCGCCATCTTGGACACCTCACAGCCCATCCCCTGCAATCCGCATCCGCTGCCTTGTACGCAAACTAATCCCCTGCACAACATGTTCCTGCTCAAAAATGAAAGTGTTCACCAAAATGACACCGCATGTACACTGATCCAAACATTTCTATTCAATTTCAAGCATACATACGAATGCAGCGCTCCTAACATTTCTCCGTAAGAAGAAACTAAAATATTGTTTTTCTCGTAGGTGGAGGGATGAGTATGTAATCCGGTTTCGCGTGACTCAGGTAGTTTGCGCATGCGCTCAAAAGTAAGAAAATAAATGAACTGCAGGCCCTATGAGGACTGATGTCATCCCAAAAAAGAATATTATTCATATATTTTTAGATTTATTTAAAAGCCACAATAAGCAACATGCACACACGCACACACACACACACACACATTTTAACACAAATTTGAGAATTTGTCATTGGTTTGCATGTATCATTGAGTGTATCATATTACAGAGAGCATGATAGATCTGTGGCTATTTTGCTATTCCATTAGTATGTTTGGTCATATGACGTGTGCACCAGTGCTCAATGAAATGCACAAATGCAGAAAAGTGACTGTCTATATGAATGCATTGTGGTAGTGTTTTAAAAATAGGGCATGGCAGGGTAAGGTAGCCTTCTGTTGTTATAGTATGTTATTATATTCATTATACCATAGTAATAACTATTCTACACAGCCAATTTCCTAGACTGATTAAAATAACAGCGGAAGCCTATTATAAAATGTCATAATGTTTTGATTTCGCCCCAAGTGGCCATTCCCATATAGTTTGATGGCAGATCATGGCTCCATATTCTCCTCATGAAATCTCAAAATGACCCACACCAAACTTAGCTGCTCTGTGGTCATTGAAGTCTACATCTCATCATGTTGGCCTGGCCTCGTTCGTACATGAAACCAACCAGACTAATAAAACGGACATATTGCTTTTCATTGTTTACATTGTTGTGTAATCAGAATCAGAATCAGTTTATTGCCATGGTAGTTTACACATCCTAGGAATGTGTTTAGGTTGATGGTGCATACACTGATGGAGACGACATTAGACAGGGGTGTAGGACAGGACTGTACAGTGCAAATACAAAATACAATATATTCAGTAAAATACTAATTAAAAATACAATATACAGAATGGAGTGTGGTACACACGGTATGTGTACAGAGTGTAATGTATGTGCAGTGTTTTATATATACAATGTGTGTGCCGTTGTGAACAGAACAGTCTGTGGTCGTTTGCAAGTCGTGAATGAGGGATAGAGTCAGAGGGGGACACATGCCTTATTGATGAGGCTGGTGGCCGTGGGGAAAAAGCTGTGTTTGTGGCGTGAGGTCTTGGCCCCGCAGCCTCCCGCCGGAGGGGATTGGTTCAAAGAGGTTGTGACCGGGCTGGGAGGGGTCGGCCACAATCGTTCTGGCCCGTTTCAGGGCCCTGGTGCCGTGCAGGTCCTGGAGGGTCGGCAGATTACAGGTGATCTCCCTCTCACAGAGCGGATGATGCGCTGCAGTCTGACCCTGTCTTTTTCTGTGGTGGTGGTGGAGTACCAGGTGGTGATGGAGGAGGTGAGGATGGACTCGATGATGGAGGTGTAGAAGAGTACCATCATTACCTCTGTCAGGTTGAACTTCCTCAGCTGCCTCAGGAAGTACATCTGCTGATGTGCCCGGTCCCGGGGATGATGCTGCCCAGGAAGAGGAAGGAGTCAACGGAGTCGACTGGGGAGTCATTCAGAGTGATGGGGGCCAGGGAAGGGGGGGGGGTTCTTTCTGAAGTCCACAACCATCTCCACTGTCTTAAAGGACAATGCTCGTTTTTGACAACCTGGACCTTATTTACGACATATTATAAGACGTTTGACTCACCGAGATCACTTTGGGGTAGTTCGGAGGCATGTAGAATAAATTTAAAATCCAGCGCGAGCCAGTATATCCATGTAATGGCGGTGGTCGGGGCACTTAGAATGCAGTTTCTAAAAATCAATTTTCTGCCACGAAACGGTTGTTTTCATCAATCTGTCTTGATGAATCGCTAGTTGTGCTTACGTAGAGCATATAGGCCTGTTGTGGTTTTTCACATGCCTCTGTAATATGATCTTTAGAAACGTCTTTAGACACGAAATAGCTTCCTCACTTGCTCCAGCACGCATGCGCACAGCGTGCTGGAGCAACGATTGCGCGCTGTGCGTATGCGTGCTGGAGCAAGTGAGGAAGCTATTTCGTTTTGAAAGACGTTTCTAAAGATCATGGCATGTGAAAACCACAACAGGCCTATGCTCTATGTAAGCACAACTAGCGATTCATCAAGACAGATTGATGAAAACAACCGTTTCGCGGCAGAAAATTGATTTTTAGAAACTGCATTCTAAGTGCCCCGACCACCGCCATTACATGGATATACTGGCTCGCGCTGGATTTTAAATTTATTCTACATGCCTCCGAACTACACCAAAGTGATCTCGGTGAGTCAAACGTCTTATAATATGTCGTAAATAAGGTCCAGGTTGTCAAAAACGAGCATTGTCCTTTAAGAGAGTTGAGCTCCTGGTTGTTTTGGCCTCACCAGGACAGCAGCTGGTCAATATCCCACCTACAGCTCTTGTAGGTGTTCCCTTTGTCTGATAGTCAACACAACAGCACATGTACTAACATTGAATCGACAGAGAAGATTAGCATGACCTCATAAAGTATAGTACCTATCTATCTATCTATCTGGGAATATCAAATCTGTCATGGTAGGCCGCTGCAGTACAGGCAGTCTACCACAAGATGTCGTGAGGGAGCTTTTTTGAAATATCTGTGGAGCGATAAAATGCTGATGATGGCTCAATGGTTGGCGTTAATACTGAAACATATTTTGCTTATCCAAGGTTACTTTTAATTTAATTGGAAACCAGGTGTCAAGCTCATTCGTTTAAATCAAGGCCATGTTTCAGTCCTGCTTTTGGACTAATTGGTTTGTTCTTGAGTGAGTTTGAGAAGAGAAAAATCAGTCATGAAGTGGACTTCAGCTGCCTTGATAAAATAAAGAACAGTGCAAACAGGACTGTGTAAACATGAATAATCAGACTGGTTTGGTGTGTGTATCTATGGAGTCGCTTAGAATATTATTTAAATCTTAGCCAGCCAAGAGCGTGTTTGCAATTAAGCCTGGGCTACTGTACACGTAGACTACAGTGCAGAGAATGTATCGACTTCTGTAAATCTTGTAAATCAAACATGGCAAGTTGTAACCAGTGCAACTTTTATACACTTACATTTAAATTGAACACATTTTCAAAATTGCCTAAATGTATAACTCTACATCTTAAAATGCAGAAGCTCTATGGGTTGATTGCAGTGTTGGGGAGTAGTCCCACCACAGCCTAGTTCAAATGATAATTTCACTATACAGTTTGCAGTAGTTTGGTGGTAGTTACATTGAACATTCAGTGATATTTCACATATAGCAGTGTAGTGAACTATTGTAGCCTACATTTTGACCCATTTTTTTTTTACTTTAAGCAGGGCTTGAAACTTTGAACTTGTAAAAGTTATTCTCATTGTAAAAAGTAGTGGAGTTTTCTACAGCTACTTTTCGGATAGCTACACTAAAATTAGGCTACTTAGAGAGAGATAGAGAGAGTGGACTACCTCAAAACTACCTGACATGAAATAAGATCATATAGCATATTACAAGCCGAAATTGCATTGCATACCATAAATGACGTCAAGGGTAGACCAGGGACGTCTAACTTTAACTGCACTTTTAGATTTTAGCCCAAAACGGGTTAAATGGCATGCAGTGGACCCCCATCACTTCTATACAGTTTAATACCGGAATCTTTCCAAACATTTCAGTTCCTGTGCTTTTTTTCTACGCAAATTCACACCTGTGAGTTGACTCTCTCATTGGTTGAAACCACAGTCAGATTCCAACGCAAAGTTATCTGATTGAAAATCAGGGAGGGGAGAAAAAGACAGACAGCAACAAGTGTAATGCTTGACAGTGGTTTGGATTCTGAGTTTTGCGAAAGGGTTTTACGGAGTATTACGTCTTCGAAAGACTGGATTTTATTTTTCACAGGGACATAGCCTATTGATATATTGATATTAAATTCCTCAAAATTATAAACTAACGGTATGAGCGCTGCATTATATTATCTTAATGATTTTTATTTTATTTTAATAGGTTCGATTTAAAACAATTACTAGTTATTAGTTAGTTTTATTATCTCCTTTACTGTTCATTTATTTTAAAATATAGAACGAAACATTTTATACTTTTTTGTAGACTTTATTTCCATTTATTTATTTTCATTTTTTCTTCAGATAGTTGAAGAGACTGAGGAATAGGCTAAATTAGACTATTTAAAACAGCCTACCTGAAAACAGGCAGAAAGCCGGGGGGGTTCTTGATGAGCCTTTCTTATTGAGACTTTTCTTATGAGACTTTCTTATTGCTTTATTTGATAGGTCTGCTATAGCTAGGCTATCATTTGCTGACAGCACTGCTGCCTGATTTTTATGTGTTATTTACAAAAAAATTAAGAAATTGTTTCATTTTTTCTGACAGTTTCAACATGCCACGATCCTTTTTGGTGAAAAACAAGAGGTGCGCATCTTATAATGTGCACCGCTCCTACGATGATGACGCACCGATGGAGTTGACAAGTTTTACAAGTAAGAATCTCCAAACCACCCATCAAAACCTGTTCGTGATATACGCCCAATTACTTGCCATTTATTTTCTAACGGATAATTGCCTGCATATTATTTGCATAAATGTATTATAAAGTGTATGCCAGTACTAGGTTATGCAATTTAGGTTAATGTAAATGCCTCTTTATGAAGTGCCTATTATAGCCTAGACCGTTTAAATCTATAGAATAAATTGGTAAACGTTTCTTTGAGCTTTTAAAACAGAAAAGCAATTTTGGGTGAGATGCAATTCATCTGTTCTTGGCTGCAGTGAATTGCGCTCCAACTGCTGATTGTGATAAGCCTATTGAGCATGGAGTCATATAGGAATAAAAAAAAATGCAATCCCCTCTGCATTTTATAGCCTAACTTTTGTTGAAATAATGCGACAAACTCAGGTTTCCAACGTTTCCATACCAACTTGATATCATTTTCATTGACCTCAAATATCTGTCTCTGTAACGAATGCGTCATTGTAATGCTATGACTTGCGCATTAATAATAAGTAATTACATGACACCACTTTCCCTTCACACACGTCAGTGAAATAGTTATTACTGGTCACTAAGGCAGTTTGCTCCTATGAACCGACAGAAATCCCATCAGAACCACAGAGTCCAGACTCTCCGGACCGGCCTCAGTCAATGGGCCAGCCTTCTCCCATAGAACCCTCCTCTTACATCAAACGTGAGCAGAAGTTGGAGTGTCCGGTCCCAATTCATCCAGAGTCAACCAGATCACCTGCCACCAATGCACAGCCCTACTATATTCCTGGTGAGAGACTTATTATTGAATACAATAAGGTAGATTGGAATAGAATTGTGTAGAATAGGCATTGCATAAAATGTACGGACTAAAGTCTCCCATTCTGTGTGTGTGCCCTCAGAAACCCATGTAGCAGATCTCCCTTCATACTACAAGCCCTCTTATGCCTGGGAGTCTGTGGCCGCCCCCTACAACCTCCGGCAGATGACCTTCGCCCCCACACTCCTCCAGCACGCCAGCAGCCTCTACCGGGCCCACGTCAGCCACAGCCCCGAGCCGCCCCCCCCTCTGGACTGCAGTACCCACTACTCCCCCACCTCAAACACCTACCACTGCATCACCTGTGACAAGGTACAGAGGCTTCGGCTCACTGGTTTATCTAAATCCTGTTCAACTGACAACACCCGATTGACTGGCATCATGGGCGTTCTGGGGGGGGGGTGGAACTGACAACCCAGGGCCCCAGTAGGGAGGGGGGGGGGGGGGGGGGGGGCTTGCTTGTGTCTAAGTGAAGTGGGGGGGGGGGGGGCACAGAGTTAATGTATAGGGCCTGCATTTTGTGGAACACCTCTCACTGCCATACAATTTAATAGGCACAATGCAGAACATGTAAACTGGACGGTGGTGGACGTCAAATGAAAATCTATTTTTTGGACCGATACGAGGTCCTGAACCCAGCGATGGCTGACTGAGCTGAGATGTGTCTACAGGTGTTCTCCACCCCCCACGGCCTGGAGGTGCACGTCCGACGCTCTCACAGCGGGATGAGACCCTTCGGCTGCAGCATCTGCAGAAAGACCTTCGGCCACGCCGTCAGCCTAGAGCAACACATGAACGTCCACTCACAGGTGCAGTACGCCTTCCACACACTGCCCCTGTTCTGACATGGCTCATTCCATTTCCTTACTTTTAGATTAGCTGAAATATGTACGAAACGCACAAACATTTTGTGTCTTATTAAATACTTTGCGTCAAAGCTTCGAGTGTGTGACTGTTACATCCCTGTCTGTGTTGCTCTGACTGAGACCCCCTTTATTGTCTTTTTTTTATTGGTTTATTTAGTGAGGACAGTGCATATTAATGAACACATACTACATGACTGTGTAAACATGCCGGATTTAGCTACGAGCTATTTTCCATCCGCAGTCCTCAAACATTAAACATTAAAAAGAAGTATTCACAGAAGGACAAACATTAAAAGACAATTACAATAATAATAATAATTTCATGTTTGCTTTCGCTGGCTGGCACCTCATCACCACAGGTGTCACCACTTACTTTGACATTGAGCAAGACACTGAACCTCAAAAATCACTAACGTGCAGCACAGTGGTGCAGTACCTGATACTGTTGCCACACAGCAAGAAGGTCTTCAGGCCTTTCTGTGCAGAGTTTGCATGTTCTCCCCATGTTCGCAAAAAACCCAATACAAAAAACATGCAGAAGAGCAACGCTGTTGTGAATGAAATTCAAGTCTCACCAAAGTGTTCTGTTTTCCTACTTGACTGTTGTTCTAACTTTGTAGTTCGTTCTCATAGATCAGTCTGTTAAAACTACAAATTCTTCCTGTGTGACATCACTTCCCTGTCCTCTTCATCCTGAAACTATGTCACTTCCTTTTTCACTGTATAACCTATCGACCTCGTCCACATCTGACTCACTCTGCCCGGATTCACTTCCTGTGCTAGAGTCCGACTGCAGAATCGTAACAGAATAAAACTATTGCCTTTGTTTAAAACCAGCTTGACCGACCACTCAGCGTGTTCTTTGAAATCTAAACTAAACAAAGTAAGATTTTTCCTTTACACTGTCCGTCCCTGGCGATCACAGACAGGAGCACTTAGTTGTCCCCCCTGCATGCTGCCTACTGTCTGCTCCCGGCTGTCCTTGGGTGGAGGACGTCGGGATGGGTTAAGAGCAGAAGAGAAGTTTCATCTGTGGATGGTCCAGCCATTTCGTGTGTGTGTGTGTGTGTGTGTGTGTGTTTCGCCACCTACACAGTGTGATGTGCCGCCTCTCACTGCGTGACAAATAAATGTGTTTGTTGTTGTTTGTTGCCACAGTACTTCCACATCAATGCACCTGTTGCAAATGGGATGTCCTTCATGTTTCTCTCTTTAAGGAAAGAAGCTTTGAGTGCAAGATGTGTGGGAAGACATTCAAGCGCTCCTCCACCCTCTCCACCCACCTGCTCATCCACTCGGACACCAGGCCTTACCCCTGCCACTACTGCGGCAAGAGGTTCCACCAGAAATCAGACATGAAGAAACACACATACATCCACACAGGTGAGACAGGATTTACAGTCAATATTTGTCCGTAACTGTGTTTGTGTGTGTTTGAATTCGGTCCTTTTCTATCTCTCTGTATGCTTTCTAGGCGTCATAGGGAAGGAAGACTTATTTCCAAGAATATTATAACTGCTGATAAATCAGAAAAAAACTTAAACAAATGTTAAAAGAATTTGCATATCTCGTTTATCGGCTTTGCTGAGGCCTCTGTGAAAGGAACTCGTGCAAGCATCATGAGCCTTCACTGAAGGTCTGACAAATCTGAACAAAGGCATGATTCTTCCTGTCAGCCGGAGTGTGGCTTAACAGCAAAGATACTTTGTGTGTTCACCTCCGGGTTGCTATCAGTGAGCTGAGTAATGCAAATTATGGCTTGCAATATAACAAGGGACCGAGATGATATACTACACTGATTATCAATTCCATAATATATATAGTTGTGTGTGTTCTTCTGCAGGTGAAAAGCCCCACAAATGCCAGGTATGTGGCAAAGCCTTCAGCCAGAGCTCCAATCTCATCACACACAGCCGGAAGCACACGGGCTTCAAGCCCTTCGGCTGTGAGATCTGTGCCAAGGGTTTCCAGCGCAAGGTCGACCTCCGCAGACACCATGAAAGCCAGCATGGGCTGAAGTGAGAAGAGGGGAGGAGACTGGGAGGATTGAAAAATGTGAAGTTGGGGAAAAAACATGGAGTAGACACACAATTACAGCATGTTGTCATGCAGTTATGGAATTGTGAAGAGAAAGCCTAATGTAGCCTATTATCAGAATTGCTAACAAAATAATTTCGATACTAATGGAATTGGGTGATTTCTGCTGGTTCTTGTGTAGTCTAGATTGTGTCTTTTTCAAGGGAGAAATACCTTTGATTTGGTATATAATTTATTCAAGAGCTTTATATAGGTATGTGTGCCAAATTAAATATTTGTGAAATATATATTGAATTGTATTTTATTGCGTATATGGTGAGTACATGCTCTCCAAATAAAGAGTGAGATATTTTATCATGAATGGTAATCTGTGTGGTATTTCAAAGCCCTCTCACCCCACAATAGCACCCATATCTTTTACTTGGCATACTGACGTATGTATGAGGATTTTTGAGTCACAAGGTAAAATACAAGCATTTGCATGTGCTACCTTAGATGAGTTGCCGCTGTGAACATACGTTTTCTTGTTCTTTCTGATCTTCAATGTCAGTGTTCCTAGAGCAGGATGCATGTCTCTAACTGACTCTGCAGTACAGTTCTGTTGACCAGTAACAGCTCTAATATGGCCAGAGATAAAGTCAGGCCTCATTCAAATCTATGCCTGGAACACCGAATGCATGCAAATCTTGGGTCCACCAGGTTCTCAAACGTCATTGAGAGGACAAGACTACAGTAGCAAGGAAAGTAGTCTTTTCCCATGAGAGAAGATGGATGCAGTTTGGCCTATAGACTATCTTCTAATCTGTAGGCTACCACAGATGGGGATTTACTGTGTAATCAATTAGGAGTTGGAAAAGAGGATGTTGCTTAAATATCTTGTCCTAACACTCTACCACACCCATCCATTCTTGTTGATCGCTTTGACAAACACGTTCCACCTCTCACCAAGACTCACCACCTTTCTCAAACACCAAAGCCAGTTAGGCCATTTAAGCCGCTCCAGGCAAATCACATCATGTGTAGGAAGTTGATCCTTTGCAAACAGGATTCTGTAGGTCTAGGAATTGTTCACGAGCAGCTACTCATATTGTACATGAGATTTCATACTGTGTGCTGTCTCCTTTTGGAAGACGTTGAAATACCTTAATTGAGATTACACAGATAAAAGTACCAAGATTTCACTCTGGGAAGAATACAGTTTTTGAACATTGAATATGACACATTATCCATATGGTTTTGTGGTAGATGTGCTGTTGTAGAAATCAGTGTCTATATGTAGCAGACAGTGGGTCCATGCCGGTACAGTTGGTAAACAAATCAGAGGTAACTATGCAAATCAGTGTTTATGTTACCCAGGCAACTGGGTGCATTGTGTACTGGGACAGTTAGTGCCGCATCCTGGTGTGAGGAGACAGAGCAAATCAAAATCCTGCGTAGGAAGCCCATGGCAGGTGTGGGCGGGACTAAACAAACAGGATGTGGGTCCTGTAGAGGGGTGGGGCTCCATCTCCGTTTGGCCTGGGGGGAAACAGGGGGAATTAGGGGACCAGGTCCAACCAAGCACACCTGAGACCTACTTCCCTTTTCATTCACATACAGGTGCTGAGGATTTTAAAGGGAGATACAGCTCATAGGTTTTAAGAAGTGCAGTGATGTAACTATTTAACTTCCTTCCTTCTAAATCTCTCTCTTTCTATCTCTCTATCTCCCTCTCTTTCTCTGTCTCTGTCTCTGTCTCTCTCTCTCTCTTTGTTGCCTGCCACCTCCTCATGTAATTTGCATACCCTGTGCCCTCGGGCCTCAAAGTATTGATCCGGAACATCCATACTCTAACTGTTCACACAGTTAGCTTTAAATCTCTACATCAATATACAGTAAACATCACCAGTTCTGCAGAAATCCATGTTGTTTTATTTTACCAGGTATGTACAAATGCCACACTGGGACAGTAGGCCTATACCTAATTATGGGAAATTGTGGGAAAAGTAAGATTACAACATGTAGGTAGGTAGGTAGGTAGGTAGGTAGGTCGGTCGGTAGGTCGGTCGGTAGGTAGGTAAGTCGGTAGGTAGGTATAGGGAGGTACTTTATTAATCCCAGAGGGGAAATTGCAATGTTACACCTGTCACATTCAAAGGACATCAGCACAAAGTCTACAAAAGGTGCAATTATAAATAATTATACAAATAGACTATAATACCATATAGCCTCAGCATCTACCCAACTGTCTTGTCCATGAATCATCCAAATAAACCAACCAGTTAAAACAACACTGTAAAATGTTTTCTTGACTAGCACTGGCAGATGGATTTATCTAGGACTGTCTATAGCAGGCATGTGGTAGAATCAGATATCAGAAACAGTCTCAACACTGTTGACCACACTAACAGAAAACAAGAGGAAGAAGTCAAATCTGTTCCAACCAGCCAAGACCCTGAAAATCATGACACATCTGCACGTTCTCTCAAATCCAAACACAGACACACAGAAACACAGACACACACACACACACACACACACACACACACACACACACACACACACACACACACACACACACACACACACACACACACACACACACACCACACACACACACACTGGTAGATGGGGCACATGGTGAAATTTGTCTTGCAAATAAGCTTTATGCAAAATACCCTTGGCCTGTACTCTAGTCTTAGGTAGAAGGGTAAGCCAGCCTCAGGCTAAATATTAGGATAGCCATATTGAAGGAGATCCCCTATCTATCGGTAACATCCCAGAATTTCTCTGGAAACTCACTCATCACCATCTCTAATTACTGTAACGGACATTGAAGACTTATCCCTTTCATTGTTCCTTGTGGAAGCTGAGTTCTGGCTAATACGGTCACCACACAGCGCCGCAAAGTATTCAAAGCCGTCATGTAGACTGTGTATGTTCTGTTACTTTTCTCTTGAACACATTCATGCTCAGTGGGCTATGCGATATACTCCCATTGTTTTATTAGCCAAGAAAATGATGTGTTGACCCCCATTTCCAAACCTTTGATTAAGCTGCGCAAAGTATTGTACACAATCCAGTATGTATCACAGCATTATGTCCTAGCCGAGGTGTCATCCACTCTAATAACACGAGAGCTTCTGGATTATAAGAGAAAGAGCCTGAAAGTAGCAAAAGGGAGTGGCGCGACTCAGTCAAGGAAAAATACAAACAGATTACTGAAAAAGAGAGGATAGTGAAGATCATTATTCAAATCCAGGGAGTGGATTATTTGCTTGGGTAAAGCTTCCAGGAGAAAAAGCCACACTGTTCTCCCATTAGAGAGGCTGACATACAACTTCAAAGGTATGTTATTTTTTTTTTATTTTTTATTTTACATGTTATTCATAAATTATGATAGCTAGATACAACTAGGATACAAGAAGCCAGTCTATGATCACATAGGGTTTAAGAGTGGTTGGGTGGTGATGCCTTCTGATTGACAGTTACTATAGTGTGGTGTGACAGCAACATTCTACCACACAGTTCCGAGGCTGTCTGTCATCCAAATATGGCCATGTCTCTAACTGTCACACAATCATCTGCAGAGCCGGGGTTAATGACTGCTCACAATGCGCTGCGACTGAGGAGTAGGAAGAGAGGGACAGAGGAACAGAGAGAGGGAGGGAGGTCGAGAGAGGGAGGAAGAGAGGAAGACAAGACAAGGGGAAGGAAATTACTTTTAATTTGGTCAACCAGAGAGTGCAACACAAGAGTGACAATGAGAGAGAGAGAGATGGGTTGAAATCTGGGGACAGCAGGCCTTACAGGGCAGGACGAGCTGTGGTATATGTGTGATAGTCTTATCATGGCGGCCCCACGCTGTAACGGTTGGAACACGCCAGTGGTGCGTCAGGGAGGAGGGGACAGGCCTCTCAGAGATAACACCCAACATGGACGTAATCTGAGAGCACAGGTCTCTGCAGCACGCTCCCAGAGAGAAAGAGAGAGAGAGAGAGAGAGAGAGAGAGAAGGAGGATCTCACTGTCTCTGACACCCTCACCTCACCACAGCACACAACAGATGATCAGTCAAAACACCCTCAATTTGTTTCCTCTCTCACCTCCACCACAAAGCACAACTTCCAAGGCACATAAAATACGAATGCCTTATCGGTCTCTCTTAAAAGGCCTACAACTGTGGTTTTATAGGTTACAACTAGTTGACATCACACCAGCAATAGCTACTCGTTCTACAGCAACTTTTTCCTCTAATCTGTCTATTTACTTAATTTTGCATTTATATTTGCATTTAATTAAAGGACGGCAATCCAAGAGACGGAAGAAGGTACTGGTAACTACTTTTGCAAACACGGTTCCCTGAAACCCAGAGGGCAAAGCACATTGGACACGGCCTCAGAGCGAGGGCTCCGAATCTCAACCGAATCTCATCCTGAATAAAGTTTTCCGATGCATTAATACCTCACTTTTTACTTTGAGTATTACGGTACAGGATGTGATTATTTGCCTTTACCTGCATACAGTTAGGCCTATGTAAATCAAGGTAGGCTACTGCAGATTGACGGTATTCAGCGCCTAACTGAACTAAGATCAGCTGTTTATTTCCTACAACGATCTTCAACTCTCTATTGCCACCATGCGGCGGGATCAGAGTCATGAGTCCACTGACTGCGCGGAATTACGCGGAACCATACCTGACTGAATTGGTTCCCACCCGGAATTATTTTCCACCACTCCACTAAGATATGCGTTACACCCATGGCGTTTCAGCAACATTGAGGATAATCTGGAGATATACGAGAGAAAATTAGGTAGCAAGCTAACATTTGGTCCGAATTTTGGATGGGATGGCGGAAAGTAAAATGGCAACTTCAAACGAGGTTAATATAAGGTTAAATTTCACTTTAAAAGAGATCACAGGTACTAGCAAGCCAGCTTCGGAGACCTCAGGCGAGCGAGTGCCTGGTGCCTCGGCGACTCTACACATGCCAGTGGATTCTAAACTTGTATGTGTGGAATATCCAGCAGTGTTCCACAGTGTGGACACTATGCTGGAATCTGTTGGGGGCGAGCAAGCGGTGTCTAAGGTGAGCAGGCAGCTTAGCAGGCTAATGGTAGCTACCATAGCCTGCCCTCCACCATGGCACCATGGCGATACAGGCTTAGCTTATGTACAAGTCTAGCTTGTTCGTGTTCCGCCGCCTATAAGCGTTGGAGAGTGACACCTAGCTAGATGCTTTCTACCTCTCGCGGTCTGTTAAAGTGCATCTGATGCAGTTCCTCTCGATGAGTTCCAAAGTTACACTGTACAGTAGGTATCTGGAATGCTTATAGCTAGCTAGCTAATGAATTTAGGCAGTTGCTTTGACATTTGTACCCTGTCAACATCGTTGAGAAGAATGTATTTTTGTCCTGGTCAACTGTGTACTATTCTAGTTTAATAATAACTACTACAGCTATACGCATACTTCTATCTCAACTTTGTTGACACTTTTCTTACTACTCCACAGACCTATGGTGACGCCAGCAGAAGACTGGAGCTGCGTTTCCGTCCACGGGATCCCTTCTGTCACTCCCTGTGTGGAAACCGCTTCACGTCTACCAGTCTGCTGCTGCGAGTAAGGAAACGGGCGCGCAAAGGGAAACCCGAGGATGCCCAAATCAATATGGATATCCTGGGCATCATAGGAACCACATACAAATTCCAAGGTTCAGTTTCAGTTGTAATCTTTGAGACTTTCAGTTTTCACTTTACCTGAGCCGCTGTTACTGTACCGTCTTTGTCATACTAAACAGTTATAACATGTATTGCTGATGCAGGAATGGCAGACTTCCAGTATCTGGCAGTGCATTCAGAAGGTGGCACACAAACATCCTTGTACGATAAGATCGTCCTGCGTAAAGCAGAAAATCAGGAGTACTTTGAGCAGAACATGCCGCTCTTCCTGCCTCCAGCCATCTTCTCTCGCGTGGATAACCCTGTGGACTACTGCTACCGCCCCGACACCCACCATAAGTAAGCATGCCTGTAAGGGTTCTGGGGCAGGACAGGGCAAGACAGAGGAAGCACCACATCCACTGTTTAATCATAGCCTGGGGAGAAATTGTACTAATGCACTGTCAATAGGGGTCCATTTGGTGTGCTGTTGAAGCCTGTCTACTCCAACAGTTTGTACAGGAAATCACATTTCTGTAATTTACTTTTTTTCTTTCTTTCTTTTTTTACATTAGTCATTTAGCAGACGCTTTTATCCAAAGCGACTAACAATAATTGCATTTAACGCAGGAAAAGCCAATGTACTACTTTCTAAAACAAGTGACTAAGAGCATAATCTAGTGCTGAAGGCAAAGTGCAAGAATAGCAATCTAAAATACTATTTGTGTGTAATTTATTTTCTTGAGATTATGATGTTAGTGGACGCTTTACTAGGCAATTTCCATCCAATGCAAATGTACAGTATATTTGATAAGGATGTGAGTTAACCTGCTGTTTAGTCTCGGAGCCAGACTCTCTACGGAGGAGAGGAGCTTAGAATTTGTAAAAGGAAGTTCTTAAAAAAGGGGCATCACTTCCTGTCCGGACTGTCTACTACTCTCTACGGAATTTTGACAGGATATCATCCCGTTTTTTCCCCAACATCCTTCAACAAAATTCCAGCGCCTGTATATCTGACGTAGTAGACAATCCGGACCGTAAGTCGACTCGTCCGGCCCGCAAGACTACCTGCTGTACATCACTGTGTTCTTGCTTACTCTGTGCAGATATGGCTTCAGTCAGCCACATTTCTCCAGGGAGAATCTGATTGGCTTGAATCGCGCCCGTCGGCCTCACAACGCCATCTTCATCTCCTTCGACGAGGCCAACGTGCCCTCTGAGGCGCTGGAGGCGGCGCGGGTCAACTGGGACCGGGTCTGCCAGAACCCCAGTGACAAGAAGGCAGAGGAGACCCTGAAGAAGGTCAGTGTTCATCGGTTCCCACCAACCCAGTCAGACTTAATACTGGACCAGTCCATTTCATCACAGGCAAATTTGAGCGGCCACCACTATGTCGGCAGCCCCTTGGAGCGCTAAGCTTTCGACGTATTAACGATTTGATAGAAAAATGAAATTATACTTGTTTGTGATCTGTTTTAAATGAATGAATGAATCAATTTACTAAATGAAAAGGACAGTTATTCAATTAATTATTACATTTAAAAAAACTTTTAATGAGATCGAAATAGCCTATACAATCGGACAGGGAAATAAAGCAAATAAAGGTGATTTTGAGAGCGCTAACTTTATTGTGACACAGCAAACAAAAACATAATACAAGATAAAATGTGAGTGCAAAACAGATAAAATAATAGCAAACCTTCAAAATGTAGGGCATGTACAAAAATAGGCACATTGTGTCATTGACTATTCAGTCAATGCAGTCTTTCAACATGAGGTAGGCTACTCAATGCTGCTGGTTGAAGGAATGTGCAGTTCCATGGAGGTAATCATGCAGGATGAGGCCCTATTTTTCAGACCGCATGACCACTGTAAACTTCCGCCCAGTGGAGGACTTTGTGTTGTCTCTGGAAACAGAGCGATGTTTTCAGTGGTCTGATTGGCGAAATATGGTAAATGGACTGCACTTATATAGTGCTTTTATTCATAGAGCTTTACAAAGGCCTCTCATTCAGCCAATTCACACACACATTCACACACCAATGGTGGCAGCTGCCATGCAAGGTGCAAGCCTGCTTATTGGGAGCACGTTGAGGTTCAGTGTCCTGCTCAGGACACTATGACATGTGGACAGGAGGAGCTGGGGTTCGAACAGCGACCCAACAATCACCTGACGACCCGCTCTACCTCCTGAGCCACAGCGGTTCTGTTTCAAATGTAACTGTTATTTCAACATTCAGTTTGCAAATAGCCTACATTTCACAGTACAGCATACTGAGTTCAAGTAAGATTAAACCATCAGCTTCCCGTTTTGGAAAAATGGCCCAGTAAATTTCCATTGTAAAGAAAGTTGCAGCAGACGAAAATGTTGATCTAGCTCAATACTTGAGCGATCAGTGAAATTATGGTCTGTGTCGGGTTCATGAAGACATACTGCAAATAGGGATAGATGTCCAAAATACAATAAGCTAATAATATCCTCTATTTTATATCTAATATTTAAAAAATAATGACCATAAAGTTGCCATAAAGGAAGTAAAATGAAGTGTTTGTGTGGTGAAGCTAGGGTTTTTGAAGCTGTAGCTATGTTACAGTTTTCTTTTTAATGGGTATGTGTGTGTTAATTGCGCGTTAATTGTTCATGATCCAGGCCAAGGTCAGGCCTGCACTGGGGGCCAGAGAGGGGACATATCAGTTAACCAGCCATGCACAAGGGTGCATTATTCATCACCCAACTTTATCTCGGAGAACAGCTGGTGACTTTCCTCAGGGGGTTGCCAGAGAATGTTATGTAATGTTTATGTCGTCTACCGACCTATTTGTTTATTTTTTTTTTATTTTTTTTTTATTTAACAGGGACAGTGCACGTTAATAAACATTTCAGTAGCTATGTCAGAATTAGCCAAAGACAGCTAGTTTCCATCTGCAGTCCCTGTCCAGATATCCAGATATATAAATAACAGCTGCTGTGCAGCACTGGATCGGGGCCGGGCGTTTTGAGGAGGAAGAGAAAGAAGACATGACAAGATTCCTAAATTTAAAAATCTTAAAAATCAATGCCTGAGTAGGAATTAGGATGTTTATTCTGCATCACCCGGGGCTTGAACTCACAACCAGACACCAAGGGAAGGGGTGTTTGAGCCAAGTGATAATGACCATAAAGTTGCCATAAAGGAAGTAAAATGAAGTGTTTGTGTGGTGAAGCTAGGGTTTTTGAAGCTGTAGCTATGTTACAGTTTTCTTTTTAATGGGTATGTGTGTGTTAATTGCGCGTTAATTGTTCATGATCCAGGCCAAGGTCAGGCCTGCACTGGGGGCCAGAGAGGGGACATATCAGTTAACCAGCCATGCACAAGGGTGCATTATTCATCACCCAACTTTATCTCGGAGAACAGCTGGTGACTTTCCTCAGGGGGTTGCCAGAGAATGTTATGTAATGTTTATGTCGTCTACCGACCTATTTATTTTTTTATTTATTAATTTTATTTAACAGGGACAGTGCACGTTAATAAACATTTCAGTAGCTATGTCAGAATTAGCCAAAGACAGCTAGTTTCCATCTGCAGTCCCTGTCCAGATATCCAGATATATAAATAACAGCTGCTGTGCAGCACTGGATCGGGACCGGGCGTTTTGAGGAGGAAGAGAAAGAAGACATGACAAGATTCCTAAATTTAAAAATCTTAAAAATCAATGCCTTAGTAGGAATTAGGATGTTTATTCTGCATCACCCGGGGCTTGAACTCACAACCAGACACCAAGGGAAGGGGTGTTTGAGCCAAGTGGCAGTTTGACCTAAAATCACTGTAGGAATCCTGCATGAACATATTAGCAGGCCTGCATACTGTGATGGGAATGAGTTGTGGGTCTCTGGACTGAGCATGGATTCACTGATGGACTGTTTTAATTGGATTGACCACACAACACTTGAGGTGCCACTACAGGGGATAACTTGTACCTAAGTTATGTTCCATGTGCTTCTGTGGTCTGTGCACTGCCATGTGACTGTCTGGCTGTTATCTGGAGGACGGTATTAGGGGCCGGGCAGCCTCGGCTGCATTTTTTTATTATTTGTAACACACTTCATTTAAAAAAAAAAAAACTCAAAGTGCTACAGGTTTAAAAGCATAGCATAACAAAACGCAACTGAACAAAAAGAACACAATTTGAGGTGGAACTGATTGAGATGTAAGCAGACAAATGACTGGTCAGATGAAGAGATGCAAACAAGAAGAAACAGTAACAGCTACATCAAACAAGATGAAGAAACAGTAACGGCTACAAATTAAAAATATTGTTAAAAATCAAGTCACAGCACAATGTACTGTAGTGTGCATTCGCATGTTTATTCTGCTTGAGGTCTTGTTGAGTTACCTGCCATGCGAGAAGCCATAGATGGTTTCACACTGACATAAATGTCACAGGTGCATGTAACATGGAGGTCTCAGCAGTTTCCACAAAGTGTTAGTTAAAATAAAGGCACCACGAGGGGCAAAAACCAAAACCAAAGACTAAACAATAAAACCAAGGTATACACACAACAAGTGGAGATTAAGAGAAATCTTACAGTACAAGCTTACAGACTTACAAGTTGGCACAGGGCAACACCAGGAACAACGCACAGCTACAGCAAATAATGAACAGACAAAGAACAAGAGGGGAGCTACTTGTAGGCTATATATACAGTACATATAGTAAAGATGTAGTGTAGCAATTGGGGTGTCAATTGACCAAAAAATCAGTGCGTAGAGTTTAATAGTTTTTACAGTTTGAGAAAAACAAGGTGATGGACTTCATAATTCATGAATGGTGGTGGTAGTTGCAAAGTGATAGCCCATACGGCTGATTTGTTATGATTTTTTTTATGTTTTAAACTTAAAATGGTTGCTGTAGCGCCACCATCAGGGCTATTGCCCCACAATGCCAGTTGAGGACTTCTAGCATAGGACTAGACCTATGTGCAAAGTTAGGTGATTTTTCATGCATGGGAAGTCACTTCCTAGGCAGAAGAAGTTTCAGATTCAGAATACTGGCAAACACAAGAGGGACCTGCAGCCTCGGCTGCCCAGCCCCTAAAGAAGATTCAGAATACTGGCAAACACAAGAGGGACCTGCAGCCTCGGCTGCCCAGCCCCTAAAGAAGATTCAGAATACTGGGAAATACAAGAGGGACCTGCAGCCGAGGCTGCCCGGCCCCTAATACCGTCCTCCAGATAACAGCCAGACAGTCACATGGCAGTGCACGAACCACAGAAGCACATGGAACATAACAGGACATAAGTCACAGGTTGCTGTTTACAGATTAAGAACATGAAACCTAGTTTGCAGCAAGGCCAAGCAAAGCAGGACATAGACATGCACAAAAGATTGGGACACAATAGACAGCAAGATGGCCACCGAGAGCTACACTGTTTTAGTTTTGTTAATCTTATTAATCAGCCATGATCTTAGATGCCGAGGAAAGGAGTGGTAAATACTGACTTTACAGTATATATGTACTGGCACAGAGTTCCATTTCTGTGAGGTGAAATCAGATTGACTAAATGCACTTCAGTGGAACAACTTAGGTACAAGTTATCCCCTGTAGTGGCACCTCAAGTGTTGTGTGGTAACTTGTGTAAACAAACAAAATTAACTACAGTAGACTACACAAGGATTGCTCACTTGTTCCTACTCTCTTATCTTATCCCAAACCAAACTTTACACAGATGTTTGAGAGCCGTCCCATCTGGTCACGGACCGCAGTCAAGGCCAACCTGGACATCCACCCTGAGAAGCTCAAACTGCTCCTCCCAGTTGTGGCTTACTACATGGTGAGTGAACAGCCAGCACGAATCATATCATGAAATACAACACAGCTACTGTAGTTAAACAGAATTGGCTGATTGGAAAATGATGCCTCACTATGAAGTCAGGGAGCTCGAACATGGATGGATTCATGGAATCCAGACCAAAAAACTGATTTTGGACATACAGATGTTCATCATTCAATCTTTCGGCACTCTTGCGGTGGCGACAAGTTAAATGAGCATTTCATGACCGTCTTTTTATTAAGCGTTGCATACTAACCACCAGGAGGCATTGATGAGCAAGCTACCTCAAGAGGTACTGTAGCAGAACAAGAAAATGTCCCCACTCCTGACTGAAATTTGATCATTATTTTGACCCGTGGGCACCGAGAGGCCCGCACAAACAACTGAAATGTCAGTGTTCTGCTGCCTCTTGAAGTTGCAAATGGTGGTGTGTTTACCGCTGCCTTGCAACATTTTGGAGGATAAGCACAGAAAACCACGACATTGAGAGATTTGGGAGAAAGTTAGTGAACAACAATCTGTGAAAATGTTAGGAATTCCAGCAATTCATAACATAACATGACAAACAAAGACAAGTTTAAACGCTATACCTTTTGTTGTGGCTGCTGGTTTTTGACATTCTTGTCTAGTATTGTTATTAGTGGTGCATTGCTTAGTTATATCGGGGCCCGGGGGGGACGCTAAAGTCAAAGTCAGGTGTCACTGCGCTGGCCGGTCCCGGTGAGGATGCCACAGTATGTAAAAAAAAACATTTCTGTAGGTAAAACTACATGATGAAAGCGAGATTAAAAAGATACGTCTTAAGATCTCGCAAAAGTTCCCATAGTTTCAGCCATCCTTAGGTTTTTGTGGCAGGGTATTCCAGAGGCTGGGAGTGTAAAAACTGAAGGCTGCCTCCCCAAGTCTCTTGGTCCTGGCTCCAGGAACCGTTAAAAGTTCAATGCCAGAGGATCTCAGGGTCCTACTTGGTGTATAATGTAAAAGCATGCCTGATATGTATTCAGGTGCATGGCCATGGAGTGCTTGATAAACTAATAAACTAATCTTAAAATCTATTCTAAAACTGACTGGTAACTAGTGTAACAATTGTAAGACTGGCATGCTGTGTGCCCTCCTTCTGGTCTTAGTGAGGACACGTGCTGCAGCATTTTGTATCATCTGAAGTTGACTAATAGCTTTCTTTGGGAGACCAGATAGGAGAGCGTTACAGTAATCCAACCTGCTACTCATAAAAGCATACATTAGTCTTTCAGTGTTGGCCTGGGAGAGAAAAGGTTTCACCTTAGCAATGTTTCTCAGGAGATAAAAATATGTCCTTGTGACATTCTTAATATGGGCCTCAAAATTAAAATCTGAATCGAACATGACACCTAGCTTTCAGACTTGACATTTGGTGTTCAGTGTCTTAAATGCCCAGATAGACTCTCCCTTTCAACTTTATCACCAATGATCAGCACATTTGTTTTGTTCTGGATTAGCGGAAGGAAGTTCTGGGACATTCATGCATTTATATCAGCATTGCTTTCTATCAGGTGGTCAACTGAACTGTAGTCATCAGGTGTCACAGGAATATAGAGCTGAGTGTCATCTGCATAGCTATGGTAGTTAATATTGTTCCTCTAATTACATCATGTAGGGGTAGCATATACAGACTGAAGAGTAAAGGCCCTAGAATGGATCCTTGTGGGTCCCCACATGTCATTGAAGTGTTTTTGAGCTGTGATCACCAAGGGCAACAAAAAAGTCAAATTAGGTAGATCCTGAACCAGTGAAGGACTGGACCAGAGAGGCCGATCCAGTTCTTCCAATAAGGACGTCATGATCTACAGTGTTGAAAGCTGCGCTCAGGTCCAGAAAGGACAGAAAGCTTTTTGGCATCAGCGATAATTCTGAGGTCGTTTACAGCTTTGACCAGTGCTGTCTCCATACTATGATGAGGGCGAAAACCAGACTGAAAAGTATCAAGGATGAAATTTGAATCTAGAAAGTCATTTTACTGTTTGAATACGATTTTCTTCTAGGATTTTAACTAAGAAGGGGAGGTTGGAGATCAGTCTAAAATTACTGAGGACCGATGAGTCTAGGTCATTTTTCTTCAGGAGAGCCTTAACCAGGGCAGTTTTATGGGTCGATAGGACAAAAACTGTACTGAGGGAGCAGTGAATGATAGCTAAGGTGTCCTCAGACACAGAGTTAAAAATAGTCTTGAAAAACTTGGTTGGCATAGGATCAAGAGGGCATGTAGATGGCGTAAGTTGTTACACCACTTTGCTCAGTATCTCAGTGTCAACAGGTGCAAACAAGCTCATACCACTGCTCCGTGGAGGAGGAGGGTCAGCAAGCAGAACATTTGGTCTTACCTGGGTGATGTTCATGCTAATCTCTACCAAACCTACATTTGGTCTGTGACTGGCTCTGTGGGATCTTGAAAGAGAAATGCATTGTGCAATCGTGTTAATACACCTACCACTACAAACACTAGGATCACTAAAAACGGTCAAATCAAGCAATAGGCTCAGGAGAGCTCTGGACTAGGCCAGGACTCTCATAAAAAGAGCCCACTGCGTTGTTCAACAGATGTTACATAGGCCGGTGTGGGGGTAGGACAGGAGTACTCCACAGCGGGAGTCAAAGGCGGAGATAGCTGCATACTGTATGGGTCTAGCTGGGAACGAGACTTACCGGCAACGGCCCACAAGTGGGCCTGCTGCGGTGGAACGACCTTCGGTGAGCATGTTTAAAGCAAAGATGGAACAGGACCGCGGTGTTTCCCAGACTAGGCCGTCAGTGTCATCGTATCAGGTTTTGTTAGCAGCGTCTTCGTAGCCAAAGCGCTAGCGCTAGCTAGCAGTGTCCATTCATTCCCCACCGACTCAAAACTAGCCTACACGAGAAATACAAGCGCTGGATTGATAAAATAATTACTACGTTAAAATAAATCAATGGAAAGCACCAATATATAAACG
>NC_140235.1:35074560-35152060 GCF_949987555.1 Borostomias antarcticus | reverse complement strand
TAAGGCTTCCCTCTTCCAGCCGCAGGACAAATCAAGCAGGCACCATGTCTGGTTCCATGAAAATGTTGGCATCTGTTCATATCGTTCCTTAATATAGCAAACATATAGATAGCACACATATAAATGAAATGACTACACCTGGCTATAACACACCTCCACAGGTGTGGATGAAATGAAATAATCTGGTTCCCTAGATGTTACATGTACTGTTTGAATGTGTCTGTATTGCGTAGCCTACATCATCATGTTAGGTCAACAGTAGCCCTTTCCAGTCCTGTTGTCGCATGCTCGCTCATGCCAGACAACAGTCCTTTCACCCTCCATTCACTTCGCCGTCAAAATAAATTGGTGTCGGCCTATTTAGGAGAGGCGCTCATATTTACAAGTGTCAGATAAACATGAAACTTCACTTACCTAAGCAAAATGGTCTATTTAAACAAATGCTGGGTTTTGAAGCCTCGGCGCTACCATTAAATAATTTATTTAGATGCGTTCTGTCCGAGTGAAATAATTTTTCCGAGGTAGTCTTCTTCTGTGGGGGTGGCGGTCTCTTTGAAGCTTAAAAAAAACGCCACCACCACAGAAGAAGACTACCTCGGAAAAATAATTTCACTTTCGATTTATTTTGATGGCGAAGTGAATGGAGGGTGAAAGGACTGTTGTCTGGCATGAGCAAGCATGCGACAACAGGCTGAAAAGGGCTAGGTCAACAGGTACATAGACCGTTGCACTGAACTGTAATTGACCATTATCTTAATTCTCATTGGTTCATTCATGTTATACTCTGTATGCCTGCAGCTGCACCGTGCCCACAGAGACCCCAGCGTTCAGCTACGACGCCAAGAGCCATTGAGAGTGGAGAGGATGAGGATGATGAAGAGGATGAAAATGAGGATGATGAATATCAGCCCTCGGAAGGGAGCGATAACGAGATGGAGACAGAGATGCTGGATTACATGTGATCATATGCTGGATTACATGTGATCATAGAAGGACATGCTGACCTGGAGATTACTTCAAGGCCATCCAGGCAGAATTCCGCTGGGAATATGTACAGTGTTGTAATATCATTAATCCATTTCTATATCATTTTTACATTTTTGCCAACAAAAGAAAATAAAGGGTTAATCTAATTTGGGGTTTTAGTGGTGTTTTTCCTGGATCTTTGGTTTACGAAACATTCACTGGAGTATCACACAGCAATGGGTTTAGATTAAATTATTTATTAACTAATATATGATCGGTTTGATCACTGGCAAGGGCTTTTGGAGGGACTATATGAATAAATAATTTCAAATTGTCTTATGCTGGGCTATATGATACCATACACCATCTAAAACTAAATCCAGTATATATGCTGTTACATATATACTGTATGTTTGGGTAGAGAGGAGAGGACACATGGTTAACTGACTAGAGCCAATGGCAACATGTTGCCGTCATATGTGGCCATAGATTATGCAGAGTTATGGGAGGAGTCTGAAGTATAAAGACTATAGAGAAGCCCGTCATCCATACAGAACTTTCTGGATGACCACCATGAAGACTCTGGGGATTTTGGTTGCGGCAGCTCTCTTTCTGGGAACGGCCTCTGCCTCTTCAGTAAGTCTGGCTTTTCATGTGACTTTAGGATGGAAAGTTTGCTCTAGAAATCAGAGAAAAACATTTTTCATGATATTCCTGAAAAAATATTTCATGAACTTCATTGGGGAAACCTTGTGTTTGTGCTTGACCTCATGTAGCTGGGAGTGGTGCACACAGAGGGAGGTTTGGTGAAGGGGAGGAACCTTGATGTTGGACTCTTCCGCTGGATGGATGTGTTCAAGGGCATCCCCTTTGCTGAGCAGCCTGGTAGATTTGAGAAGCCCAAGCGTCACCCTGGCTGGGATGGTGGGTACACAGACCAGCAGCCTCAGACTTCACAGTTCTAAGATCAAGGCTCTCAGCATTCGTTAGGGGCTGGCCAACAACATGTAATTATGATAACTGGACAAGAAAATTAAACACACATTTGCGTCTCTCCACAGGTGTTCTCAAGGCTACTCAGTACGCAAACAGGTGTCTTCAGCTGAATTTACTCCAAACTGACATTCGTGGCAGTGAGGACTGTCTCTACCTGAACATCTGGGTTCCTCAGGGCCGAAAGGGTAAACAATGGGTCTTTTACCATTAACTGTGACCAGAATTACATTAGATAGCACATTTATTTAAAACACATTAGCCTTTTAACTGATGTACAATTTGTACATATAACCTCACATATAATCTATAATCTATGTATGCACAGCCTCATAATAGCCTTACTACTTCACTTCTATTGTTTATATATCTGTATATTTTTATTATGTTGACTTAATTTCCTGTTTTATCCATTGAATCACATTCCTTGTACTGTATATTCAAATGTACTTGGCAATTAAACCAAATACTGATTCTAATATCTGACTGGAAAGTAATATCCCTCCTCTCTTGCTAGTGTCTACTGATCTGCCTGTCATGGTGTGGGTCTTTGGAGGTGGCTTCCTGGTTGGGGGATCTATGGGGGCAAACTTCCTCGATAACTTCCTGTACAATGGGGAGCAGATCGCTGACAGGGGCGACGTTATCGTGGTGACCATAGGCTACCGTGTGGGGACCCTGGGATTTCTCAGCTCTGGCGATGCCAGCGGACCTGGTATGTGTCCCAGATGGGCTTCACTTGACTGCTGCGTTAATTTCATCAATGTATGCATTCTCTGCTGGTCCATTTCCCTGTGTAACAGTGCTGCTGACTCACAGAGCTGTCTCTCCACTGACAGGGAACTATGGCCTGTGGGACCAGCAAGCTGCCATTGCCTGGGTGCACAGGAACATCCGCGCCTTCGGTGGAGACCCAGATAACATCACCCTCTTCGGAGAGTCTGCCGGTGGAGCTAGTGTCAGCTTCCAGGTCAGGGGCTGCCTCAAAGCTTGTCTTGTATCCCCTGTCGGTAACTAATCATAGTAATACTGGGAAAGTTCTTATTTAATCATACTGTAACTATAACAATATGATTCCCCCACACAGATGCTGACTCCCCATAACAAGGGGTTAATCAAAAGGGCCATCAGCCAGAGTGGGGTGTCTCTCTGCCCCTGGGCTGTGAACAGGAACCCTCGAGCTACGGCAGAGATGGTAAGTGATCTCCTTTATCACAGCCTGCTGCATGTGAGATTTGATGTTCAGCTGAGAGGAATCTCTGTCATCTCTCCAGGTTGCTCAGAGGGTGAACTGCCCCACTGATGACAAGATGATGGCCTGTCTGAAGATGACTGACCCTAAAGCCCTCACCCTGGCTGGTACCGTGGGTGTGGATTCATCTGCTTCTAGTGAGTTGTTAGTACGGCTGTTGTGTGTGTGTGTGTGTGTGTGTGTGTGTGTGTGTGTGTTTGTTAATAAATCCTAGGTTCTTTTATACATGTATTCCGTGCTCTCTGCGTCCTTTGTCACCCGGTTCAATTGTTGCCTCCGTCCCTGTAGAACGCTTGGGCAGGGGATATATTTTCAGTCGCGCGTGGTCGCCATTTCATCCGCTCGTCTGTCCGTCCGTCCGTTCGTTCATTAGCAGGATTACGCAAAAACTACCTGAGCGATTTTCACGAAACTTGGTGGTGGGGTGTAGCATGGGCCAACTTTGAACCCATGACATTTTGGAGTGGATCCAAATCAGTGGGCCAGTACACGAATTCCGTATTTTGACGTATTTCCGCCTGAAACGGGCTGCAAGGGCGGGACATACGTTTAGATGAATTTCATTGGAACGTTATCGAGCGGGCGGGATATTCAACACTTGAGGCTGCAGAGTAGTTGACGTTTTGATTGACAGAGTGGATGTCGTGAGATTATTGGCCTAAAATCTAAGGTACCTGGTGTCGTAATTGCACGTGACCAACTGTTTTCCAGGAAGTAAGAAATTATATACTTTGATATAAGATTACAACAAAAGTAGAATTTTGTAATTTTTTTTGCATACATCGTTGAATAGGTGAACACTATGACCAATTATGTGAAGCAAAATGGGACAGAATGCTTTTTTCATTTCTGTGCGACTTTAAGGAAGAAAATCTATCTATTTATTGATGACCGTCAGTCACATCAGGTGAAGCTGCTGAGAATCATAGTATTCCTCTCGTCCTCCACCAGAACCCCTTGTAGAGAATCTGGTCTTCTCAGCTGTGATTGATGGTGACTTCCTCCCTGATGACCCAACAAAGCTATTCCACAATGCTGCCAATATTGATTACATCGCTGGAGTCAACGACATGGATGGTCACCTGTTCAGTGGCATTGACATCCCTGCCATCAACGGGCTCCTCGAGGACGTCAGTGAGTAAGTGGTGACTACTTCCATTCCCTCATTTTGGATTGGATGTGATAGAATAACCAAGGGGTTTACGTTCAGACGGTATTTTCATTCATGTCAGGTAAACCCTTTAGAAAACAGCTCTTTTAGTACATAGACCCCCGTTTTAGGGAGCCTTGGCTGTGGCTCTGATCGATTTCTTCAGATTCATGATGGCCAGCCTTTCTTGAACAGACACTTATTTGATTCTCACAAAAAAGCCTCAAAATGCAGATACAAAACCTCCAAGATTAGACATTGACAGAGACAGAAAGAAAATAAAGACACCTACCGGATGAAACAACATTGAAGCCAAGTGTCCAAATACTTTTAGCACCCTAACATGGGTGCACTACTGTATGTACTGTACAAAAAGGACTGTGATTTCTAAAGTCGCTTTGGATAAAAGCGTCAGCTCAAGGACTGTACAGTAATGTCAGTAATAATGTAATGTAATCTAAATGGTTTACCCACTTTGGCAAATCAAAAGTGGAAGGTCACAGGGCCAAAGTAACAATAAATGTGTCACTATCCAAATGCTTTTAAGTTAACAGTAAGACAACTGATCCCCTAGCACAGATGTGCTGTTAGTCTTGCCCCCGTTGAAGAAGCAACGGTGTTGTAATAATTGGGCAAACAGGACAACAATAGGTCTTAGCTAGCTAATTAGTTAGTTAGTTAGTTAGTTAACACACACACACACGTACACACAGACATACACCAGCCCACTTCCGGCTTTAGGCCTGGGCCATAGCAAACACACACCAGTATTTGCCATGTCTCTCCTATGATGCTTTTTTAGCCTCTCTTACTCTGGAATGTATTGCTTTATAAATGTTCTTAGCCGGTAGACAAACATACTCCTGGAGCTTGCTCGATCGCCTTGTTGAGAGGGGTCAGGGAAGAATTTTTACAGCTCACTTATCTGGCCCCCGGGTGATTACTGTTTTTTTGCTTCCCTCTGGAATATGTAGAGTGGGTCGAATGCCCACCTCCCTTGTTCTCTGTAAAGCGCATTGTGTTGCCTCTGGGTATGAAATGCGCTATACAAATACATTTTTGATTGATTGATTGATTGATTATCAAGCTTTTATTGTTACAGTATCTCAAGGCCTTGCAGGAATGTCTCTACCTCTTCATCCTCTTCTTCCTCATTACAGGACTATTGTGAAGACATATTTAGGTGCTTTCACTAAGGATAAGGGAGAGGCTGCCGTGGACAGCGGTTTCAGCTTGTACTCAATGTCCTGGGGCTCCAGACCCAGCCAGGAGAGCATGAAGAAGACCCTTGTTGAGATCGGGACAGACTACATCTTCCTGGTGCCTACCCAGGTGGCTCTGTATCTACACGCAGCCAATGCCAAGTAAGACCCAGTCGTTCTTACTACAGGCTCCTTAACGCAGGGTATGCAGTATTTCAATGCGTTCCAAAGAACCAGAAAATATATACTGCATCCTACATTATATTCATTGTAGCTTAATCAGGTATTGAATTTTCTCCTGCCTCTCTGCCTGTCCTATGTCAGGACTAGCCGTACGTACTCCTATCTGCTCTCTGAGCCTAGCCGTCTGGGTGGGTTGCTGAAGCCCTACCCCAGCTGGATGGGGGCTGACCACGCGGACGACCTGCAGTATGTGTTCGGCAAGCCCTTCGCCACGCCCCTCGGCTACTGGCCCAGCCACCGTGACTTGTCTGGGCACATGATCGCCTACTGGACCAACTTCGCCAAGACCGGGTAAACGATTGCAACTGCCTACAAAATCACACAGAGACCAAGACGATCAGTTCTAATCACCTTGTCTAGCTACAGTATGTCATTGTAATCACTATGATGTGTGTGATCACCCTAGTTTTTCACCTCCATCTCCATTTTCCTTTCCACCACTCAGAAACCCCAACAAAGGGGACTCCAAGGTACCAGTGCAATGGCCGACCTTCACCAGCTCTGGGCCCCAGTACCTGATAATGCACTCCAACATGAGAAAAGGCTATGTGAAGCAGAATATGAGGCTGCGCCATGTCCACTGGTGGTCCAGCATTTACCCCAGCCTCCCCGCAGTCCCCCGCAAGAGCTCCAATTAGAGTCACCCCTATCACTATGCACCACCATGTTATGTTGTATGGTGTCTGTGCTGATACCAACACCACCATTTCCAATTCAAACCTACACACATTGGTTTTGTGAAGTCTGTTTGGATTTCTTTCTCCCAAGTTTACATAAAGTCAACCGGTGGTATAAGCGTAACGCCAGATAGTTTGACTAAATAAATGGGTAAAATTAAGTGATGTGCTGTTTGAGTTATTACTGCGTTGCTACCAGTTAGTGTAAAATCAGTTGTACTGCACACTGATTGACAGAGATGTTGAAATGAAATAACATGCCATACATTCCTATCTGCCCTCAAAACAAGATTTATGTTTAACTAATGCCAAACTGCTATTAATGAGTCAATCTCCTTTATTTAAGTTCAGAGAATATTATGGACACTGTACTATAAGGTAGTACAGGATGTATGGTCTCTACAACATTTAACAGAAAACACAGAATAATAATTTAATTGCATTATCCGATATACACTTCAGGCCAAAACAGTCCATGCCAGTGGAGTGGAAGGAGGAGGAGGCAGAGCATCCTAAGGTTCCTGGCAAAGTCCTGTCCAGTCTTAAGTGGGCTGCTGCTGGCCCTGCCTTGGTGACACAGTGGTTTCACACTGGTCATCAGAAGGGGTCATCTGTATTAGCTTGAGGTGCAGAAAAGCATGACACTTATGTGTCTGTCTGGCTGTGGATAAGGCTTTAATGAGGTAATCCAGAACCAGTTCGGTTTGCAAAGTCCTTTTCACTGTCAGTCGTGAAATTTTTGAAAGGTTGTTTTGGGAGCGCTATAGTTGACCTTACTGGAATCCCATATGCTGGGCTGGGCCCTAGTAGGGCACTGGCAGCAGACCCATGCGGGGCTGAGTGTGGACCTGGCTGTGGGTAGGGTGGATAGGCTGGTTACAGCACTAGACAGACTGGTACTGTAGCTGGCTATCATGTGACTCGTGATAGGTTAGATGTGGCACTGGGTAGGCTGTTTGACCTTAGCCTTGTCTGGCTGGGGGTTGACTGGCTGAACTGATGTCAGATTACGTAGGAAATAGGCCAGGGAACAGCTTGAGCACGAACCGCCTGAGAATCTGGCAGACAGTTTGGTTTACCTCCAGCTGCCATGACAGGGCTTCAAGTCGATGTGTGGTGCTTGAGTGGTTGTAACTGGTTAAGATAGTAAGTCCACTAGATCATGGCTGGTTCACTGCCTTTGTGCTCTGGCTGGTAACCCCTTCTGGTGAAGAAGTTGGAGAGGCTGGGTAGTTTGCTGTAATTGCAGTGTTACTCCCAGATGCACTGCACTGACCTTCCAGTGGTTGTCAAAATGGCCACCACTGGAGCTACAGTGGAGGCCTAAAGGCTGGACCAGGAGAATGTGCCTTTTCCTGTCAGGATGAAGTAGCCTACCAGTTGGGTTTTAGATATTAACTCCATGAAAAATGTGATTTGGTTTCAATACAAAGTACATGG
The DNA here is from genome assembly GCF_949987555.1 of Borostomias antarcticus. NCBI lineage: Eukaryota > Metazoa > Chordata > Actinopteri > Stomiiformes > Stomiidae > Borostomias > Borostomias antarcticus. The sequence continues at coordinate 35,144,137 of NC_140235.1, read as the reverse complement.
GTTTACCGGCCAGAGTGAGTTGAGGTTTGCACTCCTGGGTAGTCAAGATTATATAAAACCAGTTTATAGCATCGTTAAATTAGGCTATAATTAGGGGTCCTACGGTAGTTATTGTTGGTATTTTCTCCTTCTTCTTCTTCTTCTTCGTCTACTCTTATTCTTTTCCTGGAAATGGTCAAATACCTCAAAAAGTCCTTGACCAAAAATGCTCAAAAGGTGCATGTTGAAACTCGAAGCCATTTGCTTTATTCACGCAGCTGCCATATTGGTCAAATCTGACGTAATTGGTGAGACGAATGTGCCCGTTGACTCCAATGTTAAAAGTGAACTATAAAAACACCACTTCAAGAACCAAAATTGTCAAAATAACACTCTAAATACACTATCGGGATTACAAACTCATCATTACCAGACTCCAATTGTTTTTCACTGCCATAGTTTTCATGTTTGGATATACATGGAAAAGAATGAGCCATAGTTAGCCGTCACAGTCACTTCCATGTATTTCCGAACGTGAAAGCAACGGCAGTGAAAAACAATCGGAGTCTGGTAATAAGGAGTTCGTAACCCCGATAGTGTATTCAGCCTGTTATTTTGACTATTTTGGTTCTTGGAAGTGGTGTTTTTATAGTGAACTTTTGGAGTGTACGGGCACTTCCGCATTTATCCCAATTACGTGAGACTTAACCTATATGGCAGCCGCGTGAATAAAGCAAATGAGTAACTATGCTAGAAAGAATTGCCAAGATTTGTTGCCAAATTGCCAAATTTCAAGATGGTGGCGTTTCCACCACGTTTGACGAAAATGTATGAAACTTGGTCTACTTATGTCTTTCCTAATGGGGAACAAATTCCCCTCAAGAACTCATAGTCTCTGACTGATGGATTTGGCTGTATCTTGAAAATTTGGCTAAACCTATAAAAAGTAGCTCCTCATAAACCGTAAGTCTGATTGGTCGGAAATTTCATATGTATGTGTATGGTGCATGTCTCCATATAGGTTGTTAACAGCTAAGAGATTTAATCTATATAATTTCTTAATCTCTTACATGATGGAATGTTCAGTTTTTAGAGTGGTGGCAGTTGGTGATTTGAAAATATTCACACATTTTGTAAACCAGTGCCACTCTTACAGTTTTAACATCTTATGCACATACATGTTCACATGATTGTGCTGATTCATACAATATAAGTTTCTAAGCTGTGTGATTTATAGTTTCCGAGGTATGGCCATCTGCTTGGCAGCCATGCCTTCCATTCAAATAAATAGCGCTTCACTCTAGCTTTTGAGTTGCTAATTTTGAATTCATACCCGTTTTCTAATTTGTTGCCACGCCTACAGTTTTTAAGATACATGGATATATCATCCATGTCAGTTGGGATTTGAATTGGGGGATACAAGCAGGCTGTTAAAGGTACAGGCACACGTTTATGACTATTGTAGCAGCATTTATATTCCTACCTTCAGATAAAGTAATACATGAGATTGATGGCGCATTAATACTTATTGTTATGTGGTCGCAGCCGTGGGTTACAGAGTATTTTACAACGGCTGCAATCAGAATCAAGTATCCAAACTCTCCATTGTAGAAAGCAACTCTTCTGTTAACTCTAATACTACTGTTAACCCTTACACTACTGTTAACCTAACAATACTCTTAACCCTTACACCACTGTTAACCCTAATACTACTGCTAACCCTAACAGTACTGTTAACCCTTGCACTACTGTTAACTCTTAATGCTACTGTTAACCCTTAAAAGTACTGTTAAATCTTTTGTTTTCTTATATCTCTTTTAATAATGGTCTGGACTACTTTTCATGTGTTTTACTCATTTAGATACCATTCATACAGTTTTAAATCTATTTTTTGATATACTTCCATTAATAGTAGCCTACTATTACTATTAAAGCTATATAAACTACTATGCCTAAACAACAGTACGTCTTGACTCCTTCAGTTTATCTGACTCCTTACGTTTATCACTCCTTCAGTTCATCTGACTCCTTCAGTTCATCACTCCTTCAGTTCATCTGACTCCTTCAGTTCATCACTCCTTCATTTCATATGACTCCTTCAGTTCATCACTGTCAGTTCATCACTCCGTCAGTTCATATGACTCCTTCAGTTCACTTGGCTCCTTGAGTTCATCAGTCCTTCAGTTCCCCTGACACCTTCAGTTCATCTGACTCCTTCAGTTCATCTGACTCCTTCAGTTCATCTGACTACTTCAGTTCATCACTCCTTTAGTTCATCACTTCTTCAGTTCATATGACTCCTTCAGTTCATCACTCCCTCAGTTCACCTGACTCCTTCAGTTCATCTGACTACTTCAGTTCATCACTCCTTTAGTTCATCACTCCTTCAGTTCATATGACTCCTTCAGTTCATCACTCCCTCAGTTCACCTGACTCCTTCAGTTCATCTGACTCCTTCAGTTCACCTGACTCCTTCAGTTCATCTGACTCCTTCAGTACTCTTCCATGATGATTAAAGCTGCATGAGATAACTTGGCACTTAGGCGGCCCCTCTGGTTATGATGAAAACTGAAGTAAAATAAAATAAAACATTCATAGGGTCTCATGCGATCTCATGTCACAATTTTTTGGGGGGGGGTCTTGGGCCAATTCATAAACTATCAGCAGAAAACCCTGAATATTTAACTATAAAAAGTTATCTCATGCAGCTTTAATGCACATCCCTTGCAGTAGTTGTTTTAGGAGTTAGTAGTTGTAGCAGCAGCAGCAGTACTGCTAGTATTTATAGTCGTTTTATATTGATATTCAGGCAATTCATTCAATCTTTCAACTTTGACAGTATTACAGTTTATCTTCCAGCTATTGTAGCAATGCATTTTAGTACTTAGCTTACAGTTACAGTATTTAGGTAATGCCGTTCAGTTTCCAATTCTGTCAGTTTCACATTTCAGCTTTCAGGTTTTTTAGCTTCCAGGTTTTTCAGATGTGCATTGTTGCATTTGAGTCAGATTTTTCACATTTGTGCAGTTTCAGCAATGTTTTTGCGATTTCTTTCAGCTTCACACATTTTCTGCAGGATGCAATTTTCTAGTTATCACTTTTAGTTTAAAAGGGGAAAGTTGAATTTATACTTGTATTTAGATACAATTTATACTGTTCAGACTTTATTCTCATTAGATGCCATTCATACTTAATCTATTTTTGATACTGTATATTAGTATCTAGTACTATTGGTTAATAGTACTATCTAGTACTATTAATTTAAACTATATATTATGCAAACACACACATTTTCATAAGAAAATGTATGCTACTTTTTTTAGTTATAATTAGGGGCCCTATGCTATGGTAATAGGAACGCTATTGTAATATTATTTTCCTGAAAGTGGTCCAATAACTCAAAAGAGTTTGCATTTCTGATATTTGGTTTGTAGTTCAAAATTGATCAGTCTTCCCTCTGTCTGTTACTCTGTCCTCCTGTCGGTCAGTGTGCCTCCATTTTGTCAGTCTGCCTCCCTGTCTGTCAGTGTCCTGAATATGGTTATCACTATATATATATATAGTGATAACCTTTAACTTTTGAGTTAACTTCCCCTTCATAGACTTAGTCATTTCCAAGCTATCATTATACTGGGCTATTTGTTTTTGATACCACACTGTCTAAAATTAACCTACAGTAATATACTGTACTGTGTATCTAGTTATTTTACCATACTGTATGTCTGGGTAGTGGGGAGAGGATACATGGTAACTGACTACAGCCAATGAAGATTGTGTAACACAGAGAACAGGTGGCAGTAGCACGGTAGTAGTCGTGTTGCTTGTCATATTGCCAGATATAGCCAAAATGATAGGCAGGGTCTGCTATATAAAAGCCTGTGGAGAAGCCTGATCCATACAGGAGATTCTGATGACCGCTATGAAGACCCTGGGGATTCTGGCTGCTGCAGCTCTCTTTCTGGGCACCGCCTCGGCGGCTTCTGTAAGTCTACCTTCTGATTTGAAATTGGGATGGATTCACTTGTCTGTAAAACATTGTGTTATCAACAATATTAAACTACACTATATTTTTGAGAACAGTTTTGGGGGAACTCATCCACAGTAGGAGAACAATCTGACATCATTTTATTCAAATAATTTAAAATGAAATAGTTTAGATATGCCCAACATAACCTTATGTTTCCACTCAAATCAGCAGCTTGATTGCTTCATCAGCAGTCTGTCGACACAGTGTGAATCTGACAGCTGCTGTTCTTGTTTCCCTCTTGTTGACTAATAAGCTCTCTAGATAGGCATAGTATATACATACATACATAGAACCATCCTCTTACATCAAACGTGATGTATTTCACACAAAAGTAACTTAATCATACATATGTATTTAATCAAAGGTCACGATTTATACCTTTTCCATTTAATATACCTGTTCTTGACTCTTCCTGTGCAGCTGGGAGTAGTCTACACAGAGGGAGGGATGGTGAAGGGGGAAAGCCGTGATGTTGGACTCTTCCGCTGGGTGGACGTGTTCAAGGGAGTCCCCTTTGCTGAGCAGCCTGGAAGATTTGAGAAGCCCAAGCGTCACCCTGGCTGGGATGGTGGGTACACAGACCAGCCGCCTCAGACTTCACAGTTCTAAGATCAAGGCTCTCAGCATTCGTTAGGGGCTGGCCAACAACATGCAGTTATGCTAACTGGACAAGAAAATTTAAACACACATTAGCATCTGTCTGTCCCTGAGATTCATCGAAGGTGTCTGTTCTCCCTGTGTCTCTCCACAGGTGTTCTCAAGACTACCAAGTACGGGAAGAGGTGTCTTCAGGTGAACTTAGTCCAAACTGACACTCGTGGCAGTGAGGACTGTCTTTTCCTGAACATCTGGGTTCCTCAGGGCATCAGAGGTAAACACAAACCCAGTCTTTTACCCTTATCTGTGACCAGAATTACATTAGATAGCAAATCCAGACTCCCTCCTGTATTGAATATGATCTGCCGTTATGATACAATATGTATCTATAGGATGTAGATATGTATGATTCAATTATTTTTTTTCAAGGATGTTTAATTGTCATATGTACAGTACAAGATACAGGTAGCATGTACAATAATGTAATTCTCAAGATATTATATGGGTATTATACATTTCTGGCTGAATTGAAACATAAATATCCCTCCTCTCTTGCTAGTGTCTACTGATCTGCCTGTCATGGTGTGGATCTTTGGCGGTGGCCTCCTGCTTGGGGGATCTATGGGCGCAAACTTCCTCGATAACTACCTGTACAATGGGGAGGAGATCGCTGACAGGGGCGATGTTATCGTGGTGACCATAGCCTACCGTGTGGGGACCCTGGGATTTCTCAGCTCTGGCGATGCCAGCGGACCTGGTATGTGTCCGAGATGAGGTTTACTTGGCTGCTGCATTCATTTCATCATTGTATTCAAACTGGTAATTGCATTTTGTTAGTCCAGGTTTTTGTTTCATTTGTTTTATCTATTTATTTATTTTCTATCAGAAAGTCAGTTCATTACTGTGTAAGGTTGCCAAAGCTGCTCACTCAGAGCTGTCTCTCCACTGGCAGGGAACTATGGCCTGTGGGACCAGCAAGCTGCCATTGCCTGGGTGCACAGGAACATCCGCTCCTTCGGTGGAGACCCAGATAACATCACCGTCTTCGGAGAGTCTGCTGGTGGAGCTAGTGTCAACTTCCAGGTCTGGGGCCGTCTTGTATACCCTGTGTTGTGATCCTGGCCCTTTCCGCCCTGCTCTCCCCCTGCCCTGGACCCTTCCTCCTCTCCCAGCAGCCCTCTTACCCTGCCCTCACTGTCACTCCCCCCAAAAACTCTTGCACACATGTCACCTCTGAACTGTTTCGCCTCCTAGTGTGTATTGTCTTGTGTTCGTTGTCCTGTCGTCCATATGTCTATTTTGTGTCCCCAGCTCTAGCCACTAGTTCCACTCCAGCCCCTGTCCTAGTCCCGGGGCTCCCAGCTCTACTCCTTGTGCTCCTCCTCCTTGTGCCCCCTGCTGCTCTTAGTCTTTATAGTCCCGTCTAGTCCCCGCTAGTCTCTCCATGTGCTCCCTGCTTTTACCACTTCTGTTCCCAGCTCCCCAGTTCCAGCCCCTAGTTCTAGTCCCAGTCCCAGTTCCTAGTTTCCCTAGTCCACATTCTAGTTCTGGCCAGTCCCCATTCCAGTCCCAGCCTTGGCTCTGGGGCTAGTTTCCACCTGCCTTGTGTTGGTGTCTTGTTTGGGATCCCTCCATGTCTATGTTGGTGTCTGCTACCCATGCTCCTTCTGTTTCACCATTTGTGAGTTTTCTGGATTAAAACACCTGAAACTGCGCTTTCTGCCTCCGTTCTACTTTGGGTCCTACCTCACACAAACCTTAACACCCTGTCTGATCAAAGGTTGGTCTGGTAAAGTTCTTATATAATAATATGTATAATAATATGATTCCCCACACACAGATGCTGACTCCCCATAACAAGGGGTTAATCAAAAGGGCCATCAGCCAGAGTGGGGTGTCTCTCTGCCCCTGGGCTGTCAACAGGAACCCTCGAGCTCTGGCAGAGAAGGCAAGTGATCTCCTTTATCACTGAAAGACAGTGAGATTTGAGGCTCAGCTGATTCCTTTCTGTTCGTCTGTCCAGGTTGCTCAGAAGGTGGGCTGCCCCACTGATGACAAGATGATGGCTTGCCTGAAGATGACTGACCCTAAAGTCCTCACCCTGGCTGGTACCTTGGATATGAACATTTCTGCCGCTAGTGAGTATTCATTGAAGAAGATGGCGGTTCTCTACTGATGACCATCAGTCATGTCAGGTGTCCCCATTTCTATTGAAGGTGTTTGGAGTAATGTCCCCTAAAGCCCTATTGTTGCTGACCCCGACCACAGGGCCAGCCTACAATAGGGAAAATCTGTTGTTCAAACACACAAAAAAGAAAAGAAAGTTACACAAACACTGTTCCTTTAATTCTGTGAATTTGGTTTCAATAACATTAGCTACGTAGCAAGTTTTGCTAGTCACAATTGATTATACCTAGTTACCTCAGAAATCATTACTGTATGTGACGTAACATTAACTAACGTTAGTCGTTAGTAGATGTACAGTAGGCTCTGCTGCAAACATCAAGTCCGCCCCAACATTCAGACAATGTGCTGCACCGTCAGACACCGGAGGTTCACATGAGCCCATCGCCTCAGATCCACCGCCAAATGGTGAAGTGCCAGCGACCAAACTCATCCCTGCCGGTTGACGTGAGCGACTGGTCTGATTGTCCGACCGCACCATCACATCGCGCCCCCGGACCAGGTGGGCGAAGTGGCGCAACACCAGCCACACCTAGCTCTAGTAGGTTGATTTGGCGCCACTCTCTAGCAGCCCATAAACCCCTGGGACAGACATGTACCATCCCAGCCGTTTAGAGACGCTTCCGTAAAAACTGTGACGTGAGCCGACACCCTGCCTATTGGAACGCTGTACGCTATTACGCGCCGGTCTCTCCAATAGCTGAGGTCCGCTTCCAATGACCTCAGTACCAGTTCAAGGCACCGTCTGTGTCTCACAGGATCTAGACGGAGCCGTGTGAACGACCTCTGGGTGCTTCGCAAGTGCAGCAGACCCAGTCATACCACCAGGTGAGCTGCTGCCATGAGACCTAGAAGACGCATGACCGACAGAACAGAGACCTTGATAGAAGGACGGAAAACGCTGAGACTCTTCTCCAGCGTTTCTCTCCTCGGTTCGGATAGGTATGCTCTCATGGTGCCCGTGTCCAGACTGATACCTTGGTAAACTACCAAACGGGCCGGCCATAGAGCACTCTTTTACCAACTGTCCACAAACCCTAGGTCGGTGAGATGGCTCACCACCACGGCGGTATGCTTCAAGGCCAGAAGAGGCGACGAAGCCAGAACCAGCAGGACACTGCCAGCGTAATGGTCTCAACGCCATCTCCACACAAATAAAGAAAGTCTTGGGGGCGAGAGCATACCCAAACGGGAGTCTCTATACTCGTACGCCACGCCCTGGAAGGCAAAGAGCAGATACTTCCGATGCCGACATGGAAGTAGGCATATTTCAGATCTATGTTAGTGCAAAAGTCACCGGGAAGGATCGCTTCCAGCATCTGGCATGTGTAAGTATGTGAAACTTCAATTTCGCCACCGCTTTGTGGAAAAGGTGGAGGTTCAAAATTGGTCTCAAGGGAGTTGTACGCAAGCTGAAAGTTTCTAGGAGCAGATGTGTGGCCTTGGCTCACTTTTATAGTGGTGCACCTGTTCTGATTGGTCGCAGTTGTATGTATGTTTTTTTCTTCAGTCAATGTCACTAGCTACGATTGGTTAAGCCAATAAGGAGCTTGCCCTGTGGGGCGGAGATCGACAAAATAGATCATAGTATTCCATAAGGGTGTGTGACTCTTGTCATGGAATTTTTTGAGGTTTTTCAGAGAACTGCCCTGGGATTTTGGTTTCAGCCTTTTGTTCCTAAACCTATTGTTGAAACCAAGACTTACCTCCTGTTTTCCAGTTCTTTACCTTATGACATTCAAAAGACCCCTGCCGTGGTTTTCTCATTTATAACAGAATGACATCTCCAGGGGGCTGATACACCCAGACTTTCTGTCTGGCCTAGTGTGACCTCCCACTGTTGCATTGTCTGTTCCTACCTATTTGCCATTTACCGCCCTTTCTCTGACTATTCTCCGCCATTGTTGATGACATCTGCCTTTAAGAGTTATTATGAGTTAGCCAATCATATAAATCAAATCAAATAAACCAGATTTAACCTTTACCTTTTTGAGCGAACCATGGCAAATCCTTTTTACTTTTGATAGTTACATCAAATTTATTCCATTACACTATCGTTCTTCACCAGATCCCATTGTGAACAACCTGGACCTCGCAGCTGTGATTGATGGAGACTTCCTCCCCGATCACCCTGCAAACCTATTCCACAATGCTGCCAGTATTGATTACATCGCTGGGGTCAACGACATGGACGGCCACCTGTTCACTGGCCTGGACATCCCCTCTGTCAACAAACCACTGCAGGAGACCCCTGTGTGAGTGATAATAAGAAGACTGGTCCCCTAGTAGGGATGTCCTGTTGGAAGAATCAGATATATTGTAATAATTAGGCAAACAAATTATACAGATAGGTTTCTTACAGAGAAAGGTCATTAGCTATTCTCTCTTCCTCCTCATCTTAATTGCAGGGAAGATATGAAGACGCTCCTACGTGCTATCACCAAAAAGGGACAGGCTGCCGTGGACAGCGCTTTCAGCATGTACTCCATGGACTGGGAATCCAAACCCAGCAAGGCGATTGTCAAGAGGACCATTGTTGAGATCGAAACAGACTACATCTTCCTGGTGCCTACCCAGATGGCTCTCTATCTGCATGCAGCTAATGCCACGTGAGACCCATATTCTTACTACAGGCTACCCTGCTTATTGGGCAAGCTCTTACTGCATTTTATCGATTTGGCAAGGATGATGTAAATCTCATGATATATGATATATGTTGTATCAAAGTAGCACACTTTATTGAATTTCTTAATAACCTATACCATTATTTTTGATCGTGTAAGTGATAAAAAGATTCCTTTATCAGATATCCTTTATCTTCAGGACAATATCAAGCCTATCAAGTCTCCTTCCTCTTTCTTATTCTGCCCCCCGGGCCCTCACAATGATGTAATAATTGCTTCTCTCTCTTCCATGCCTCAGGACTGGCCGTACGTACTCCTATCTGCTCTCTGAGCCTAGCCGTCTGGCTGGGGCGCTGAAGCCCTACCCCAGCTGGATGGGGGCTGACCACGCGGACGACCTGCAGTATACGTTTGGCAAGCCCTTCACCACGCCCCTCGCCTACTGGCCCAAACACCGTGACTTGTCTGGGTACATGATCGCCTATTGGACCAACTTTGCCTGGACCGGGTAAACAAAACACACTTTGTATGAGAGAATACACATGTGCTGGGTAGTATTATTGGGTAGTATAATTAAGTAACTCGCTTTTAAATGGTTACATCATTGTGACCGCTACTGATTGAGTTCATCCTGTCTCTTCCCCTATCCCCATCTTCCCCTATGCCACAGAAACCCCAACAAAGGAGAGTCCAGGGTACCAGTGACCTGGCCGACCTTCACCAGCTCTGGGCACCAGTACCTGGAGATCCACTCCAGCATGAACAGAAACTATGTGAAGCAGAAGATGAGGCTGCGCTATGTCCACTGGTGGTCCAGCATTTACCCCAGCCTCCCCGCAGTCTAGAGTTCCAGTTAGAGTGCACAGGTCACCTCTATCACTAAGCACCACCATGTTCTATGCTCGGTGCCTTGGCAGCAACAAGTCCACCGCCAATAGCTACACGCATTGGTGAGGTCTGTTCACAAACACCATATAAATTGCATGTCAGATTGAAACAATAATAATAAAAAAAACGGTGCAATTAAGTGATCTTTCTTCTGTTTGTTGTTACAGTGTGTAAAATATCTGATGAAATTAGAAGGTGAACGGGAGTTTTTATTCACCTTTTAACTTACAGTAATGGGGTGTGGTGCCAGTCTTTGGGATTGTCATTATGGTGTCTTTGGTCCGCTGCAATTCTTAAGACTGCCACCAGAGATCTCTGATGTTTTACTGATGAGCAGTGCTAAGTGCTGAGCAGTGAACACAAGCAGGCAATATTACATTTCCCATATACACATAACTTAATCCATGAAGACACCAAAATAGTCCATTCCAGTGGATTGGAAGGGGAGGCAGAGCATCCTAAGTTTCCTGGCAAAGTCCTGTCCAGTCTTAAGTGGACTGCTGCTGGTCCCACACTGGTAATCAGAAGGGGTCACCTGTATTAGCTTGAGGTGCAGAAATGCATGACCCTTATATGTCTGTCAGCTGTGGATAAGGCTTTAATGAGGTAATCCAGGGGCGATTCAGTTTGCAAAGCCCTTCTCACTGTCAGTCGTGAAATTTAGAAAGGTTGTTTTGGGAGCACTATAGTTGCTGAGGGTGACCGTACTGGAATGGAAAAAGACAAAGTCTGCACACAGTAAGATGCCTGTTAGAGGAAATTAAAGCATGGGACAGGCATCTTACTGTGTGGTCTTTGTCTTTTTCAGTTTGAGTTTTTTGGTTCAGCACCAGTTTGTTTGTGATGTGCATATATATACCGTACAGGAATATATACCGTACTATGGAATATATACCGTACTATGACTGTACTGGAATTCCCGTATTCACTACCGTTATGCTCTGGCTGGATAGAGGCCTGGTAGTCAGCTGTAATTGCATTGTTACTCCCAGATGCACTGTTGGCTGAATAACAGTGACCTTCCATTGGTTATCAAAATGGCAACCACTGGAGCTAGAGGCCTAAAGGTGGGCTAGAGGAATGTGCTTTTTGCTGTCTAGTGTTCAATAGTTGATTAGTGATGGATCCTAATTTTTCCTCCAGCAAGGATGAAGTACTGCTGTCCATTTTGTTTCTTCTATAAACAAACGTATGGCCATCATGGCCAATGTCTCAGGACACTCTGGTCAGGCAGAGGAGCACCTTCAGTGGCCAATGCATCACCTCACTGGCTGGACAAAATTGACCTGAGCCAGCTTGGAGGGGGCTAAGACGGCTTGCTATGGTGCCAGTCCTTTCTTGTCTGGACAGTTATTTCTAGGTAGTTAGTTATTGTTTGACACTATTATGAATAGACGGCAATCAGGTATTATTGTGAATAGTTGGCAACTTACAGTTTCACTATTACCTATTATTATTATACCGTTTACAGAATGTTTACTTCTTCATGCACTTTTTGTACATCTTTCACACTGTATGCTGTATATTGTGCCTTTTGTACCTTATTGTACTGCCTCTTTTGTACATGTATGTGCCTATTGTACTGTACCTTTTGTTATGTGTTTTGTATTGTGTGTATTTGCTACAACAAAAGATTTTCCCTTCTGGAATAATGTCTGTCTATTTTCAATGTTTCTACTAGTTGAGTTTTTGATCTTGACAACTTGAAAAATGTGATTTAAGTACAGTACAGGTACAGTAGCTGAGAGTCCAGCTGGGCTGTGGGCTGCAGGGACTACTGACAGGGAGCAGGTCTCCTGTCAAGGGGAATTCCAGCCCATTGGGGTTGCTCTCCGGGGTCAAAGACGTATAAGGTTTTCAATGTAGCAACAAAATAAAACAACACTGACCAGTTCCCTAAAAGCCGTTTTTTTAATTGTTCATTGGAGTGTCACTTATGCCCTTCTAAGTTATATTCAAGAATAATGCCAATAATTCGTTTTTATTGTGATTCGTAATGAGCCCTAGTAAAACGCCATTCAGTATAACACTATTTTCCCCCCAAAATGCAATCTAATGCCAATTTTTCATAATAAACCAATAAGGTTATCCATGCTTAGATTAGCTGAAATATAACTACCCAGAAAAAAATGACATTATTTCATTTAGAATACCACATATTTGATGTGTCATGGGTACAACTCAAAATTATTGCCTTACACTAAAGGAAATGCTAAATCTATGAAAATATCTTTCACTTCATCCTTTGAGATGATCTGTTTTTGTCTTTCTGAGTAAACAAAACAAGATTGTTGTATTTAAATATAAAATACTGGTGTTAAAATATTGTATGACAATATTGATTTACTCGTAATGCCTATTTAAATACATTTAAATGCCATAAAGTTTAGTTTAAATGATAATATTCAGTATTCATAAAACAGTAAATATGAATTGCATGATTAAATGTTTTAATCTAGTGAACATGTGATAACAAAGCTGCTTTAATTCAGTATAACAGGTGACATTGTGGTATAATAATTAAAAACATGACATTTTTGTTGTGCTGAAAAACAAATGTGTGATACTGAAGGACGGATTTAATACATAAACATATTTAACAGGCAGTTCCTTGACCACCTATATTATGAAATGACCTTGACCTACAGTATAAAGATTATACTTAGGCTATTTTTCATATTTAATAGTTTTTTATAAAATACTTTTGTAAAATTAAAAGTATGTTTTCTGTGTTGTACTGAAGGACATGCGTTTTTGTTCCAAAAGTGAAATCATCAAATATTTTAGAGATTTACTCACCTCATCACATTGCTAGAGGGTTTTCAATGGGTCTTCTTTTGATGTCAGACACTGTGCATGACCACCATCATGTGATACAGTAGTAGGCTACGCTTAAAAATGAATTTTTACCTTTGTTAAAGTACTAATGACACTGATGAAGCGCATAAGTCGGGACAAAATTTATTTAAGTTTTTAAGTATTTTTTTTAGGTACAAGTATGTCGCCCATTATTGTTGCAGATACTAGCACAATTATGCCAAGGGATTTCATTTATATTTTTGGGATTAATTTCTACATTTTAAAAACACATTTTAGTGTTTTACACTCAAAGACATTTTGACACTTTTGACCTCAAAAGCTCCCGTAATTTAATACTTTACAAAACAAATATTTCTGGGTCAAAAGGGGGTAAAAGTTGAACGATTTTCTATTTTAATAAATGTATAGATATTTCTCTTTTTATGTTAAAAGGTCTTCAAACACCAAATGTACATGTATCATCTTTGACGCAGTTTGGCATGGCTAAATTATAAGATTACCATTCAATTTTTTTAATACAATGTGAAAAATATTTAACTTTACAGATTTTGAGTAAAATTCACCTTTATATAATTGGTCATTTCTAAGCCATAATTATAATCATTATATTAGGCTATTTGATACCACACCATCTAAAACTTACCTACTGTAGTATACAGTAGGCGAACTGTATATCTTGTTATTTTACTTTTATTTCTGAGTAGGGAGAGGATATGTGGTAACCGACTACAGCCAATGAAGATTGTGTAACAGAAAATAGCAGGTGAGGGTAGCACAGCATAAGTCATGGTGCTTATGCCAGATATAGCCAAAATGATGGGCGGGGTCTGCTGTATAAAAGCCTGTGGAGAAGCCTGGTCCATACAGGAGATTCTGGTGACCGCTATGAAGACCCTGGGGATTCTGGCTGCTGCAGCTCTCTTTCTGGGCACCGCCTCGGCGGCTTCTGTAAGTCTACCTTCTGATTTGAAATTGGGATGGATTCACTTGTCTGTAAAACATTGAGTGTTATCAACAATATTAAACTACACTGTATTTTTGTATTTTTTAACAGTTTTGGGGGAACTCATCTACAGTGGGAGAAAAATCTGACTTTAATTTTGAATCTGACTTGAATTTTATTCAAAGAATTTAAAATTAAATGGTTTAGATATGCCCAACATAACCATATGTTTCCACTCAAATCAGCAGCTTATGATTGCTTCATCAGCAGTCTGTCGACAGTGTGAACCTGACAGCTGCTGTTCTTGTTTCTCTCTTGTTGACTAATAAGGTCTCTACATAGGCATATATATATATATATTTATATATATATATATATATATACAGTATATATATATAATGCATGATAACAGTGTGCCATAGATGCAGAAAATAAATACATTTCATACCACTCACAAGCAACCTAATCATACAGTACATTGTATTTAATCTAACACCATGATTTAAACATTTTCCATTAAATATACATTATTGACTCTTCCTGTACAGCTGGGAGTGGTGCACACAGAGGGAGGAAAGGTGAAGGGGAAAAGTCGTGTTGTTGGATTCTTCCGCTGGGTGGACGTGTTCAAGGGAGTCCCCTATGCTGAGCAGCCTGGGAGATTTGAGAAGCCCAAGCGTCACCCTGGCTGGGATGGTGGGTACACAGACCAGCAGCCTCAGACTTCACAGTTCTAAGATCAAGGCTCTCAGCATTCGTTAGGGGCTGGCCAACAACATGCCATTATGATAACTGGACAAGAAAATGAAAACACACATTAGCACCTGTCTGTCCCTGAGACTCATCGAAGGTCTGTCTGCTCTCCTTGTGTCTTTACACAGGTATTCGCCAGGCTACTCAGTACGCAAAGAGGTGTGTTCAGTTGAACTTACAACAAACTGGCACTCGTGGCAGTGAGGACTGTCTCTACCTGAACATCTGGGTTCCTCAAGGCCGCAAGTGTAAAGTCTTTTACCATTTTACCTTTTAACTGTGACCAGAATTATATAAGAAATCCAGACTCACTTGAACGTGTTCTGCTGCCGTTATGATGAATAATACAGTGTGTAGATACAGAGGATTCAAGGTTGTTGTTTTTGTGCCTGTAAGCCAGCGCACCAAAGATAGCAAATGTCTGGTTGTCACTCCCTCCCTCCTTCCCTCCCTTGTGTTGTTGACCTGGAGCTCTATGTAGCTACCACAAGAGGCAGTGGTGTTGTTGACCTGCGGTTCTATGTTTCTACCACCTGCACTTCTATATTGTTACCACAAGAGGCAGTGGTGTTGTTGACCTGCAGTCCTATGTTGCTACCACAAGAGGCAGTGGTCCCAGAACAAAAACACTATGGCTGTGTTCGGAATCGCTCCCTATTCACTATATAGTGCACTATATAGGGCGTCAGCCATTTTGTTTGTAGTGTCCGAATTCTCCACGGAATTTTCGTTCCCTATATAGTCCACTATTTATTACCCACAAGTCACCTTGATTTCCAGGGTACAGTGCATGTACCCTACATTTTCTCCGGTATACCACAATGCAATGCAGTTGAGTTGTCTTGCGAAGAGGGCTGTGAACGGAGGATGGCGGCGGCAACCTTCGTGTATAAACTGAAGGAACTCTAGCTTGCGGAGCTAAATCGTAAACATGTAATGTTTGTAAACATGTTACTTGATCGTGCACTTCATAGCTAGCTAAGTAGCGCGGCTATAGCCAACGTTACATCTTACAATTAACAGACAGGACCAAAGTAGAAAAACCACACATGCACATGATTAGAATTTAAATTTTAACACTTTATTTGGGATTTAACATTCAAAATGAACACACAAAAGCAAATCCGATACTACCTGAGTGAGTACATCTCAACCTGCAGCGTGAATGCTCCCTGTTAGACTTGTTTGTTTACACGAGGGCGCATCCGCCTGCATCACACGAATGACCGACGCATATTTGTGACGTTCGGTGTAGTGTCCGAATACTCCTTAAACCATTCCCTAGGTAGTTCACTACATAGTGAACCCTATATAGGGAATAGGGAGTGAGGGAACGAGGGAGCGATTCCGAACACAGCCTATGACACCACACATTTTCCAGATCCTTGGTGGTCTAGTGGATTGGGCGTCCGCCTCCCATGCTGAAGCAGGTTCAAGCCTCGGTGTGGATGATGTTTTGTCACTGGATGTTATAGAAGCTATGTAAAAATGTGGTTATCTGGTGGTGCTATGTTAGTTATTGAATTTATGTGCATTAATTGAACATTTGAAATACTCCTGTTTTGAAATTATACCTACAGTATAGGTGTCTCAGTAATTACCCATTATATATTAGGCTATACTTTGCATGTATTTACCAGGTAATTGTTTAGTTTTTTCAGACAGACGGAAGGCCTTCCCAAACCCTCAGACCCCTCGGTGGTATAATGGGCTCACTGGACTCCCACACTGGAGAACAGGATTCGATTCCCGTTCAGGGACTTATAACCACGACATCTCTTTTCCTCCTCTCTGTTCCCTTGTTTCAGAAGGATCGGAGAGAATGTACATGACCTAAAAGCCCCTCGGTGGTGTAGTGGGTTAAGCATTGATTACCATGCTGGAGGCCAGGGTTTGATTCCCGGTTGGGGATGTCGAAAACAATGGTGTATAAGCCTGGACTAGAGAAAACTCCCAATTCTTTATTTTATTTTCCTTCTCTTATGCCCTGACCCAGTTGGTTTTCTTAGTGCCTTTTTCGACTGATAGATCTTGGGACCCTAGAACAGCTATTAGGGCACAAAAACTATCACCCCTTCCCCCCATTCAGAATGTACCGTTGGTGTAAGTCCCACCACAAGCTCTTCCAGACTCCACCCCTGGGAACCTAAACCGTCTCAGATTGTGCCTTTTCTGTAGACTCAGTGGAATGGGATGTACAGAATCCACATAGCCTCTCAGGTTTTGGTAATAGTTCACTCTTAGACTGGAAGGGCATGGTACATGTTATTGTTGTGTTCTGTCCTGTCCTGTCTTATGAGTGTCTACCATTGTCTGGTTTTTAATTCCCTTTGATCATAGAAAACTCAAAACTATGGAATTGTTTAAAGACATGGACTTGTGCCGATTCGGCCAGAAGTCCACCAGCTCGTCCATCGGGGACCCGCTGTAGGTCTGCTAGCCTTGTGTTATCTGGGTTCATTCCTTACCTTTGTCCAGAAACCGAAGTTGAACCAATTGGAGCAAAATAGCTAACGTTACAGGAATCATCAGTGTAACTGCTTTAGCCACTGACCTCTACCATTAATGTTATGGAAGCTGCTGCTAGTTGTTGTGAGCTCATGAGCTAACTGGCTATCCCGCTCTCATTGTGCTGGATTAGCATTGGAACTGATGTTCCCAGGCGACAAGACCTATCTTAATTTATCAGACATTATTTCATGTAATTTCAATTCACAGCCATTTCAGTGGCATGACTAGCTTCTGTCCTACCAGTCCTGAACAGAAACAAGCCAGCCACACACATAAGCCAGGCTGGACCTGGCCTGGTTTTTAAGGATGTTTATTTACAAGATACAAGTACCATGTACAGTGTAATCCTCAATATATTATATGGGTATATAATATACATTTCTGGCTGAATTGAAATCCCTCCTCTTTTGCTAGTGTCTACTGATCTGCCTGTTATGGTGTGGCACTTTGGCGGTGGCTTCCTGCTTGGGGGATCTATGGGCGCAAACTTCCTTGATAACTACCTGTACAGCGGGGAGGAGATCGCTGACAGGGGCAACGTTATCGTGGTGACCGTAGGCTACCGTGTGGGGACCCTGGGATTTCTCAGCTCTGGCGATGCCAGCGGACCTGGTATGTGTCCCAGATGAGGTTTACTTGACTGCTGCACATTCATTTCATCATTGTATTCAAACTGGTCATTGCATTTTGTTAGTGCAGGTTTTTGTTTCATGTGTTAATTTTCTATCAGAAAGTCAGTTCATTACTGTGTAAGGTTGCCAAAGGTACTATGTTAGGAACATTGCTGCCTACTCAGAGAGCTGTCTCTCCACTGGCAGGGAACTATGGCCTGTGGGACCAGCAAGCTGCCATTGCCTGGGTGCACAGGAACATCCGCTCCTTCGGTGGAGACCCAGATAACATCACCATCTTCGGAGAGTCTGCTGGTGGAGCCAGTGTCAGCTTCCAGGTCAGGGGCTGCCTCAAAGCTGGTCTTGTATCCCCTGTCGGTTAACTAATCATAGTAATACTGGGAATGTTATGAATAAAATAACATGATTCCCCACACAGATGCTGACTCCCTATAACAAGGGGCTAGTCAAAAGGGCCATCAGCCAGAGTGGGGTGTCTCTCTGCCCCTGGGCTGTCAACAGGAACCCTCGAGCTCTGGCAGAAAAGGCAAGTGATCTCCTTTATCACAGAAAAACAGTGAGATTTGATGTTCAGCTGACTCCTTTCTGTTTGTCTGTCCAGGTTGCTCAGAAGGTGGGTTGCCCCACTGATGACAAGATGATGGCTTGCCTGAAGATGACTGATCCTAAAGTCCTCACCCTGGCTGGTACCTTGGATATGAGCGGATCTGCCTCTAGTGAGTATTCATTAAGGAAAATAGCAGTTCTCTTCAGTCAGTCATGTCAGGTCTTTCGATTACTCTTAAAAGTGTTTGGAGTGATGTCCATTAAAGTCCTATTGTTTTACTCTAGTTGACTAAAGCTGGTTTGCCGTATGACGCCGAGAATCACAGTATTCCATCAAGGTGTTGTGACTGTGTTCTCCACCAGAACCAGCTGTGAACAACCTGGAGTTCTCACCTGTGATTGATGGAGACTTCCTCCCTGATGACCCTACAAAGCTATTCCACAATGCTGCCAATATTGATTACATCGGTGGGATCAACGACATGGATGGTCACTTTTTCACTGGCTTCGACATCCCCTCTGTCAACCAGCCACTGCAGGAGACCCCTGTGTGCGTGATAATAAGAGGACTTATAGAAGTCTTGGAAGAATTTTTGGAAGAATCAGATATGTTGTAATAATTAGGCAAGCAAATTACATACAGATCAATAAAAACCATTAGCTAGCATCTACAGTATGTTAGCTTACCAGTTTTACATTATTCTCTCTTCTTCCTCTTCTTCATTGCAGGGAAGATTTGAAGAAGCTCCTCGGTGCTCTCACCAAGGATAAGGGACAGGCTGCCCTGGACAGCGCTTACAGCCTGTATTCCATGGACTGGGGCTCCATACCAAGCAAGGAGAATGTCAAGAAGACCATTGTTGATATCGAGACAGACTACATCTTCCTGGTACCTACCCAGGTGGCTCTCTATCTGCATGCAGCCAATGCCAAGTAAGACCCAGTCATTCTTACTACAGGCTCCCCTGTTTACTGGGCAATCTCTTACTGCATTTTATTGATTTGGCAAGGATGAAGGTAATCTCAAGTATTGTTTTGAAGTAACAAATCTTATTGAATTTTTTGTTAAAACTTTATATTAAGGTTTATTAATAATGCCTCTTATTAGGCATTTGTTATAAGATGCTAATACGATGTTTATTAACATTAATACATGTTAATAATAGCATTGTAAACACGTTTATTATTAGATTATAAGACATGTATAAGAAACTTGTTAACAGTTTATAAACTGCTTAAGAACGTTAACGTCCAGGGGGGCGAGGCAGAAACCTTCTCGTGGTGCCCCCCATCAGTAGCTGCGACCTACCACCATACGCGTAACAGCAGATAAGCGAGTTCTTCCAAATTTTGCTCTAGCTGGGTCTACCCTAAGCAGGAAGCATGGCCTCGCTACGTTCATCCATCAAAGGTTGAACTGGACTCTCGTCGACCAATCCCCGACTGGCTCGGAGATTGAGTGGTTGTGCGTGGACATTGGCTGCTTTAAAATGGTCAACGTCTACAAGCCTCCGCCCTCGCAGATCACACCGCATCTCCCAGCCTTCCCTCACTCCTGCCTCTATGCTGGCGACTTCAACTGCTAGCACAAGGACTGGGGGTACAGCACCAATACATTGGACGAGAAAACCTGGCTGCTTGGGAAGCTAACAACAGCCTGGCCCTGTTGTTCGATCCCAAGGGCGCAGCCAGCTTCGTTTCAGGTCACTGAAAAACTGGGACGATTCGGTAACACTTTACAATAAGGGTACATTATTAAGCATTAAGTAACAGTTAACTAATGTCTCTATTAACCATTTACTAATGTTATTTATGTTAACTAAGGTTAACTCACCTAACCCTAACCTTAACTAAGGTATTAATTAACATTAGTAACCTAACCTGACCCTAAATAAGCATTAGTTAACAGTTAACTAATGTTTTTTGTGACCCTTATTGTAAAGTGTGACCGACAAATCCTGACTTGGCATTCGCGAGCGTCAGCGTTGACAACCAGCTCCCAGGTAGGAAAGTTCCCAGGGCCCCAACTTCGACATCGGTTATCATGCCTAAACTCGTGGACCTCATCCCGAGCGAGCCGGTGAAGCTAAAGAACTTCCGAAAGGCCAAAATCCATCCCACGTGCACATCGCAATAGCTACAAACCGTGTTGGGATGCAGAGTGTGAGAGTCTCAACTGTGCCTTCCTCCGGGCTCCCCCAGTAGCTGAGTCAGACAGACTAGCCTCAGCCCTGCTGTCTAGACTCAGCCGAAGGAGACAAGAGCACTGGGAAGAGGCGATTGACTCTGTCGACTTCTCACACTCCAAAGCCGCAAGGCATGGAGCATCCTCAACAACCTCACTGGTAGGTCTAGACACTCCCCCCGTCACTGCCCCATCTCTGCAAAGAAAATCGCATCATGATTTGTGAAAAGTGGGACATGCGAGGGCAAAGAACGCGAATCGTCACGTCTCGTGGCAAAAGAAGTGTCTGACCTCTGGAAAGCCACAACTCCTAGTGGTGGTAACATCTCTGGTGAATTCACACCGGAGGAGTTCGATGATGCCCTCCAACATGTAAAGCCAGGGAAAACTCCAGGGCCTGATTCTATCTACCCGGAGCTTATACTCCATGCTGTGCCTGCCTTGAAGTCCTGGTTAAGAGCGTTCCTCTCTTCCTGCTTGTGCCAACTCAATATCCCCAAAATCTGGAGAAGAGCCCTAGTTGTCACGATCCCTAAGCCGAACAAGCCTGAGGGGGATCCTAAGAGTTATCGCCCCATCTCTCTGTTATTTATCCACTTCAAGATCCTTGAGCGTCTCATCTACGCTAGTGACTTGATCTACGGTCGATCTCCCGCGTCGGAACCTAGCGGGTCTATAATTGGTTCGACGTGGGAGATCGACCGTAGATCAAGTCACTTTGATGACTCAAGACATCGAGGACAGCTTTTCGGCTAAAAAGAAGGCCGGACCAGTCTTTATAGACCTGACGGCTGCCTACGACACCGTATGGCACCGCGGCCTCACTTGCAAGCTGCTCCACCTGCTGCCGGACAGGCACATGGTCAGCATGATCATGGGGCTTGTCTGAAACCGCAGCTTCACCCTCACCACCGGTAGCGGACAGCGAAGCAGGTTGCGACGCCTTAATAACGGCGCCCCCCAGGGATCTGTCATAGCCCCCCTCCTCTATAATATCTACACCTACAACCTGACGACCACAATCTCCAGAAAGTATGCATATGCAGACGACCTTGCGCTGGTATACTCAGCTGGAGACTGGCAGGCCGTGGAGGAGACACTGAGCCAGGACATGCAGACACTAGTGGCCTACATCCGGAAATGGAGATTGAAGCACAGCAAGGCAAAGACGGTGTCGGCAACCTTCCACCTTAACAACCAGGAAGCCAAACGTGAGCTCCGAGTGCACACCGACGGTACACTCATGCCATACAGTGCCAAACCAATCTATCTCGGCGTGACATTGGACAGGTCGCTCATGTTCCGCCGACACCTCAAGTCACTGCACAAGAAGTTAAAGGAGTAGTAAAGGGAAAATGCATGTTTAGCCCTGTTTTAAGGTTACTTATGATCATATACAATGGTTCAGATCAAAACGTTGACAAAACTAGCACTTTTGAGAAAGTCTGATAATTGCTCTACCACCGTTTTGGTCATACAATGGATGTGGGTGGGCACCTTGAAAAATCATTCATTCATCCCTTTACTACTCCTTTAACAGCTCGTGTGGCGTTGATGAGGCGACTGGTCTGATCAGGCTGGGGTGCCAGAGCAAAAACACTGCATGCGGCAGCCCTAGCCCTGGTCTACTCGACCAGTGAATATTGCGCACCGGTCTGGTGTCGCAGCGCTCACACCCGCCTCATCGAACCGCCTATCAATGAAGCCTTGCACATTGTGGCAGGATGTCTGCGTCCCACTCCTGTGGACAACCTTCCCATCCTCGCAGGCATCCAGCCCGCTGGCCTCAGCCGCACAGGAACCACAGCACATCTCGCCTGCCGGGTTGTGGAGCCTAACCACCTGCTCCACAACAGGCTCACTGCAACAGCGGAGCCTCCCTGGCGTCTCAAGTCGAGACACCCTTTTGTGCCTGCCGCACGGGATCTCCTGCAGCAATGCAGAGACCTTAACATCGGTGAGGCAGGATGGGCGCACCACATCTGGCGTGCGGAGTGGGAGGCAAACACCTCCAGACTCCGTGATTTCATCCTGGCCGCCAGTCCTTCCCCTCCCGCGATGGGCTTACCCAGACCGGCGTGGGTGAGGCTTAATCGCCTCCGGACCGGCATCGGACGCTTCCGCTCATCGATGCACAGATGGGGCTTGGTATCCTGTGCGGTAACAAACCGCAGACCATGTCATCCAGGACATACCGGAGAGTGACACCCAACGGAATGCATGGCCTGACGGTTTTTGGATGACGAAACGGTGACATGGCTCCTGGAGGTGTGCCCAGATATATAGCCTGGGTGAGCTCTCACGCAGGCTTGGGGTGGTAAAAGGATAGCCCTGAGCCTGGGGGAGGCGATTAACAACTAACCCAAACGACGAAGAACGTCTACTAGTACTGAAACAATAATGTCAGACCGGCTGCATCACCAAATATCACTTGTCGATGGTATAGCTGGCTAGAACAATGTTTTTCCTGCGGGAGACTCGGGTTCAAATCCACACCTGTGCACTAAAAATACACACACTAGTTGAAATGTTCAAGTGCATAATAAAGGGTTTATTAACCTTATTAAGGCACTGATCTCACTTTAGATCCAGTAGGTACAAATGCATAGTAATGTGCATAACAAGTGCTTAATTAACGGCTAATAAGTGTGTATAAGAAACTAATAAGGCTTTTATTAACATTCTTAAGCAGTTCATTTACTGTAAACAAGTTGCTTATACATGTATTATAATCTACCAATAAACATTTATAATGCTGTTATTAACATTTGTAAATGTCTTATTAACACATAATGTTAATAAGCATCTTATAAGGACCTTATTACCTACTAACTCATGCTTAGTAAGAGGACCTTAATATAAAATGTTACAAATGTTTTCACCTATACCATTACTTTGGATTGTGTAAGAGATAAAAGCCATTGCAATGAGTTTCCTGTATCACACCTTCAGGTTAATATCAAGCCTATCAAGTCTCCTTCTCCTTTCTTATTCCCCTCACAATGATATAATAATTTTTGCTTCTCTCCCTTCCATGCCTCAGGACTGGCAGTACGTACTCATATCTGCTCTCTGAGCCTAATCGTCTGGCTGGGTTTATGAAGCCCTACCCCAGCTGGATGGGGGCAGACCACATGGATGACCTGCAGTATGTGTTCGGCAAGCCCTTCACCACACCCATCGCCTACTGGCCCAAACACCGTGACTTGTCTGGGTACATGATCGCCTACTGGACCAACTTCGCCAGGACCGGGTAAACGATTGCAACCGCATGTCACAAAGACAAAACACACTTTGTTTGGATGAGAGAATAAAGATGTTCTGGGTAGTATAAATGGTGTGGTATAATTAAGTAAATCATGAACTTTGTGTGTGACCTTTCATTGTGACCGCTACTGATTGAGTTCATCCTGTCTCTTCCCCTATCCCCATCTGCCCCTATCCCGCAGAAACCCCAACAATGGGGAGTCTAAGGTGCCAGTGCAATGGCCGACCTTCACCAGCTCTGGGCACCAGTACCTGGAGATCCACTCCGACATGAAAAAAGGCTATGTGAAACAGAGGATGAGGCTACGCTTTGTCCACTGGTGGTCCAGCATTTACCCCAGCCTCCCCGCAGTCTAGAGTTCCAGTTAGAGTGCACAGGTCACCCCTATCACTAAGCACCACCATGTTCTATGCTCGGTGCCCTGGCAGCAACAAGTCCACCGCCAATAGCTACACGCATTGGTGAGGTCTGTTCACAAACACAAGTGAACCATATAAATTGCATGTCAGATTGAAACAATAATAATAAAAGGGTGCAATTAAGTGATCTTTCCTCTGTTTTTTGTTTGTTTGTTTTGTTTTTGTATTGTAAAATATCTGATGAAATTAGAAGGTGAACGGGAGTTTTTATTCACCTTTTAACTTACAGTAATGGGGTGTGGTTCCAGTCTTTGGGATTGTCATTATGGTGTCTTTGGTCAGCTGCAATTCTTAAGACTGCCACCAGAGATCTCTGATGTTTTGCTGATGAGCAGTGCTAAGTGCTGAGCAGCGAACACAAGCAGACAATATTACATTTCCCATATACACATAATCCACGAAGACACCAAAATAGTCCATGCCAGTGGAGTTGAAGGGGAGGGAGGGCATCCAAACGTGATAGAGTCCAATCCAGCCGACATGGCCAATCACTAGACAGCAACAACAACAATAATCCAAAAATAATCCACTCTTACCACGGATCCCAGTCCCTCCCTTTACTTGTCAAGTCGGTTAAGTCAGTCAGGGGCGTCAAAGGGGAGGCAAAGCATCCAGGGGAGGCAAAAGCATCCTAAGGTTCCTGGCAAAGTCCTGTCCAGTCTTAAGTGGGCTACTGCTGGCCCTCCCTTGGTGACACAGAGGTTCCACACTGGTCATCAGAAGGGGTCACCTGTATTAGCTTGAGGTGCAGAAATGCATGACCCTTATGTGTCTGTCAGCTGTGGATAAGGCTTTAATGAGGTTATCCAGGTGCAATTCAATTTGCAATGTCCTTCTCACTGTCAGTTGTGAAATTTAAAAAGGTTGTTTTGGGAGCACTATAGTTGCTGAGGGTGTCCGTACTGGAATGGAACCAGGCCAGGTCAAGCCTGGCTTATGTGCGTTAGCTGGCTTGTTTCTGTGTGGGACTGGTAGGACGGTAATGTCTGATAAATAAAGATGGGTCTTGTCACCTGGACACATCAGTTCCAATGCTTCCAATGCTAATCCAGCACAATGAGAGAGGGATAGCCAGTAAGCTCATGGGCTCACAACAACTAGCAGCAGCTTCCATAACATTAATGGTAGTGGTCAGTGGCTAAAGCAGTTACACTGATGATTACTATAATGTTAGCTATTTTGCTGCAATGGGTTCAACTTTTGTTTCTGGATAAAAGTCATGACTTGCTGTTTTGCACTTCCCTTTAGGTGGTGAATAAGTAGACCCAAGACACAGAGGGTTATTTGGACATCTACTAGGATCTTGATATTATATTGATATGAAGATATGAAAGTAAAGTATTTGCCCTTCGAAGTAAATTGTAATTAAAATGGTTCTTAGCTAAGAACCTAAACACTAAACCTAAGTGTAGGCACACTTGAAAGGTCAATTGTAATAATATCATGAATAAACAATTGTAAACATGGTACTCAACAGAATAGGTAATACTCAAGTCTTGATTGAAACTTTTTTTTTAAATGCTTTATTTAACATACAGACATGCACATTAAAAGTAGCCATAAGTTATTTTGCATTTCCTCTCAGGACATGTTGTGGTTGTTACCATCTTTGTAAAGAAGAGAGGCAGGTAATGCACATGTATACAGCAGTATAGAGTCAGTTGTCTATTGTATAGACAAGGTGTTCAATTGCTCAAGTGTTGTCAGGTGTTGGTTCGAGTGTTCGAGTGTACAGTGGTGCATAGTCAGTTGTCTATTGTATAGACAAGGTGCAGTGGTCAGAGCAGATTCCTGGTGCAGTGGTCAGAGCAGATTCCTGGTGCCACAGCACAGGTGGTGTTGTAGTCCTATCCCCAACTGAAAATATTGATCTAGTGATTAGTCAACCCATTGCTAAATCACAAACTACTAAGCTATCTCATAGGAATGAGCCTATAACCATTCCAGCTGAGCAAGCTGACTTTGCTAGCTACCTAACCAAGCCCTAATGATATTGTCCTGTTCGATTGCTGTGCAACATATCAACTGACCAGTTGTTAAATGTATTTCACAACACTGGTTATTCTAGCCAACAATGTCAAATATAGAGGGTTTTCACGGCCCGTAATCTGTCGGCCATGTTGGAGGTTGACACTACTGAATGTAGATAGCTTGCGCGATAGATCAATAGACAGTTAGATTGACCTATCTATCTACCTATCTATCTAGTCGTTAGCCTAAACCTGAGCTTACACCTGCTTAACCTAAGCTTAAACCTCCAACATCGCTGGCTGTGAAAACCCTCTATATGTGACACTTGTTTTAGCGGTCTGACACAATATGGTTAGCTACATTAGCTAGTCAAGAGACAGTCCCAGTCAGCTGACGTAGCATAGCTTTAGATGACAAGTTTGCTTGCTGTGTGAATAGTTTAGCTACGTATGTTGTGAGGCAAGTATTGGTGACAAGGACTAGCTAGCTTGTAGTAGCTAACCTTAGCTAAAGCACTTTGAGAGAAAGTGCACAGTATCTCCGACTCCCCGGGCCTTGAGTTAGCTAGCTAACACTAGCTAGCATGTTAGCTAGCACTAGCTAACGTTAGCTAGCTATCATTGGGCTTCATTTCCTGAACTTAGCTTTAGCTTAGCGTGCAGCCAGGTTATGGGTTACTGTTTACTTCAGATATTACTCTACATTTCAACCAGACATTCCAGTGAAACCAGGTAGTCAAAATAACTTACCTGATATAAAATGGGCACCACAAACGCGGGCATTTCTGATGATGTCCTCAGTCCAGGCGAATTCGTCTGTCTTCCTCTGCTACTGTTTCAAGAATACATGCGCATACTTGTGCTGACTAGGCTGTAAAAGGGTCTATAATTAACAAATATGACCCACGCTCATTACATAACTTCTATAACATCATTTCTGATGATGTCCTCAGTCCAGTCCGTACGCTTATTAATGGCTTGTACCCACACGCAAATTTGTCTGTCTTCCTCTGCTTCTGTTTAAAGAATGTGCACGCTTCTATAACATCCAGTGACAAAATATGTCATGGTACCTTGGTATGTCCACACCAAGGATTGAACTCACAATCTTCGCGGTGAGAGGAAGCACACTATCCACTCTGGGAAATCTGTGGAGTCTTTTTGGGAAATCTGTGAAGTCTTTTTTTTTTGTTGATGTTCTGGTACCACTGCCTCTTGTGGTAGCAACATAGAACTGCAGGTCAACAACTGGCGGAGAAAGGGAGTAAGCAACAAATAGCCATTCCCTCTTCATGGTGAGTCGGCTTACAGCCAACACACAAAAAGACAAAGTCTGCACACAGTAAGATGCCTGTTAGGGGAAATTAAAGCATGGGACAGGCGTCTTACTGTGTGCAGACTTTGTCTTTTTCAGTTTTAGTTTTTTGGTTCAGCACCAGTTTGTTTGTGATGTGCATATATATACCGTACAGGAATATATACCGTACTATGATTGTACTGGAATCCAATACGCTGGGCTGGGCCCTAGTAGGGCACTGGCAGCAGACCCATTTGGGGCTGAGTGTGGACCTGGCTGTGGGTAGGGTGGATAGGCTGGTTGCAGCACTAGACAGACTGGTACTGTAGCTGGCTATCATGTGACTCGTGATAGGTTAGATGTGGCCCTGGGTAGGCTGTTTGATCTTAGCCTTGACTGGTTAAAGTGATGTCAGATTACGTAGGAAATAGGCCTGGGAACAGCTTGAGCATGAACCGCCTGAGAATCTGGCAGGCAGTTTGGTTTACCTACAGCTGCCGTGACGTGACGGAGCTTCAAGAGGAGGATAATGTGTGGCGCTTGAATGGTTGCAGACTGTTTTCACTGGTTAAGCTAGTGAGTCCACTACATCATGGCTGGTTTACTACCTTTGCGCTCTGTCTGGATAGAGGCCTGGTAGTCAGCTGTAATTGAATTGTTCCTCCCAGATGCACTGTTGGCTGAATAACAGAGTGACCTTCCATTGGTTGTCAAAATGGCAACCACTGGAACTAGAGGCCTAACGGCTGGGCTAGAGGAATGTGCATTTTCCTGTGTAGCGTTCAATAATTGATTAGTGATGGATCCTAATTTTTCCTCCAGCAAGGATGAAGTACTGCTGTCCATTTTGTTTCTTCTTTAGCCAAACGTATGGCCATCATGGCCAATGTCTCAGGACACTCTGGTCAGGCAGAGGAGCACCTTCAGTGGCTGACTGATCCTGCCACGATGCTCTACAGAGCGCTTCCGTAGGTCCTTCCTACCAGCCATCATCAGCTGCTCAATGCATCACCTCACTGGCTGGACACAATTGACCTGAGCCAGCTTGGAGGGGGCTAAGGCGGCTTGCTAGGGTGCTTGCCGTCGTTTCTTGTCTGGACAGTTATTACTAGGTAGTTAGTTATTGTTTGACACTATTATGAATAGATGGCAGGCAGGTATTATTGTGAATAGTTGGCAACTTACAGTTTCACTATTACCTATTATTATTATACTGTTAACAGAATTTGTACTTCTTCATGCACTTTTTGTACATCTTTCACACTGTATGCTGTATATTTTTTTGTACCTTATTGTACTGCCTCTTTTGTACATTTATGTGCCTATTGTACTGTACCTTTTGCTATGTGTTTTGTATTGTGTGTATTTGCTACAACAAAAGATTTTCCCTTCTGGAATAATGTCTATCTATCTGTTTTCAATGTTTCTACTAGTTGAGTTTTTGATCTTGACAACTTGAAAATGTGATTTGGTATCTAAACAAACTACAAGGGTTTACTGATCAGCACTTTTTTGTCCATTTTCTATTTTAATATATTCATAGATATTTATATTTTTTTATGTTAAATGGTCTTCAGACACCAAATGTACATGTATAATCTTTGACGCAGTTTGGCATGGCTAAATTATAAGATTACTATTCAAATTTTTTTTAATACAGTGTGAAAAATGTTTAACTTTACAGATTTTGAGTAAAATTCACCTTTATATAATTGGTCATTTCTAAGCCATCATTATAATCATTATATTAGGCTATTTGATACCACACCATCTAAAACTAACCTACTGTAGCAGTAGGCGAACTGTATATCTTATCTTACCATATTTCTGAGTAGGGAGAGGATATGTGGTAACTGACTACAGCCAATGAAGATTGTGTAACGGAAAATAGCAGGTGAGGGTAGCACAGCATTAGTCATGGTGCTTATGCCAGATATAGCCAAAATGATAGCCAGGGTCTGCTATATAAAAGCCTGTGGAGAAGCCTGGTCCATACAGGAGATTCTGGTGACCGCTATGAAGACCCTGGGGATTCTGGCTGCTGCAGCTCTCTTTCTGGGCACCGCCTCGGCGGCTTCTGTAAGTCTACCTTCTGATTTGAAATTGGGATGGATTCACTTGTCTGTAAAACATTGAGTGTTATCAACAATATTAAAATGCATTGCATTTTTGAGAACAGTTTTGGGGGAACTCATCTACAGTAGGAGATAAATCTGACTTTAATTTTGAATCTGACTTTAATTTTATTCAAAGAATTTAAAATTAAATGGTTTAGATATGCCCAACATAACCATATGTTTCCATTCAAATCAGCAGCTTATGATTGCTTCATCAGCAGTCTGTCGACAGTGTGAACCTGACAGCTGCTGTTCTTATTTCCCTCTTGTTGACTAATAAGGTCTCTACATAGGCATATATACACACACACACACACACATATATATATATATATATATATATATATAATGCATGATAACAGTATGCCATAGATGCAGTCTATAAATACATTTCACACCACTCACAAACAACCTAATCATACAGTACATTGTATTTAATCTAACACCATGATTTATACCTTTTCCATTAAATATACCTTATTGACTCTTCCTGTGCAGCTGGGAGTGGTGAAAACAGAGGGAGGTAAGGTGAAGGGGGAAAGCCGTGATGTTGGATTCTTCCGCTGGGTGGACGTGTTCAAGGGAGTCCCCTATGCTGAGCAGCCTGGGAGATTTGAGAAGCCCAAGCGTCACCCTGGCTGGGATGGTGGGTACACAGACCAGCAGCCTCAGACTTCACAGTTCTAAGATCAAGGCTCTCAGCATTCGTTAGGGGCTGGCCAACAACATGCAGTTATGATAACTGGACAAGAAAATGAAAACACACATTAGCACCTGTCTGTCCCTGAGACTCATCGAAGGTCTGTCTGCTCTCCTTGTGTCTTTACACAGGTATTCGCCAGGCTACTCAGTACGCAAAGAGGTGTGTTCAGTTGAACTTACAACAAACTGACACTCGTGGCAGTGAGGACTGTCTCTACCTGAACATCTGGATTCCTCAAGGCCGCAAGTGTAAACAGTCTTTTACCATTTTACCTTTTAACTGTGACCAGAATTATATAAGAAATCCAGACTCCCTTGAACGTGTTCTGCTGCCGTTATGATGAATAATACAGTGTGTAGATACAGAGGATTCAAGGTTGTTGTTTTTGTGCCTGTAAGCCAGAGCACCAAAGATAGCAAATGTCCGGTTGTCACTCCCTCCCTCTCTCCGTCGTGTTGTTGACCTGCAGCTCTATGTTGCTACCACAAGAGGCAGTCGTGTTGTTGACCTGCGGTTCTATGTTGCTACCACAAGAGGCAGTGGTCCCAGAACATCAAAACAAAAACACTATGACACCGCATTTTCTAGATCCTTGGTGGGCTAGTGGATTGGGTGTCTGCCTCCCATGCTGAAGGTTGCGGGTTCAAGCGTTGGTGTGGATGATGTTTTGTCACTGGATGTTATAGAAGCTATGTAAAAATGTGGTTACCTGGTGGTGCTATGTCAATGTTTTGTCACTGGATGTTATAGAAGCTATGTAAAAATGTGGTTACCTGGTGGTGCTATGTCAGTTATTGAATTTATGTACAGAAATTGAACATTTGAAATACTCCTGTTTTGAAATTATACCTACAGTATAGGTGTCTCAGTAATTACCCATTATATATTAGGCTATACTTTGCATGTATTTACCAGGTAAATGTTTAGTTTTTTCAGACAGACGGAAGGTCTTCCCAAACCCTCAGACCCCTCGGTGGTATAATGGGCTCACTGGACTCCTACACTGGAGAACAGGGTTTGATTCCAGTTCAGGGTCTTCTAACCACGACATCTCTCTGTTCTCCTGTTTCAGAAAGATCGGAGAGAATGTACGTAAACAAAAAGCCCAGGCCGTCCAAAACCCTCAGGCCCCTTGGTAGTGTAGTGAGTTAAGCATTTGATTCCCATGCTGGAGGCCAGGGTTCGATTCCTGGTTGGGGATGTTGCAAACAATGGCGTTCTAGCCATGAACTAGAGAATAAGCTCCCTTTTCTTTTCCTTCCCTTATGCCCTGACCCAGTTGGTTTTCTTTGGCATAAAAGCCATCACCCCCTCCCCCCATTCAGAATATACCGTTGGTGTAAGTCCCACCACCAGCTCTTCCAGACTCCACCCCTGGGAACCTAAACCGTCTCAGATTGTGCCTTTTCTGTAGACTCAGTGGAACGGGAGGTACAGAATCCACATAGCCTCTCGGATTTTGGTAATAGTTCACTCTTAGACTGGTAGGGCATGGTACATGTTATTGTTGTGTCGTTTTTAATTCCCTTTGATCATAGAAAACTCAAAACTATGCAATTGTTTAAAGACATGGACCTGTGCCAATTCGGCCAGCTCGTCCATCGGGGACCAGCTGTAGGTCCGCTAGCCTTGTGTTATATTCCACCGGAGGTCCGTCAACTCGTCCATCGGGGATCTGCTGTAGGTCCGCTAGCCTTGTGTTATCTGGGTTTATCCCTTTAGCTTTGTCCAGAAACATAAGTTTCAGTGGCATGACTAGCTTCTATCCTACCAGTCCTGAACAGAAACAAGCCAGCCACACACATAAGCCAGGCTGGACCTGGCCTGGTTTTTAAGGATGTTTATTTACAAGATACAAGTACCATGTACAGTGTAATCCTCAATATATTATATGGGTATATAATATACATTTCTGGCTGAATTGAAACATTAATATCCCTCCTCTCTTGCTAGTGTCTACTGATCTGCCTGTCATGGTGTGGCACTTTGGCGGTGGCTTCCTGTTTGGGGGATCTATGGGCGCAAACTTCCTTGATAACTACCTCTACAGCGGGGAGGAGATCGCTGACAGGGGCAACGTTATCGTGGTGAACGTAGGCTACCGTGTGGGGACCCTGGGATTTCTCAGCTCTGGCGATGCCAGCGGACCTGGTATGTGTCCCAGATGAGGTTTACTTGACTGCTGCACATTCATTTCATCATTGTATTCAAACTGGTAATTGCATTTTGTTAGTGCAGGTTTTTGTTTCATGTGTTACTTTTCTATCAGAAAGTCAATTCATTACTGTGTAAGATTGCCAAAGGTACTATGTTAGGTCCATTGCTGCTGACTCACAGAGCTGTCTCTCCACTGGCAGGGAACTATGGCCTGTGGGACCAGCAAGCTGCCATTGCCTGGGTGCACAGGAACATCCGCTCCTTCGGTGGAGACCCAGATAACATCACCATCTTCGGAGAGTCTGCCGGTGGAGCCAGTGTCAGCTTCCAGGTCAGGGGCTGTCTCAAAGCTGGTCTCGTATCCCCTGTCGGTAACTAATTATAGTAATACTGGAAAAGTTAATATAATAATATGATTCTCCACACAGATGCTGACTCCCTATAACAAGGGGTTAATTAAAAGGGCCATCAGCCAGAGTGGGGTGTCTCTCTGCCCCTGGGCTCTCAACAGGAACCCTCGAGCTCTGGCAGAAAAGGCAAGTGATCTCCTTCATCACTGAAAAACAGTGAAATTTGATATTCAGCTGACTCCTTTCTGTTTGTCTGTCCAGGTTGCTCAGAAGGTGGGCTGCCCCATTGATGAAAAGATGATGGCTTGCCTGAAGATGACTGATCCTAAAGTCCTCACCCTGGCTGGTTCCTTGGATATGAGCGGATCTGCCTCTAGTGAGTATTCATTAAGGAAAATAGCAGTTCTCTTCAGTCAGTCATGTCAGGTCTTTCGATTACTCTTAAAAGTGTTTGGAGTGATGTCCATTAAAGCCTTATTGTTTTACTGTAGTTGATAAAAGCTGGTTTGCCGTATGACGCTGAGAATAACAGTGTAACTGTTAACTATACAATAACTGTGTTCTCCACCAGAACCCGCTGTGAACAACGTGGAGTTCTCACCTGTGATTGATGGAGACTTCCTCCCTGATGACCCTACAAAGCTATTCCACAATGCTGCCAATATTGATTACATCGGTGGGATCAACGACATGGATGGTCACTTTTTCACTGGCTTCGACATCCCCTCTGTCAACCAGCCACTGCAGGAGACCCCTGTGTGCGTGATAATAAGAGGACTTATAGAATAATTTTTGGAAGAATCAGATATGTTGTAATAATTAGGCAAACAAATTATACAGATCAGTTACATACAGATCAATAAAAAACCATTAGCTAGCATCTATTTTAGCTTACCAGTTTTACATCATTCTCTCTTCCTCCTCATATTCATTGCAGGGAAGATTTGAAGAAGCTCCTCGGTGCTCTCACCAAGGATAAGGGACAGGCTGCCCTGGACAGCGCTTACAGCCTGTATTCCATGGACTGGGGCTCCATACCAAGCAAGGAGAATGTCAAGAAGACCATTGTTGATATCGAGACAGACTACATCTTCCTGGTACCTACCCAGGCGGCTCTCTATCTGCATGCAGCCAATGCCAAGTAAGACCCAGTCATTCTTACTACAGGCTCCCCTGTTTACCGGGCAAGCTCTTACTGCATTTTATTGTTTTGGCAAGGATGAAAGTAATCTCAAGTATTGTTTTGAAGTAGCACATCTTATTGATTTTTTTGGTAAAACTTTATATTAAAGGAGAATGCTTGTTTTTGACAACCTGGACCTTATTTACGGCATATTATAAGACGTTTGACTCTCATATCTTGATAACTTTGGTGTACTTCGGAGGCCTGTAGAAGAAATTTAAAATCCAGCGCAAGCCAAGTATATCCATGTAATGGCGGCGGACGGGGCACTGAGAATGCAGCTTCTTAAAAAATGAATTTTCTGCCGCGAAACGGTTGTTTTCATCAATCTGTCTTTATGAATCGCTAGTTGTGCTTACATAGAGCGAGGGCTTGTTGTGGTTTTTCACATGCCTCTGTAATTTGATTTAGATTTAGAAACGTCTTTAGAAGAACGAAATAGCTTCCCCACTTGCTCCAGAATGCATGCGCACAGCGCGCAAACTGGCTATTCTCCGTCTGTAGGCTACACTCGCGGCTCACATTCTCTACGCTACGATCTGCGTCCATCATATTCTGAGTCATCTTCTATATCCTCAAAATCTGATTAATATTCAGGCATTTTGCACACAATATTCCAGGCACCAGGAACGGAGAATAGCCAGTCTGCGCGCTGTGCGCATGCGTGCTGGAGCAAGTGCTGCCCTGCTGTCTAGCACTGGGAAGAGGCCATTGACTCCATCGACTTCTCACACTCCAAGGCACCCCGCAGGGCATGGAGCATCCTTAACAACCTCACTGGTAGATCTAGACACTCCCCCCGTCACTGCCCCATCTCTGCAAACAAAATCGCATCATAATTTGTGAAAAGTGGGACATGGCACAGGGCAAAGACCGTGAATCGTCACGTCTCGTGGCAAAAGAAGTGTCTGACCTCTGGAAGGCCACAACTCCTAGTGGCGGTAACATCTCTGGTGAATTCACACCGGAGGAGTTCGATGCTGCCCTCCAGCATGTAAAGCCAGGGAAAACTCCAGGGCCTGATTCTATCTGCCCGGAGCTTATACTCCATGCCGTGCCTGCCTTAAAGTCCTGGTTAAGAGCGTTCCTCTCTTCCTGCGTGCGCCAACTCAAGATCCCCAAAATCTGGAGAAGAGCCCTAGTTGTCGCGATCCCTAAGCCGAACAAGCCTGAGGGGGACCCTAAGAGTTATCGCCCCATCTCTCTGTTATGTATCACCTTCAAGATCCTTGCGCGTCTCATCTACGCCTGCGTCTAACCAATTATCGACCCGCTAGGTTCCGATGCGGGAGATCGACCGTAGATCAAGTCGCTTTGATGACTCAAGACATCGAGGTCAGCTTTTCGGCTAAAAAGAAGGCCGGCTGACTCAGCTGGAGACTGGCAGGCGTGGAGGAGACACTGAGCCAGGACATGCAGACACTAGCAGCATACCTCCGGAAATGGAGAGTGAAGCTCAGCGAGGCAAAGACAGTGTCGGCGACCTTCCACCTTAACAAGGAAGCCAAACGTGAGCTCCGAGTGCACACCGACGGTACACTCATGCCATACAGTGCCAAACCAACCTATCTCGGCGTGACATTGGACAGATCGCTCACGTTCCGCCGACACCTCAAGTAGGGCTGCACGATTATGATAAAACATAATAATTGCGATTATTTGCTTCAAAATTGGAATTGCGATTCATAATTGCGATTAATATTTAATATATAATATTAATATATAATAACCAAAATGCTCCCAAATCACGGACGTTGATCCCTTTCTTGTTACTAACTCACTTATCTCGTTTTCGCTCATTTTTTCACTACTCATGGCTGCAGGTACTCTTGTGACACTTGTCTTGACCTACTGCTATCTGTCTTCTCAGTGAAATTGCTGCGCACAGCGCACTCAGTGGGAACGTATGTGATTGGTCAGACAGCATAAGCACCTGTGATTCGTCCGTGTAGTCCTAGCACACTCAATTCAAAGCAAAATTATTAATCACATTAATTGCGGCCTTTTGCGATTAGTTAATCGCAGAGGTTATAATCGCGATTTCGATTAATTCACGATTAATTGTGCAGCCCTAACCTCAAGTCACTGCGCAAGAAGTTAACAGCTCATTGGTGTTGATGAGGCGACTGGTCCGATCAGGCTAGGGTGCCAGTGCAAAAACACTGCATGCGCCAACCCTAGCCCTGGTCTACTCGACCAGTGAATATTGCGTACTGGTCTGGTGTCACAGTGCTCACACCCGCCTCATCGAACCGCCTATCAACGAAGCCTTGCGCATTGTGACAGGATGCCTGCGTCCTACTCCTGTGGACAACCTTACCATCCTTGCAGGAATCCAGCCCGCTGGCCTCCGCCGCACAGGAACCACAGCACGTCTCGCCTGCCGTGCTGTGGAGCCTAACCACCTGCTCCACAACAGGCTCACTTCAACAGCGGATGCACAGATGGGGCTTGGTATCCTGTGCGGCTTGCGAGTGTGGCGCTGAGGAACAAACTGCAGACCATGTCACCCAGGACTGTCCAACATACCGGAGAGTGACACCCAACGGAATGCATGGCCTGATGGTTTTGGATGACGAAACGGTGACATGGCTCCTGGAGGTGTGCCGAGATATATAGCCCGGGTGAACCCTCACCCAGGTTTGGGGTGGTAAAAGGATAGCCCAGAGCCTGGGGGGAGAGGACTACCAACTAACCCAAACGATGAAGAAGAACGTCCACTAGTACTGAAACAATAATGTCAGAACGGCTGCATCACCAAATATCACTTGTCGATGGCATAGCTGGCTAGAACAATATTTTTCCTGCGGGAGACTCAGGTTCAAATCCACACCTGTGCACTGAAATGTTCAAGTGCATGATAAAGGGTTTATTAACCTTAATAAGGCACTGATGTCACTTTAGATCCAGTAGGTAGAAATGCATAGTAATGTGCATAACAAGTGCTTAATTAACGGCTAATAAGTGTGTATAAGAAACTAATAAGGCTTTTATTAACATTCTTAAAAAAAAAAGTTGCTTATACATGTATTATAATCTACCAATAAACATTTATACTGCTGTTATTAACATTTGTAAATGTCTTATTAACACATAATGTTAATAAGCATCTCATAAGGACCTTATTACCTACTAACTAATGCTTAGTAAGAGGACCTTAATAGAAAATGTTACAAATTTTTTGACCTATACCATTACTTTGGATTGTGTAAGAGATAAAAGCCATTGCAAATAGTTTCTTTTATCACACCTTCAGGTTAACAGGGCTTAAAGCTGTCATTCTGCAATTTTTCATATGATATCGAGGAAAGCCAAAAAGGGTTTGTTGGTTGTAAAAGTGTTCTTAAGAAGCTCTCACTGTTCGCGCCCTGCAGATTATTTTTTAATTCGGACACTGAAGTTCGATATAGAATCTTAACGTCCATATGCCTTTTTCCAAGTGAATTGATCAGTCAGCGGGCAGTGCTTCATACGTTTTGATCCTTAATCTGGAATTTAACCTGCCCCGGTGCAGGTTAGCTCGGCAGCATAAATTACCGTGTCGATATAGCACGGTGAAAAGTGAACCACCTTCGTGGTACGATAAAACAGCCTTGAACCTGAAGTTATCGCACTAACCCCGCAATCCTGTTTCATAGTACAGGGCCCTGGCATCCATCCTCCTGAGCTAGCTGCTAGCCAACGTCAGAGATTTTATATAGAGAATATTTGCTAATGTCAACTCAGAGCTTCCTCGAGTGTCACGCGTTGTCTAACCTGACTGAATGAGAGACTACGAAAACATGTTTAAGGCCCGCCCTACTCTGCCTCTGATTGGCTAGAACTCCTTCATTACCTTGAGTAATGCAATTATACCATTGGTAGTTGGAACTATCCCTTCGCTTTGCTTTAAAACGTTGGAAAAATATTCAGAATATTCCTGCGCCGGAATTCCGGCACCGTGCCGGAGAACTTTAAAGGAAAATGCTCGTTTTTGACAACCTGGACCTTATTTACGACATATTATAAGAAGTTTGACTCACCCAGATCACTTTGGTGTAGTTCGGAGGCCTGTAGAAGAAATTTAAAATCCAGCGCGAGCCAGTATATCCATGTAATGGCGGCGCACGGGG
Source organism: Borostomias antarcticus (assembly GCF_949987555.1). Classification (NCBI taxonomy): domain Eukaryota; kingdom Metazoa; phylum Chordata; class Actinopteri; order Stomiiformes; family Stomiidae; genus Borostomias; species Borostomias antarcticus. The sequence goes on along the minus strand of NC_140235.1, from coordinate 35,105,872 downwards.
CACTGAGAATGTGATCTTTACACGCCTCTCCCCCACTTGCTCCAGCACGCATGCGCACAGGCCAGCGCGCAGACTGGCTATTCTCCCTCACATTCTCTGCGCTACGATCAGATTGTTGCTGACGAATGACGACGACAATATTCTCGACACCAACAACGATCGTAGCGCAGAGAATGTGAGGGAGAATAGCCAGTCTGCGCGCTGGCCTGTGCGCATGCGTGCTGGAGCAAGTGGGGGAGAGGCGTGTAAAGATCATATTACAGAGGCTACAGACCACGTATTTGAAAACAACAACAATGGCTCGCGTAGAGGAATCTCAACTGTCGATTCATGCAATCTGATTGATGAAAACAACCGTTTAGCGGCCGAAAATGGATTTTGAGAAACTGCATTCTCAGTGCCCCGTGCGCCGCCATTACATGGATATACTGGCTCGCGCTGGATTTTAAATTTCTTCTACAGGCCTCCGAACAACACAAAAGTGATCTGGGTGAGTCAAACTTCTTATAATATGTCGTAAATAAGGTCCAGGTTGTCAAAAACGAGCATTTTCCTTTAAGCCCTGGGTTAATATCAAGCCTTTCAAGTCTCCTTCCTCTTTCTTATTCCCGTCACAATTATGTAATAATCTTTGCTTCTTTCCCTTCCATGCCTCAGGACTGGCAGTACGTACTCCTATCTGCTCTCTGAGCCTAATCGTCTGGCTGGGTTGATGAAGCCCTACCCCAGCTGGATGGGGGCGGACCACATGGATGACCTGCAGTATGTGTTCGGCAAGCCCTTCACCACACCCCTCGCCTACTGGCCCAAATACCGTGACTTGTCTGGGTACATGATCGCCTACTGGACCAACTTCGCCAGGACCGGGTAAACGCATGTCACAAAGACAAAACACACTTTGTTTGGATGAGAGAATAAAGATGTTCTGGGTAGTATAAATGGTGTGATATAATTAAGTAAATCATGAACTTTGTGTGTGACCTTTCATTGTGACCGCTACTGATTGTGTTCATCCTGTCTCTTCCCCTATCCCCATCTGCCCCTATCCCGCAGAAACCCCAACAATGGGGAGTCTAAGGTGCCAGTGCAATGGCCGACCTTCACCAGCACTGGGCACCAGTACCTGGAGATCCACTCCGACATGAAAAAAGGCTATGCGAAACAGAGGATGAGGCTGAGCTATGTCCACTGGTGGTCCAGCATTTACCCCAGCCTCCCCGCAGTCAAGAGCTCCAATTAGAGAGCACAGGTCACCCTATCACTAAGCACCATGTTCTATGCTGTGTGCTCTGGCAGCAACACCTCCACCGCCAATAGCTACACGCATTGGTTTTGTGAGGTCCGTTCACAAACACAAGTGAACCATATAAATTGCATGTCAGATTGAAACAATAATAATAAATGGGTGCAATTAAGTGATCTTTCCTCTGTTTGTTGTTACAGTGTAAAATATCTGATGAAATTAGAAGGTGAACAGGAGTTTTTATTCACATTTTAAATTACAGTAATGGGGTGTGGTGCCAGTCTTTGGGATTGTCATTATGGTGTCTTTGGTCAGCTGCAATTCTTAAGACTGCCACCAGACATCCCTGATGTTTCGCTGATGAGCAGTGCTAAGTGCTGAGCAGTGAACACAAGCAGACAGTATTACATTTCCCATACACACATAACTTAATCCACGAAACACCAAAATAGTCCATTCCACCGGAGTGGAAGGGGAGGCAAAGCATCCTAACGTTCCTGGCAAAGTCCTGTCCAGTCTTAAATGGGCTGCTCCTGGCCCTCCCTTGGTCCCACAGTGGTTCCACACTGGTAATCAGAAGGGGTCACCTGTATTAGCTTGAGGTGCAGAAATGCATGACCCTTATATGTATGTCAGCTGTGGATAAGGCTTTAATGAGGTAATCTAGGGGCAATTCAGTTTGCAAAGCCCTTCTCACTGTCAGTTTAGAAAGGTGGTTTTGGGAGCACTATAGTTGCTGAGGGTGACCACTGGAATGAAAAAAGACAAAGTCAACACACAGTAAGATGAAGAAGCACAGAACAGGCATCTTACTGTGCCAATACGGTCATAGAAAAAACAATACATATATATATGCACATCACAAACAAACTGGTGCTGAACCAAAAAACTCAAACGGAAAAAGACAAAGCCGTCTTTTTCTGTTTGAGTTTTTTGGTTCAGCACCAGTTTGTTCGTGATGTGCATATACTGTATATCACGATATCAATATTTGACCTGCGATACTATACCAGCCAAAGTATCACGATACCAAGTAGTATCACGATACCGCAGCATTTTTATTTTATTTTTATGAACGTACAATGTATTTACAGTACATTACAGTACAGTGTAGTACAGTGTACAATCACTTTATACGAGTTGTGCATGAATAACATGCATTTAATGCATTACATTGTAACTCTACAGGTAAGTAAAAAGATAAAGGACTGAAACCAGTACTTTTGTGAATAACGTGTTTAATATTAAGGGGTGTGAAACATCAAACAGACCCACTGGCTTTTTGCAAGAGTGTGTGTGTTTCTATCTGTGGGCTCTTTTTCACCACCCTCTACTAGCAAACAAAACATGTTCAGCTATAATTAACCTGTTAAAACTAAGATGCCTGGCTAAAAAAATAATGTCTCCAATGGATATATATTTGACAAAAACAGGTTAATATGCAAGCCGGTTTTCATTGCTAAATCAAAGCGGGGAGAGCCGGGAACATGCATCTACATTTCACATAAACGTGAACTTGTTTGTGGACGCGCGTAGGACAGAAAAGCACAACTGCGCAAGTACAAAAGTAACCGGAAATAGCCAAATGACTACAAATTTGCCAAGATGGCGTGGTTCAATATGGCTTCACTTTAGATTTCGAATCCTGGGGGCCTGAGTATCACCAACCACCAGTAAAGGTCAGCGGAGGGCCACTGGGTTTTGGTTGATGGCAGTGACATCAACATGCTTTATCTAGCTTTCACTTTTGTGAAAGTCTAAACCAGATCAAATGACCAAATGTCAAGAGGTGGATATCATTGGATTCGTCTCAGCCTACATAATTTAGCTCACATTATTTTAAGGAGTTTGGAGTTGGAACGAGAGGACGACAATTTTCATTCAACAGCTGTGCATGACGACATGACAGCAGGTAGGCTAACGTTACCTCATAAGCTAGCCAGCTGGCTAGCATTGGCTGGCTAGCTAGCAACAGCAGCACAAACTTTAACTAAGAGGTTTATTCATTCATTTTTGTAATATTAGCTAATGGCAAGAACACTGCTAGTTATAACAAATAAAGTCATACTAACCTCATTGGCTCATCTGTATTCCAGTGCAAGGTCTGGATGACGAGATTGTAGATGCTTGATTAAAGGATAAGGACACTGAATTTCATGTTTAGCCCTATTCCTGGCTGGCATGTATCTGACTAGTACAGGTTAAAATATTTCTGTTTTGTGCAGTACAGAGTTCTGTGTCAATAACGTCGGCACGCGCACCCTGGCTCGTTGCTAGCTATGGGCACAATCGAAAAACACTAAAAAGTATGATATACGTGGATTTCAAGTTCAAGAATTACATGGTTTATGCTTACCAAGCTCTGAAGTCGTCCTGTAAACACCGTAGGTCCTTTCGCCTCTGCATTTTCCTTCATAATAGGGAAGAGTTTCTTACGTCTTTCATTTATCTCGGCAGGGAACTGGTCATTCATACCAAATGAGGTGTTTCTCAACTCTCTGCCCCTTCCTTTGACCAACTCCTGCTGGTGGCGCTCAAACCATGTCACTATTGCCCTAGGTCTGTCCCTTGAAGGTGTCCCCATTTGGTGCACTTGAGAAAATGTAATGCTTTGAACAGTTTCCATGGGCAGTTTTAGCTGGTTAACCAGAAAGTATTGTATGGTTGTCTCACAGTTAGTGTCCTTCTCTGGTATTCCAGTGAAAACCAGATTGTCCCTCATGGAACGACACAGTATTGTAGGTCCAGAACAGATTCTTTCAACTTTCTGTTGTCCATTTCAATTAAGTCCTCAATTTGCTGTTGACTGTACTCCAGACTTGCTTTAAGGCTCTTGATTTCCTGCATCACTGAATCCAGTAAGTCCAGTTTATCAAGCCTTTTTTGATGGATTGTAGCAAAGACCACATATCCTCAAATGGAGTCTCCTCACCTTCAAGGTCTGATCTTCGCCTTTTGTTCAAGCTAAACATGTTAAAATCTGTCATCTTTTGTGACTAAGCACTTGATTTGTGTTTCTGTTTGCTAGATTTCACCTGGTTCTTCTGAGATATGGTAATTTTGTAGCAGTCAAACAAAGCACGCAATCAATAGATTGTTCAAGCTTCAGCTATTCAGTCAAACCTGATGGTGATGGCTGGAGCTTGGTCCAGGCCTGGTCCCGGTCTGGATCAAAGCTGGGCTACTGAAGCCTGAGCTGGGCCTGGTGGTAGCTGGGCTGCTGAAGCCTGAACTGGGCCTGGTGGTAGCTGGGCTGCTGTAGGCTGCTGGTAACTAGGCTGCTGGGCTGGGTCCGGTGATAGCTGGGCTGCTGTAGCCTAGGTCTGGTAGTAGCCTGGTAGCTGGGCTGCCGTAGCCTGGGCCTGGCTGGGCTGCCGTAGCCTGGGCCTGGTAGTTGTTCTGGTGGTAGCCGGCGGGCTGGCTGCTAGGGCCTGGGGCTGGCCTGGTGGTAGCTGGCAGGCTAGCTGCTGGAGCCTGGGGCTTCCTCCATTCCTCTGTTGATTGAAAGTGGGTCTGACTTCCTCCATTCCTCTGTTGATGGAAAGAATCGAGGAAATCCTCCTCCAACTGGCCTGGCACGCGGTGAATCCTCCTCCAACTGCCACCCCCCCCCCCCCCCCCCCCCATCAACAAAACAAAACTGAAAGTGTTCCATCTCACCGCGTCGGCTCGGCTCGTGGCCTGACTTGGGCATGACTCCCGGCATGAAATATTCACCCAGTCCGGCACTGCTTGTTTCCATACCTTTGGAAAATGCCCCAAATCCAGTGACCAGTTAAACAAGTGTGTAAGGGGATGAGCAATCTGGGAAGCAGCATATCTGAGCAAGGTGTTGTCAATTAAGTCGTAGTCAGCAGATTTTCCATTGGGTAGTGACTGTAGGAGTTATAAACATATACTATTATAAACATATATTTTCCTTTATCAATTGTACAGTACTCTGCTCTGATTATGAAGAATTAACTTTCAACCTGAGGTCACAGGTCACTTTTGGAAAAGGCTTGCAAAATGACCTGAGATCTGTTCTGGTTTTGATAATATACTGTAGTCCCATTGCTTTCTACAGTGGTTGGAAATACTGATGAAGATGTTCCCAGCAAGCCCTTTACAGTGTTCCAAGTTGCTTTTGGATCATGCTTACATTTACTAAAAGCATTTTTATAAAATAGAGTATTTTTCTTACGGTTCATGTTTAGAGCTTAATTACGCAACATTCTGTAGTTTTGTCTGTCTGAATCATGTTTTGTCTGAGAGGCAGTTACTTTAGCTTTATTTCTCTCCCTAAATATTGTTATAAGTTCATCAACTATCCAAGGAGAGGAGCGTGCTTTAATTGTTTGCATCCTTACTGGGGCCAATTCATTATCAAAGAATTCCTTATTAAAATGCTTGAGGCCTTTTTATTGTGACGTGGTGATTTTCTAGGAACTTTAGCAAATTTTGTAATTGTTATTATATTGTGATCCGACCAACCAACGGATAAAGAATTTGCTTTCGAACTTGGTTCTGGTATGTTGCAAAAAATTTGATCTATGCATGTCTCTACACATTTTCCTCTTCTGAAGGACAATCTTGTTGCTTCGTCCACCATCTGTGTCATGTTACAAGAGATAGTGGACTTGTACAATCTTATCCTACTTGCATTAGTTTCATCCTTCCAGTTTATATTAAAATCCCCAAGTTAAAAAAAACTCCCTATTCTCTTCTGTTACTCGATCAATACTTGCACATAGGTCAGTAAGATAGGCTGCATTGGAATTCGGAGGCCTGTACACAGCCAACTAAGAAAGGTGACTGATGTGGTAATTGCACCTGTACCAAATAGCTTCTGTTTGATTGACATGTAAATCATCCCGACTGTGAAAATGAATATGCCTCTGTATGTAAAGAGCAACGCCCCCTCCATTCCTATTTCTATCTCTCCTTATTAGGCTGTATCCATCAACATGTATTTGACCATTACTAATGGAAGCATCCAAGTGAATTTCAAGAAGAGCTAAGATATGAACTTTGTTGTGGTTCAACAAACTAGACAGCACATGTACTTTGTTGGGAAGGCTGCAAACATTTATATGAACTAAGTGCAGTCCTTTGGTTGGTAACTGAAGGTTGATAATCATATTGTTATTGACAGATGTCTCGTTGAGAAGGTATTGGGCCTTCTCTTGTAGTGACCTGTGATATTAGTACAACCAGGGAGTGATGCTAGGATCACGAAACAACTGATTATTAATGTACAGTTTGTCTAAGGCAAGACTCGCACGTCTGTCCTGACTCAGATTTTCCTTCATAATAGGGAAGAGTTTCTTACGTCTTTCATTTATCTCGGCAGGGAACTGGTCATTCATACCAAATGAGGTGTTTCTCAACTCTCTGCCCCTTCCTTTGACCAACTCCTTCTGCTGGTGGCGCTCAAACCATGTCACTATTGCCCTAGGTCTGTCCCTTGAAGGTGTCCCCATTTGGTGCACTTGAGAAAATGTAATGCTTTGAACAGTTTCCATGGGCAGTTTTAGCTGGTTAACCAGGAAGTATTGTATGGTTGTCTCAGTTAGTGTCCTTCTCTGGTATTCCAGTGAAAGCCTATGACTCAAGCAAGACCCATGGCCCAGAATTATTACACATCCGCTTGCTATCTGGGAAAGAAGTTCTGACTTCCTCCATTCCTCTGTTGATGGAAAGAATTGAGGAAATCCTCCTCTTCGCAAGCTGTTTTTTGAACCCCCTTCCAGGAGGGCAGGGTGTTGACGTCACGTCTCTTCGGATGAACACAGCCCTTCTCTCCTTCCTGGCAGATTAACAATCCCTGCATTCAACAGTTTAGAAAGCAGGACATCACAGAATAAATGTCTAATTAAGAACTTGCGTTCACTGCATGTGTCTCTGAATTCACATAGTTCACAAGTAAATGGGACTTCTCTTGCAATTTGACAATCCTGTTGTGTGATCTGGAACATGTAAATCATCCCGACTGTGAAAATGAATATGGCTCTGTATGTAAAGAGCAACGCCCCCTCCATTCCTATTTCTATCTCTCCTTATTAGGTTGTATCCATCAACATGTATTTGACCATTACTAATGGAAGCATCCAAGTGAATTTCAATAAGAGCAAAGATATGAACTTTGTTGTGGTTCAACAAACTAGACAGCACATGTACTTTGTTGGGAAGGCTGCAAACATTTATATGAACTAAGTGCAGTCCTTTGGTTGGTAACTGAAGGTTGATTATCATATTGTTATTGACAGATGTCTCGTTGAGAAGGTATTGGGCCTTCTCTTGTAGTGACCTATGATATTAGTACAACCAGGGAGTGATGCTAGGATCACGAAAAACAACTGATTATTAATGTACAGTTTGTCTAAGGCAAGACTTGCACGTCTGTCCTGACTCAAATTTTCCTTCATAATATGGAAGAGTTTCTTACGTCTTTCATTTATCTCGGCAGGGAACTGGTCATTCATACCAAATGAGGTGTTTCTCAACTCTCTGCCCCTTCCTTTGACCAACTCCTTCTGCTGGTGGCGCTCAAACCATGTCACTATTGCCCTAGGTCCGTCCCTTGAAGGTGTCCCCATTTGGTGCACTTGAGAAAATGTAATGCTTTGAACAGTTTCCATGGGCAGTTTTAGCTGGTTAACCAGAAAGTCTTGTATGGTTGTCTCAGTTAGTGTCCTTCTCTGGTATTCCAGTGAAAGCCTATGACTCAAGCAAGACCCATGGCCCAGAATTATTACACATCCGCTTGCTATCTGGGAAAGAAGTTCTGACTTCCTCCATTCCTCTGTTGATGGAAAGAATTGAGGAAATCCTCCTCTTCGCAAGCTGTTTTTTGAACCCCCTTCCAGGAGGGCAGGGTGTTGACGTCACGTCTCTTCGGATGAACACAGCCCTTCTCTCCTTCCTGGCAGATTAACAATCCCTGCATTCAACAGTTTAGAAAGCAGGACATCACAGAATAAATGTCTAATTAAGAACTTGCGTTCACTGCATGTGTCTCTGAATTCACATAGTTCACAAGTAAATGGGACTTCTCTTGCAATTTGACAATCCTGTTGTGTGATCTGGAACATGTAAATCATCCCGACTGTGAAAATGAATATGGCTCTGTATGTAAAGAGCAACGCCCCCTCCATTCCTATTTCTATCTCTCCTTATTAGGTTGTATCCATCAACATGTATTTGACCATTACTAATGGAAGCATCCAAGTGAATTTCAATAAGAGCAAAGATGTAAACTTTGTTGTGGTTCAACAAACTAGACAGCACATGTACTTTGTTGGGAAGGCTGCAAACATTTATATGAACTAAGTGCAGTCCTTTGGTTGGTAACTGAAGGTTGATTATCATATTGTTATTGACAGATGTCTCGTTGAGAAGGTATTGGGCCTTCTCTTGTAGTGACCTGTGATATTAGTACAACCAGGGAGTGATGCTAGGATCACAAAACAACTGATTATTAATGTACAGTTTGTCCAAGGCAAGACTTGCACGTCTGTCCTGACTCAAATTTTCCTTCATAATATGGAAGAGTTTCTTACGTCTTTCATTTATCTCGGCAGGGAACTGGTCATTCATACCAAATGAGGTGTTTCTCAACTCTCTGCCCCTTCCTTTGACCAACTCCTTCTGCTGGTGGCGCTCAAACCATGTCACTATTGCCCTAGGTCTGTCCCTTGAAGGTGTCCCCATTTGGTGCACTTGAGAAAATGTAATGCTTTGAACAGTTTCCATGGGCAGTTTGAGTTGGTTAACCAGAAAGTCTTGTATGGTCGTCTCACAGTTAGTGTCCTTCTCTGGTATTCCAGTGAAAGCGTATGACTCAAGCAAGACCCATGGCCCAGAATTATTACACATCCGCTTGCTATCTGGGAAAGAAGTTCTGACTTCCTCCATTCCTCTGTTGATGGAAAGAATTGAGGAAATCCTCCTCTTCGCAAGCTGTTTTTTGAACCCCCTTCCAGGAGGGCAGGGTGTTGACGTCACGTCTCTTCGGATGAACACAGTCCTTCTCTCCTTCCTGGCAGATTAACAATCCCTGCATTCAACAGTTTAGAAAGCAGGACATCATAGAATACATGTCTAATTAAGAACTTGCGTTCACTGCATGTGTCTCTGAATTCACATAGTTCACAAGTAAATGTGACTTCTCTTGCAATTTGACAATCCTGTTGTGTGATCTGGAAAGGTGCGATTTCAGCACACCTAATGTTTTGAAGATACACGGACAGTGAATGTGGATACAGGGCCAGTCTGCTCCTCTACCATGCTGCAGTCGTTGGTGCCTGAGAAGACCTTCTTGATCACCGACAAATTTGCAGTGCTTGCATTGCATTTAATAACTGAAATGAGAATGAGCAAAAGGCAACCAAATTAGTTGGTTTATATTTAGATCAGAACAAACATGGAAAAGCTATACACAATACTACAATAAGTGTTCACCAGGAACACCTTTACACACGTGCGCACACACTGCTCGGCTAGCTTAAGCCTAAAGATAGCTAGCTAGGCTTAAGGCTGCTAGCTAACCAACTTCTTAAACCACTGGCTACTATGCTATTGAATGCCCCTGTTTGACTGCAGCTATAACGTTATAACGTTAGCTAGATAGACATAGCATGTGCAAAGCAATGATGTTCAATGGCATACTAGCTAGCAGCCTTGCTGGCTAGCTTATAGGACAATGCTCGTTTTTGACAATCCATGTAATGGCGGTGGTCGGGGCACTTAGAATGCAGTTTCTAAAAATCTATTTTCTGCCGCGAAACGGATGTTTTCATCAATCAGTCTTGATGAATCGCTAGTTGTGCTTACATAGAGCATAGGCCTGTTGTGGTTTTCACATGCCATGATCTTTAGAAACGTCTTTCGAAACGAAATAGCTTCCTCACTTGCTCCAGCACGCATTCGCACAGTGCGCAATGGTTGCTCCAGCACGCTGTGCACATGCGTGCTGGAGCAAGTGAGGAAGATATTTCGTGTCTAAAGACGTTTCTAAAGATCATATTACAGAAGCATGTGAAAAACAACACAACAGGCCTATGCTCTATGTAAGCACAACTAGCGATTCATCAAGACTGATTGATGAAAACAACTGTTTCGCAGCAGAAAATAGATTTTTAGAAACTGCATTCTAAGTGCCCCGACCACCGCCATTACATGGATATACTGGCTCGCGCTGGATTATAAATTTCTTCTACATGCCTCCGAACTACACCAAAGTGATCTCGGTGAGTCAAACGTCTTATAATATGTCGTAAATAAGGTCCAGGTTGTCAAAAACGAGCATTGTCCTTAAAGCCTTTAATGTTAGCTTGCTGGCACTGATAACTGACCTTAATGTTAGCTAGCTAACGTTAGCGCTTTTGCCATTCTGAACACTGACCTAAGCAATGCCTAGCCTAGACTAGCCTCATGCGCCAATGTCATAGAAATTGTAATTTCACTACCTCCCTCAACCTTTCACATAGCTGTGCAAACCTAATTTAGAAACAGGATGACCTCTCCAGGAGGTCAACACACCTAGACGTTGTCTGCCCTGAACAACCATTCTTTGTTCCCTGCAAGATTTACCGCCCTTTCTCACGTCACGTGTCTGTATTTCTCGACCACTGTTGATGATGTCCGCTTCTGCTGGATACCACTCACGTGCGTCATCCTGAAGTCCTTGCGCTCGTATGTTTTCTCAATAAATCAGACTTAACCTTTTTGAGCGAACCTGGGCAAATCTTTTTACTTTCGATCAGATTTAATTCCACTACACCAACCCTTTTTCAAAACAGCTGTTAGACCGAAGGGCAGGAAAACATAGTTACACCCTGAGAGACAGACATCTCAGTTCAATCTATCCATCTGTTGGTCATTCATTGTGTCCGTCTGGCTCAAAGGATGTAGGTCTATCCTCCATTTACCCTATTTGTCTAAATGTCTGCTGTGAAAAAGGTTGTGGACACAATATAGCCAGCACAAAGTAGTTGGCCAGGCCCCAATTGGAGTGCAACTGAAATAATTACGTCTTGCCAACAGTAATGTTGTAGTAAGCCCAATTTTTCATAAAAAACTCAATAGTTAGTATTAACTAACTGAGTAATTAGTTTCAGGGCTCTAAGGTGTGACCATTTTACTCGCATTTGCGACTAAAAATAGTTTTGTGCGATCAGAAAAAATAATTTAGGAGTAGGGATATATATATATTGTTTTGCTTATTGTGTTGCGTAGCCTAGCGGCTTGTAGTCTAATTATCTTAACTTTCAACACATGTATAATTAGACCCAATTTAATGTTTCCATTAATGCAATTGATGCTATGTATTCGAAAACCATGGGCTAAATGTCAAGCGCCTCTCGTTCTAAGCGCACAAGCCCTCTCCCACCACCCGGCTGCGCAGAGGTTTTGCATACGGTTGGACTTTGCTAGATTTACCGCAAGGTCGGGAATTGTAAGCATTTCCCGGTTAATTTGCACAATCCCCGACCATGCGGGAGATGTGAGAAATACTAACCAATTTCTCACATCTCCCGCAAGGTCGGGGAATGTGCACATTACCCGGGAGATGTGAGAAATGCACATGTTTCTCCTACATTCCCCGTGAGGTCAGGGAATGTGCGCATTAACTGGGAAAAGCTCACATTCCCCGTTTTCTCAAATTCACCATAACAGATACATTTAAACCAATGAGTTTACCGGTTACCATATAACTGGAGCATCAAAAAACATAAAGTTACATATGACTAATTAACTCATGGCTCAAGTTAATAGTTTACTTGTTATAATAAACTATAAGAAATTCTATTTAACCCATAATTTCAGCTGGGTTACACTGGTCTTCAGCTAGGGATGCAATTGATAGGTCTGTACTCAATCGACTCTATAATATACACATTAAAAAGAGGCCAAAATCAACTAATTCCAGAATTCTAGGAGAATGCTCGTTTTTGACAACCTGGACCTTATTTACGGCATATTATAAGACGTTTGACTCACCGAGATAACTTTGGTGTAATTTGGAGGCCTGTAGAAGAAATTTAAAATCCAGCGCGAGCCAAGTATATCCATGTAATGGCGGCGGACGGGGCACTGAGAATGCAGCTTCTAAAAAATCTATTTTCTGCCGCGATACAGTTGTTTTCATCAATCTGTCTTTATGAATCGCTAGTTGTGCTTACATAGAGCGAGGGCTTGTTGTGGTTTTTCACATGCCTCTGTAATATGATCTTTAGAAACATCTTTAGAAACGAAATAGCTTCCCCACTTGCTCCAGCACGCATGCGCACAGCCTGCTGGAGCAACAGAAAAGAATAGATTTTTTAGAAGCTGCATTCTCAGTGCCCCGTCCGCCGCCATTACATGGATATACTTGGCTCGCGCTGGATTTTAAATTTCTTCTAGAGGCCTCCGAATTACACCAAAGTTATCTCGGTGAGTGAAACATCTTATAATATGCCGTAAATAAGGTCCGGGTTGTCAAAAACGAGCATTCTCCTTTAATTCAGTGAGAAGCAGACACTCATTCAACACTCGAGCTGCACAGACATCTGATTATGCTATTCCATATTTCAAAAACTCTAGTGGTAGGCGTACATTTACTCATGGAGCAATAACATTATGGAACCAGCTTCCGGCATCTGTCAGAATGCTACCCAAAAGGGATTTCAAGAAACAGCTAAAGACTTTGTTAGATGGTCAATGGAATTAACGAACTCTGGTATTGATATTGTATTGTTTTATTTTTTATGTAAAACTTATGGAGTGGGTATATATGATGTATTTTACTATCTCATGTGATTTGAATATATTTTTATATTGTAATCTATAATGTATTTTGTGATTTGAATGTATTTTATGTATTTTGTATGTGTATTCTTGTGTTTTAATGGACTCTTGGAAGAATAGCCATTGGCTAAAAGAGTTCCAAATAAAAAGTAAAAATAAAATCAAAACCCCCTTTAAGATAGGGCTTCCATAACATTAATTGGGGTTAGAATAAGGGTTGGGACAGAATCTGACCTATAAGGCAAGGGGTAAAGGTTGGAGTGAAAGGACGAAAATGTGGAGGTTTGGGGTATAGTCCCATAAAGTCACCCCCCCCTTGAACCCCAGTCTCCCGGGTGGAAGTCCAACTCTCTGACCACTACTCTATTTGTGAGTAGGTGGACAATTCGATTTTGGTGTCCTTGATTTTGGTGTGCTGGGACCACTGCCTCTTCTGGTGCCAACAGAGAGATGCAGACCGACATTGTCGGGAGTAAGGGAGGGAGGGAGTAGTAACCCGACAAATGCTATAGGTGCGCCGGCTTCCAGCCACGCACAAAAATGAATGCACCATTAAGTCCCTGTCAGTGCGCACATTATTTACCGTAAAAAGCAAATTAGACGCTCAATCGGTTTTGAAGTGGGGACCGTGATTCTCCAAAATGTAGATGGCGTGACCACATTTCCTCCACACAGGCAACCTAGTGTGACCGTGATTACTCTCCGCCCAGCGCGATAACTATATAGGCTAAAGAAAGCTGGACCAGTGGCACAACTGAACCTGGCACACAGTCATCTGTGACAGTGCGACTGCGACAGGCAGACAGATAGTGGAACTGTGTGTCACCTGCCGTGCGGCCGAGAGGATGGAGAGTCCAAATGTTTCCTTCGGCAAGGTAGCTGCGGTTTTTGGAATAAGCATGGGCGCATTACTCATCATGCACGTGCGAGACCCTTTGGACAGAATAGGCTGTGGGTACCCGGAGGTATGGAGGAAAACGGGGCTCGTAGGTGCACCAGCCCGGGCCGTGGTGTGCATCGTCGCAGGGATTTTACTTCTCGCAATGGGTTGGCTGTACAGACTGCTGTTCTCTCCGCTTGAACTGCTCAGAGCGCCCGACGACGTCGGATACATTGCAGAGGATGGTCGCTCTCGCGCACAAGCGGCAAACGAAGTGCGTCGGAGACGGAAAACCGGCGAGTTGCCACCAGTCTATCCCAACGGCTGGTATAGAGTACTGGACTCTCACATGTTGGAGTGCGGAGATGTGAAAAGCGTGTCTGTTCTAGGTATGAGAGAATTAACACTTCAAACACCGCAAATGGCAAATGAAAAAAAGAGTTAACGTATCAGCCCCAGGGGCTCCACGATAAGCCTATAGCTTTAACCGCAAGTTGCGAAGGGCCTAATTGGTCAGTGGTATGATTCTCATAGGCTACAGTCAAATAAGCTGCGGGAGAGCTGTCTGTTTTATAACCCGATGCTTGCGCGAGGTCAGTTCATGAGTTCAATTAACAGAGTGAGGGCAAATAACCGTGCGGATTTACGCGCGCACCAGACGTGTATTGTCTGACAATATCCGCGAAAGTAGCCTACTGTGGCCGGCCGTAGTGTGGGCATAGGTTACCGTGGGCATAGGGTGTGTGGGTCCCTTTGATCTGAGAGAGAACGCTGTTGGATGGTGACTCAGCTGCCTTGCAGTCTCACGTCCTTGAACATTTGCATGGCCCAGTGGTGAGTTGGTGATTAGAAGACATGCCATCTGAACTCGATCTGGCCTTGGCCAATTTAAATTATGAATATGCAAAACACAATCCTGTACAATGGATATATCCTCAAATGACCGAGGGTGCAATGTTATTATTGTCCAAATTAACTTGGCACATCAGGAAGAGCAGTCAGTAGTAGCCTATAAGGAAGTGATTTACGACTTTGATCACTTGTCTATTTGCATGATGAGTCTACTACCCTATGACAGAGGAAGCAATGTTGTAATAATTCATCAAACACATTGAGCTTCAGACTGGGTGAACATTTCCTACCGGGAAATGTAGCCCCAGTCAGGCCACTGGCCGAGCCGACGCGATGAGATGGAACACCTTCAGTTTCGTTTTGTTGACGGGGGGGGGGGGGGTGCTGCGCGATTTGTTGACGGGGGGGGGGGTGCTGCGCGATTTGTTGACGGGGGGGGGGGGGTGTGGGGGGGTGCTGCTGCGCGATTTGTTGACGGGGGAACAGGCCATTCACTGCGGGCCAGGCCAGTTGGCTCTCTAACGGCCCACGCAAATTACACCTGAAACTAACAGAGGGAGGGGTGGGGCCTACATATGATTGGGCCAGCCCAGTGTCAGTATAGAAAATGGACCAATGGGCCGCTGTCCCTGCTCTATGGGCCGTTCGTTAGCTCTTTTTTTTTTTAGATCGGCCCACAAGTAGGTCCGGCCCACCGGGCATTTGCCCGGTACGCCACATGGCCAGTCCAGCCCTGAGCTTCACACAGTGCCATGGCCGATCCACAGCCTTTTGCCTGTTGTTAGTTCAGCTACCATTGTTGTAGTTGCGCAGCGACATGTATCTCTGACTAGGTTGTCAGGAGAAACCCTATCTTGTTGCTGGTTGCCTGTGGTTTTGTTGTGAAAGTTTGGGCTTCCTGTCTTTGTTAGGTTACCATGGATAATTCACATCTCCAGCCGAATTTCATCCGCTAACCCCGCCCGCTCATTGTTCACTGATACCTGAGCGTTAACAAAGTGTGTTTGTTTTAGTGTCTGGTTGGTAGGTGCCATGGACCCAATACATGTTTATTGTAGTCAGCACTAGTCACTTATTGTGCCCGAGAAGTGTATTAAATTAGATAGTAGCCTGATTTGAGGCAGTGCAGTTACATGAAACTGAAAAGGGGTTGTAACTAGAATATGATAATGGACACCAGTAGTCACAGTGCTAGAACAAGGAAATGTGTGTGTGTATATATATATAGAACAAGGAACTGTGTAGGCTATATATATAGAGGGAGAGAGAGAGATAGATAGATAGATGTATTTTAGTTTATGTGGCCTGTGCGGGTGACACCAGTGACATTGCATGGGCAGGAGCCAATAGACTTTTACCTTAGAATTATGCAACTTTTTTTTTCCATAAACGCAAAAGGCTAGAAAAATTATCATAAGCCAGAGACATCTCCAATGTCCTCATCTGCATCTCCAATGTCCTCATCTGCATCTCCAATGTCCTCATCTGCATCTCCAATGTCCTCATCTGCATCCATTCATGCATTTTCTTTCTGTGGAATTCCACACATCTGCACCATCTGATAACCCAAGCGTGGAAACAGACTTTGTTTCAAGAGAGGTGATAGGGACTGATAAAGTGGAGATGAAAAGGATGCTTCAGCGAGCATAGCAGATCCCTACTGCATTTGTCATCATATACAGAACAGTACAGTACAGTATAGTCTTGTATAGTATAGTATAGTATAGTATAGTATAGTATAGTATAGTATAGTATAGTATAGTATAGTATAGTATAGTATAGTATAGTATAGTATACCACTATGCACTAGCACTAGTATATCTGGGTGGGATTATCCTGGCAATGCATAATGTTCACTGCCTCTTAGAAAGGGGTTATGCTCTTAGTCACTTGTTTTAGAAAGAAGATGCACTTGTGAGTTCTGGCAAGTAGCAGTACGTTAAATGCAATTATTGTTAGTCGCTTTGGATAAAAGCGTCTGCTAAATGACTGTAATGTAAGGGGTTATGTAAGGATGTGGCTCCCCATGAAACTGGTTTCCCTCAAAGTGGCACAACCTGTCAAGAACAAGTCTTTGAGTGTCTGACAAACTACCGCATTTCATGTGGTGTCAAAAGAGGAACATCAACGTGACGTCGGTAAAACAAAAATTTAAAGCAACGCAAAAACATGTTGGTTCACACTATATGAACCTGATGATAATTATTATCTCTTTCCCATTTCGTTGCATTTTCTGCTTATTTTGTAAATCCACTCCAATTTCAGTGACAGTCACTGTCTTTCTTGTTGGTTGTAGCTGATAGGTTGGCATACCATCGTCTTGTAGGTTTAAAGAAAAGCTTTGTGGTCAGATGCATTTCCATCTGTCAAGTGTCAACATTTTCAGGTCTTTCGCCATCTGCAGTAAGGGTTTGTCTTTCTTCAGAAGGGTGATGCAAATGTCTTAAAGAAAGGAGTGATGTCTTCTCTTAAGCTAATCTTCTATTGGTACTCAGTAGTCTCTCTTTCACCACAATTGCACAATTTATTTTATACAATTTAAATTGCACATGATGCCCCAATGCCCCCCCCTCCCACACACACACACATTTTCCGTGTTGGGTTTACAGCAATTTTAACCCACTTATAATGGAAGGTATTGCCCTCACACATAACTGCACTTTGCACTCTTTAGTTAACTGGTCATCATTATCCATGCACAGAACTCTGCACTGGCATCTTCTCATTTATAAATCCATCCTTGAATTGCTACCCACGTATCTATCATGTCACAGAATCAGTCCTCAGGAAAAGTAGAGTCTGCACATCAGAAATATGCTCCCATGATTTTTTATTGACACCGAGGTAACGTTTCAGGCTACAAGCCCTTCTTCAGATCAAATCACAGAATCAGTCCTGCCATAGCCCACGCTCAGGACTTTATCACTCTCACCATTCCCTCAGTCCGTACAGAACCTAGTGTAGTAGAAAGGCCTTCTACTCCGCTCCCTCAACCCGGAAAATGCTACAGCAGGAACTAAAGCTGTCCAGCTTGATTCCGCTAAGGGGTTTTAAATGACTGGGAAACTGGAGAGAGTGTCTGTGGTGTCTTTCTCTTGCTCATGTATTGAGTATAATCTGTGTTTACTTGAGCCCTTTTGCATTTATCATTTTAATGTTAATGTCCTATTTTGTCTTCATATTGAATGTCCTGTCTGTCTGTAACTTACAACTGTTTTGTATTGCCTCCGCTGGTCTTGGAACAGGTCTCTCTTGACAATGAGACCCTGTGTCTCAATGAGATTTACCTGTCTAAATAGATTTACCTGTCTAAATAAAGGTTAAATACCTTTACCTCCTGATCCAGCCTAACCACCAAATAAGACACACATCTGTTCTGGCTTTCACACCAAGTCCACTGTTAAGCTGTTGTTGGAATTTGGGCCAGTTGTGGCTCAGGAGATAGACTGAGTCGTCCAATGATCGCAGGGTCAGCGGTTCGAATCCTATCTCCTGTCCAAATGTCGAAGTGTCCTTGGGCAAGACACTGAACCCCAAATTGCTCCCAATGAGCAGGCTAGCACCTTGCATGGCAGCTACCGCCATTGGCGAGTGAATGTGTGTGTGAATGGGTGAATGAGAGGCCATTATAAAGTGCTATATAAGTGCAGTCCATTTACCAATTTACACATAGATGTGTGCAGTGGAATGGGAGCACCCTGTGGACTCATGGAGTAATGCAGGCTTTTCATAGTTCTTACATGTATTTACACCACTGTAACTTAACTTAAACTCCACCCGGCCCAATTCTTTGTTCCTCCGTTCCAGGTGAGCAGGTGGCAGTGTTTCGGGGTCAGGAGGGGAAGGCCTATGTGGTGGACGCCTACTGCCCCCACCTTGGCGCCAACCTGGCCGTAGGGGGGCGTGTTGTGGGAGGGTGCATCGAGTGCCCCTTCCACGGCTGGCAGTTTCGCGGAGAGGACGGGAAGTGTGTGAGGATCCCCTACGCAGAGAAAGGTGAAAAAGTGTTAGTGTTATTAACGTGTCCTCTTGAAATGATCCGGATAACATGACAATGTTACTGCTGACTGCTGGGTTTTTTTCCCAATACCAACCCCTTGTTTTTCCCAATGCCAACCCCAGTGCCAGAGTTCGCTAAGGTGCGATGTTGGCCCAGCTGTGAAGTGAACGGACAGATTCTGGTGTGGTTCCATTGCGATGGTGAGGATCCCCACTGGACGGTACCAGAGCAGGAAGAGATCACGCGGGGGGAGTGGGTCTACCGAGGCCGCACCGAACACTTCATCAACGCACATATAGAGGTCAACTGAATATTATATATATACACTGTACTACATATATAACTATATATATATATATATATATATATATATATATTGTAATGGAATTAAATCTGATCTAAAGTAAAAAGATTTGCCAAGGTTCGCTCAAAGAGGTTTAGTCTGGTTTATTGAGAAAACATAGGAGCGCAAGGACTTCAGGACAACGCACGTGAGTGGTTCATCCAACAGAAGTGTCGCAGTCTGTTCTTGCGCGGCCTTATATTCAAAACAATACACAGGTATGACGCTTCCAGGGATGTGATTGGCTAACCTATCTGTACACGTCATAATAAATGGCATATGTCATCAACAGTGATCAAGAGTTGAGACACGTGATATGACAAAAGAGCGGTAAATCTTGCAGGGACAATAGAACAAAGAATGGTTATTCAGTGTTGACCTCCTGAAGAGAGGTTATCCTGTCATAAATTAGGTTAGCACAGCTATGTGAAAGGTAGGTGGTGAATTACAAGGGAGGTGGTGAAACTACAATTTTCTATGACAATATATATATATATATATATATATATATATATTTATATACATGAATTTGATTAGAATATAATGAAATGTTTTATACTTGTCTTATCCCCCTCCCACAGGACATACCTGAGAATGCAGCAGATATCGCTCACCTGGCCCACCTGCATACACCTGCTTTACTGAGTGGGGTGGACCTGCGCTACACCAACAGCAAGACCTGGGAGTTCGTACGTCATGACTGGAAGGTAAGCGTAGTTTGTGGGTACAATCTGGAGGCAAAACTGGTTCATGAATTACTTTTGGAGTGTTACAAATGGTAAATGTGTGTGTGTGCGTGTGTGTGTGTTTGGGTATTTGGTACAGGTGCAATGGGAACCAGAACAAGAGCCCAACAAGCACTGCTCCCAGATGTTGGTTAAGCATTCCCTGACTGTGTTTGGACGCCACTGGCCTCTGCTGGACTTGGATGTGGTGGCCAGACAGGTACAAATGCTTATTGACAGACAGACAGACAGACAGACAGACAGACAGACAGACAGACAGACAGACAGACGGACAGAACCGGCCGGCAGACAGAGAGACAGTCAGAATATGTATACTTTACATAAATTCACAGGAATCCAGGTAGACCCAAAGGAATAAATGAAATCTGTCTAGTACCAGTTTTCAGAAACACCGCAGCATTTTGAATGGTTAAAAGAGTGCAGTCCTCCCAGAAAAATACAAGCATGATCAAACACAGCTCACAGCACACGACATCGGCAACAACCAGGGTCCCCCGTGCAGTGGCAGCAAAGTCCACTGAGTGTCAACTCTGGGTTTTCAGTCAGCTGAAATCCACCAGCCCCCAAAGGAACAGCCAACCTATTCAGTCAGCTTTGTCACCTCGTGTTCTCACCCGACTGTGTTTTGGATTTGTGAACATGGCTGTCTGCATACTAGCTGCCTCTATGGCGATGCTGTGCAAAGTCTCTGGCATGTGTGGACAAGGACAGCGCCTATAACTCTGTCTGAGGGAGGGCAGGACAGGGAAGGTTGCAGAATGTGCACCCCTTAACCGCTAACGAAATGTACTCCCCGAGTAGAGCAGCATCAGAGATCCCAACTAAGGCTCATTATCAGTATGATGAAGATCGCATGATCAACAGTCCATCATTTATATGCTCCAGTGTGCAGACTCTACTCTTTCATCCTCATTTACTACTCAGGTTTGTCCTGCACCTGGTCTGCATAGTGGATGTGCAAGTTTGTTTTTTTCATTATCAGTATGACCATAGAAAGTAGCCAAAAAAGAAGTGCTAGATGTATACACTGTACAAACCTGTGCCCCCATGGTTGAAAGACGTCGCACTGATGCCCTCTTGAGTGGTGAAAACACTTAAAAAACACTCAAAGCAGCCTGTTGGTGGCCCTTCACATGCTCTGTTAGAGGATATAATGTGATACAGTGCCCTATTGGTGCCCTTCCAATGGTCTAACCCTGACATTCTCTATGGGGGCCCTTCCAATGGTCTAACCCTGACATTCTCTATGGGGGCCCTTCCAATGGTCTAAACCTGACATTCTCTATGGGGCTCTTCCAATGGTAAACTGTGCCATGATAAAGTGCCCTCTATGCTGCCACTACAAGAGCATCCCAAAGGAAGCTCTTCCCAGTAGAGAACATGGGATGCAGTGCTATAAAGGGATTCCCTACATGAGTGAGAATGCTGGAAGGTTTCCTAATGGATGCCCCTCCAGTGGGGAAAATGGGATGTGATAATGACCATATAGGTGCCCTTACAAAGGGATAAACTTGAGGTTCCCTACAGGTGCCTTTCTGGTGGAAACTCATGAAGTGCCCTCTTAGATGCCCTTCCAAGTGAGACATGGGAAAAATGGGGGGGGAGTATTGAGTGCCCATTCATGCAATAAATTATGATGATGTGCCCTCTAGAGCAAGAGAATTTGATAATGTGTCTTAATGAGTGCCCTTCTAGTGGAGGAAACATGATGCAGCGCCCCATAAGTTGCCTTTACAATGGTGTAAACTTGACCTTCCCTATGGGTGCCCTTCTAATGGAAAGGGGTGCTGTTATGAAGTACCCTCTTAAGATGCCCTTCCAAGAGATAAAACACTATGAAGTGCCCTCTTAGATGCCCTTCCAAGAGAGAAAACACTATGAAGTGCCCTCTTAGATGCCCTTCCAAGAGATAAAACACTATGAAGTGCCCTCTTAGATGCCCTTCCAAGAGAGAAAACACTATGAAGTGCACTTGCAATGAAGAGAAAAAAAATCCAGTGAAGAAAATGAGCTGCAATGCAGCAGTCTCCCCAGACTTACTAGGGCAGCCTCTCCCAAAGTGGGTGCCATGATGACAGAAAGTTGTATTGTTCCCTGTGTGTATCATAGAGGTGCGGTTACATTTTTAATCTGGATTGCCTAGCCTACTGTACATAATGTTAATCGGTAACACTTTACAATAAGGGTACATTAATAAGCATTAGTTAATGCATTATTAAGCATTAAGTAACAGTTAACTAATGTCTCTATTAACCATTTACTAATGTTATTTATGTTAACTAAGGTTAACTCACCTAACCCTAACCCTAACATTAACTAAGGTATTAATTCACATTAGTAACCTAACCTAACCCTAAATAAGCATTAGTTAACAGTTAACTAATGTTTTTTGTGACCCTTATTGTAAAGTGCGACCTGTTAATGTTAATCAAGGGTGAAGACTTTTTCACCATACATGATGCATCATAGCTTTTTGCACGCTGATGGGGCCAAATGTCGTGCAGTACCGTAGCTTCCCTTTTTTTCTTTTCGGCCCTTTCCTTCAAACAGAGTCCATCGCTGCTCTGATGTACATGTTTATTATTACATGCAAGGCCCATCTATTTCATGTGTTCCTTCATTTCTACCCACACGTCTTCCAGGTGGGTCCCGGGGTGGTCTTCCTGCTCTTCGAGCATCGCTTCCTGGGTCGGGGCGTAATTATGCAATGCGTGACGCCCCTGGAGCCCCTCCTGCAGTGTGTGTCCCACACCATCTTCTACCAGGGCAACATCCCTCCACTGGTGCCCAAGTTCATCCTGAGGGCAGAGTGCATTCAGGTTAAAATGGAGAATAAACCCCTCTTTTTATTAAATGTCTGTTTATATTGTATGGTGCACCCAAGCAGCCGTTCTCTGTTAAAAAGAGCCTGAGGTATATGATGATTACATTTTTTCTTTTGCATTGGTCATAGTATCAAAACTAGGCCTCTTTGGATGAAGAATTGGACAGTGTATTAACAAAATATGCTTAAATCTTGATTATACGACTCATTTTCTATTACTTGACTGGTTGAGTCTGGTTGAGAAACAACTGCCGTTGTTTTCGCGTTTGGAAATACATGGAGGTGAATGAGCCATAGTTAGCCGTCAGCTGCATTCACTCCGATGTATTTCCAAACTCGAAAACAACGGCAGTGAAAAACAATCAGAGTCTGGTAATGATGAGTTTGTAACCCCGATAGTGTATTCAGTGTGTTATTTTGACTATTTTGGTTCTTGAAGTGGAGTTTTTACAGTTAACTTTTAACATTGAAGGCAACGGGCACTTCCGCATCCGCACCCCTAATTACATCAGACTGACCAATATGACAGCTGAGGGGAATAAGGCGAATTGTTTTTATGGGCATCTATGTTTTGTTGCCATGGAGCTTATTTTTTGAATGTTTTTTTTTTGTCTCCTCTTGTTAGTTTGAGCGGGACGTGATGATTTGGAACAATAAGAAGTACATCTCCAAACCCCTGCTGGTGAAGGAGGACTCAGCCATCCAGAAACACAGGCGTTGGTTCAGCCAGTTCTACAGCGAGAACAGCCCCAGACTGCGCTACCAGCACGACACTCTGGACTTCTAACCCCCCTGGCACGCAGGAGGAGGAGGAGGAGGAGGAGATGAAGAGTCACCTGGGACCTGGGAAAGCATCAGTCCAAGCCAAGACAGTGCCTAGTGTGGGACTCTTGTCTGTGAGTGGGCTGGCTCACTGTCCACCCTGCCTCAGTCAGTTAAGTGCCTAGCTCCCCTGTGATTGGTGGAACCCACGGACAGTCCCGCACCTGACTCCTCCCTTAATGGCATTTTCAATCTTGTGTGTTTGAATTGTTTTGTGTTTTAATTGAATATTTTCAGAGTCAGCCCATATTACTGTGAAGACCCAAGTAAGCAATACGATTTTAAAATCTCTTTAGTGTTCCAGGTGGCTTTAGTTTGGTCTCCGTACCCAAAGGCATAATTTATCCATGGCTATGTTAGGAAATGGATTTGTTTAAAAACTGGTTCACAGTAGATGCAATGTGATTTCTGCATCTTTTGAACTCACACCCAAGGGAGCCCCAAACCAAACGGTCCAGAGGAGGGCCCACCAAATCTAAACTAGTGTTCATATTTAATCAAACCTGGCAACCAGCCCCAGCCTCATATATTTTCCGGTGTGCTGCTGCTTTCTCAGGGGGATATCTTAGACCTGAGTTGCTGGCTGACCATGCCAGCTCATAGTGACTCCTTCACATTACATGAATAGATTAGCCCAAATGGCCAGTGCAAATCTTTATTCTTATTCTTATTCTTATCATTATTAACATGTTCATTTTAGCTGTAACTGTATTGTATTATAATTGCTTACCTTAAAAGCCTATCTTGTGCAATATACAAACTGTAGCCTACCTATGTACTCAACTGATCTATCTGTAGTTTGAATGAGTTAATGTCAATTGACATGTATAATGAAATTTAGCCTGTTTCATAATTGCTAAATGCTTTGAGACTGCACTGATGGTGCAGATATTATACACAATGCTAATAGGCCCCACTGTACATTCGTGTACTGATAGCATGCATAGATCTGCAGGGTTGATGAGACAGGAGAAGAAGCAAATCAGTCAGAAAGCAGCAAATCCATCAGGTCTATATAGCCTACAGTATGCCATCGGTACTTTGCGTATAGTGGGCATGCATAGTATAACTCAGTCCCAACCCAGAGGTTAATAACCAGAGATGATGAGATCTGATTTTGACGCCACTTGTCACTTGATTATTATAATACTGTGAATATATACCAAACTGATGTGTGCCTACAGTGGGGCTGTGAAACAGCTCACCTAGAGCACCAATAATAAGTTGTAGATGTAGATTCCTACCATGTGTGAAAGAAAGTGGGGGATGGTTGATATAGATGATCGTTGAAGGTGGAAAAGCACAATATTCCCATTGGGGAATAGCAGAGCGATCTTTCCATGTTCCAAATCTGAAAGATTATTTTTGTAATTCTAGAATGTAGAGGCGAGAGTTTATGTAAATTTGCAGAATAAAGGTAGTCTGCTAGATTTGTGTGTGTGTGTGTGTGTGTGTATGTGTTTGTGTGTGTCCGTTTTTCACAGTTGGCAGAATCGTACCCTGAATGTTTTAACATATTTAAATGATTCAATGTTCTTTGCACTGCCTGCAAGGCACTTCTTTGTTGTAAACACTTGGGCTTATATCGCTCCTTATCTGTGAAAGTGCTTATCAAGTCTGGGTCAGAAAGGGAGAGGTGTTGCAGCCTTTGCAATAAATACACATTACGTCAAGCATTTACCTACTTCCCTATTGAATCAAACTTTGTCCAGGTAGAACGTTGACTTTACTCTCCAAGAAACCCTCTTTCTATACCTCAGAATTTTGTTAATTTCTCTCTTCTATGTAAATCTGAGTAGTTCTGTTTTCTCTCGTCTGACACAACATGGATGAAGTGGATGACCTTGAGTCAGGGCAGCCAGAGAGCGTCGTGACTGTGGAGGAGAAGTATTGGTTTGTTATCGGGCAGAGGTGCCCGGGAGCGCCGGGCACGCTTGACGGACTAGAACAGACAGACGGGGAAGGGGCGGGCTCAGCCAATCAGCCCCTGCTCCTTGCGCAGCCTAGCCTGGATCAGGTCAGGCAAAACCACACCACAGTCACGTTCACAGAGACAGATGGGCCTGACCGAAAGACATCTGTTCAACTAGAGCTGGAACTGGACGACCCGGATCAGCCTCCGCGCGGGGTAAGAGTTGGGGGTGGGGGCAGCGAGGACGGGGAAGGATGTCCCGTCTGCAAGGAACCCTACGACTCTCAGGGACACCATCGAATGGCGTTGTTGAACTGTGACCACACTCTGTGCCACGGCTGTCTAGCCAGCATTCTGCAGCGCGCGGCCGATCCCAGCAGGGTGCGGTGTCCCTTATGCCGTCAGAAAACCCCCCTCCTTCACTGGGAGATCCGGAGGATGCAGGAGGAGGCGGTGTTCTGCGGTACTGGCGGTCCGAGCCCGCTCGTAGGAGACTCTCCGCCTGAGCCGGAGAACGGCCGCGCCCCCGGACTCTGCTCTGCGCTGGAGCAGAGGCTGCAGGCCCGCATGGAGTCGGCCGCGCCGTGCGGATGTTGCCTGAACCGCCCGGGCCTGGTGGGGAGGATAAGACGGATGCGGGCCCAGCACCGGTGCTGCTACCTGGTTCTCTTGGTGCTACTGTTCATGATAGACCTCAGCTGCCTGCTGGGGGTTTTCATCCCTATTATTGTGCTCGTACTGCTGTTCAGTCTAGTAAGCAAATAGGCGGTTAATAATTAGACGTGCGTTTCCTGTAACATTGTACGTGCGCTTCCTGTAACTGAGATGTTTCAGCGTTAACATTAAATGGTTTGTTTGTCAGTGTGCTTTAAGTAAGGAATGATTGTTGTTTTATCATTTAGATATGAACTTTAGGCTAATGATCCCCATAGGAGGAAATTTGATGTTTCAGCAGCAGAAAATTACAGCCAAAGGTTGGAAATGCAAAATATAGAATATGCATAGTAGCAATAAGTCTAAATAGAACAATAACTTTATAGACTTTATATTAGGTATTAAAAACTGAGTCCTCAATGGAGTTCTGCTCTTCATCAGTCCCAGATAGTATGCTTACCAAATGTATTATGAACAGTGAGAATCATTGCCTGCCACATTACAGAGACACAGGAATGTGTCTGCCCATGTGTCCCTGTCACATGTGCTAAGAAATAGACCCATTTGTCATTGTATATCTGGCAGTGTGCGAGCCCTCTGCTTTCTCCCTGACCTACTTCTCAGTCCCTCCGTTTTACTGGATATTCTTAGTCCAACGTGTTCCCTTCTCCCGAGTCCCGCACTTGAGAATCCGGCCTATCATTTTGGTACATCGCTGCAACATGAACGGCTTGAATGTTCTTATTAGACCAGCCTAGCGATTATGAGACCGCACTCCGATTTAATTTCCTTTCCGCTGGTTATTGGAAAGCCCACACAGCACGCTCAAGGGTACACGTCTTTATCAGATCAACGGTGATCAGCCCTGTCAGTAGGTTCTACACCCTGTATACCTCACTTGGCCACTGGGACAAGGCCAAAGCAAGTGTGGGAGAACTCCACATCAATAATTTATGCAGAGACTGCACATACAAGAGAAACACATCAAACATGGATCTCAAGATGCCACAGTCTGCCCACCCCCGCCTCCAAGAATCTCTGTGTAACTTCATCAACATTCTGACAGCAGAAAAGGCTCTTGCCTCCCATCCCTCAGTTTAATTAATTGGGTAAAATGTCTCAGCATAGCACGTTCACACATTCACAGACATATGAAGTTCATAGCATTGCCTGTCGCAGTTCCTCTCACGACAAACGCAGTCTCTAGGTTACCTTCTGGATGGCTAAAGCTCGACAGATCACTCTGATTTAAACAGAGTTTATGTCAGCATACATTTGCTGCTAGGCTAGGTGTTGAAGCATGTAGGAGGGAGGTGTGACACACACACAACACACACACACACTCACACTCGCCCCTCCATCTCTTGCCTTCTTCTGTGTGGGTGGTATCTGAGGACATGTGTGCTTCTGAGGGGGTGGATGGTGTGTGTTCATGTGTGAGTATGTGAGTGAGAGAGTGTGGGTGTGTATGTGAGAAAGAGATAGAGAGTGTGGGTGTGAGAGTGTGCGCACGCGTGTGTGTGTGAGACTTGCATCTGTGTGCATGTCTTGTCTCGGCAGAGCATGTTATATAATGGCTGCATTGCAGGCTGGCTAAGCTGTATTGATGTGTGAGTGGTGGGAGGTGGTGTGTGTGTGTGTGGGGGGGGGCTACAAAACTCCACCTATCAAGAGGCCTTGTCGCTGCTGGCCTTCCCCTCAAGTGCTTCTAAATAGCAATCTCTCACACACATGCACACACAGACACACACACACACACACACACACACACATACAATACACACACAGTTTCCTTACTCCCTGTACCATATAACGGAAAATCATCCCATCCTTCCAATAATATAATAGCATCTACACAAGAATTTACATAATTACTTCAGTCTGTTGCTTTCCTAATAGGCCAGTATATATGCCGTTATGCTTTTTACAAATTGATCGGCTCTGTAGCCTATTTCAGGGGAGAACACAGGTGTCACTGTTTGTTTTGTGATTAATAATTAACTTGCCTAGACTATTCGGTCATTTTAATTTCCCATTTTAATGCCCCTTTTATCTCGGAATCAAGGCTTACACTTGACATTCGCACTCTGTATGCCCACCTGCAGCCCACCTGGACACATAGATGGAATTTCCTCAATTAAATATTAATTGAGTATTGATAAATGGGATAAAACAGCTGACTCAGTAATCCTTTAGTTATGATTGACCTTGTTGCCATTATATATATATATATATATATATATATATATATATATATATAGAGAGAGAGAGAGAGAGAGAGAGAGAGAAAAGGCTGAATTACATTAGTTTCAACTTAAAATGTATGTTCTGGTGGAACAATGTCTAATTCCAGCTGCCCTCTAGGTTTTTCTTAAGCTACCTGTATAGTTCTAAGTTCTGCTGATTGAGCATCAACATTGAGGCTCTGCTTATTGATCTGCCTGTTATTTAGTCGGTTTTACTTTTCTTCTTATGTTATGCATTTTATGTAACTTCATCTTATTTTTTATTATTAGCCTTTTATCAAGTTGCTTTATCTTCCACATTTTAGCCTACATTAGGCTATTTACTCGGTGCATAACTCCTTTATTGTAAAGCACCATGAGCTGCGTTTTTGTATAAAAGGCTATATATACAAATACAGTTTAGTATTATTATTATTATTATTATTATTATTATTGCAGGCGTATATTTTCTCCCGTGATGCAGTGATAACTACAGCCTTTTCACTTGCTTGCCTGCATGCTTTTTCCCAGAGAAAGAAGGGGGCTTGTTTCCTTGGTAACCATGGAATAGTTGATTTTTTTCCAGCTGAGGCTACACTAGCTACGGATGCTCTCGTGCCTCCTGTGGTTGTGGGAACTTGGTTCACTCACATAAAACCGGACGAAACTACTGTAACACTGTATTAAGATAAGATGACCCATTCCCAGTTGCTTTAGTCACGATTAAAATGTTGGGTTAGATTGGAGGTTGGGAGGGGGAGGGCTAGATGGGTGTTTTCTAGGCAACCAAGAAATTGCATAGGCGCTTCTAACCGTCTCCCCAGTGTATGGCCGAGACCAGTATCATTCTGCCGTGGTTGTGTCAGGTGTAAAGAGTTTAAAATGTAGACAATACGGCTGCATAATTAATTGTCTTCTTTAGGTGGTAATAATTGGCAGAGCACGGTCTAACTTAGTTGGGGACGATGAGTATTTCGGCTAATCTAGCCTACATGAGGCCAGTTTAACTGGCACCCATTCCAGCGGAATGAACAGTCGCCTATCTGCTGTCATGTCATCGACGTCCCGCTTCTGGGTCATTGAAGTCCCGCTTCGGTTTTAATAAGGAAAACATATTATTGAACAATTATTGGCATATTCAGAATATGAAAAGCCAATTTATTCCCCATATTAAATTATTCTCCATGGTGTCTCATTCACTTCTCTCACCTTTATTTCCTCTAGGCCTATGCTTTTCATACGCTATTATGAATACCCATAAATAGTTTTTGAGATGTTGAATTCGAGACAATTCTATGCCCCATTTATTCAACGTAGTGATCATTCTAGCAGCATAGCAGCATAACGCCAACGCGACATCGGAGTAGACGGCGTAGGCGCGCACCACAGCGCGCGGGCACAGCTGTCAGCACCAAGGACAGCCGCTCAGCCGAGAGCGTCGCATCAGTGTAATCACTTCACAGTGGAGCCTCGCGCAGAGCCCAGGGAGAGACACAAACCGCACAAAGGGAACTGCTTCCTAGCTTGGAATAGTCTAATTCGTTTTTGTCGTTTTAGTCTCGTCTCGTTTTTTAAACAGGGCATATTTATTTTCATTTATAGAGGACATCTGCAAAGGAGGACAATGCTTCTGAAACCAGTGCAGAAGCCCGGTAGGCTATGCAAGCAGCGGTTAAGGTCCTAATGACCATGCACATTCCTCCGCATTGCACATAAATCTGCTGTCCATATTTTCCACACTGTACAGTGGCATTGTGGTAATAGTCGAGATTTAAACAGGCGTGCGGTGCTGCCAAAAAGCCGGTGAAGCCAATCCGCCAACAGGGGATCCGCTGTGCGGTGTGGCCGTTCACACGATGCGTCTGTTTCTGCTGGCGGTGCTGTTCTCGTGCTCCTGCGCGCGGGCCGGCTGTGAGCCGAAGATAGTGAACATCGGGGCCGTCCTGAGCCAGAAGAGGTACGAACAGGTCTTCAAGGATGCGGTGATCGAGGCCAACCAGAAGTACGGGAGAGACAAATTCAAGTTGACAGCCATCTCCGTAACGCACAAACCCAATGCCATCCAAATGGCTCTCTCCGTTTGTGAAGACCTCATTTCAAGCCAGGTGATGTGTGCGTGCATCTTTGCATGAATGTGAAAAAGATAATAGCCTACAGGCTAAACATGATTTAGCCAACATATATTCATTCATTGGTGCCAAATCAACACTTAGAATGAATTAGGCAGATTGCTATTGGCTATGTTCTAGTTTGAACTGTCTGAACAGACTTTGAGAGGTTATCTTAGTATTGAAAGTTTGCTGTGAATGAGCCACATCATGGCAAAATAAACAATTGTTATTGCATTTTAACAGTTCACTAGAGTCTCGTATCTACCAGTCTGCTTATGGCGTAGGCCTAGCCTACTTTCCAAAATGATACAGTTTTTATCAGGTAGCCTACAGAAATCCTACAGGCGGATGAATATGAGATACAAAAGAGTAGACTACATTTTCACGTCCTTTTTGTCCCTTTTGTTGAATTGACATAAGAAACGTGGTCCTATATCTTTGCTTGCTTCATCCGTCAGTGAAAAAGATAATTTGAACAAAATGTGATAAATAGGCCTGCATAAAAACATTCAAGAAACGGAATTTATTGAAGGGTTAGAAGGAACAACGCCTCTTTGCATCGAATATATATAAATACACAGTGGGCAGGCACAGCTGCAGATGCACTGAACTGCAAAGGAACTATCGGAGAGTGAAATGAGTGACGCATCATTCACATTTAATGATTTTGCTGCAGTAGCCGCCTAGTCTACTTTTCCCCGCTCCTGCCATGTGTAAGGAGGGCAAGGTCTGTGTGCGCAACAGGGGCGTCACTGGGCCATAATTCTTCAGGGGCCCATGCAGTCCCTTAATTAATCTATTTTGTACTCCCCAAAATCATTAAGACATCTATTATACCTGCAGGACAATTTCTTGTTGGCCCAAGTTTTGAATTGGCCCAGCCAAATATCTTTAGAATGTGAGTGGATGATAATGCCCCCTAGTTAAT
>NC_140235.1:35022060-35072060 GCF_949987555.1 Borostomias antarcticus | reverse complement strand
AATATATGTACTAACAATTATAGGCTTTTTTGACAACCACAAAATGAAAGGTCAGTCATTTTTGTGTACTTAACTTTCTTCCTGTGCTCTCTCACTCTCTCTCTTTCTCTCTCTCCCTCTCTCTTTCTTTCTCTCTCTCCCTCTCTCTTTCTTTCTCTCTCTCCCTCTCTCTTTCTCTCACTCTCTCTCTTTCTCTCTCTCCCTCTCTTTCTTTCTCTCTCTGTCCCTCTCTCTTTCTTTCTCTCCCTCTCTTTCTCTCTCTTTCTCTCCCTCTCTCTCTCCCTTTCTCTCTCTCCCTCTTTCTCTCCCTCTCTCTCTCCCTCTCCCTCTCTCCCTCTCTCTCTCTTTCTCTCCCTCTCTCTCTCTCTCTTTCTCATATTCCACCAGAGCATCCACCTGTCCTTCCTGCGGACGGTCCCCCCGTACTCCCACCAGGCCCACGTGTGGTTCGACATGATGCGCGAGTTCCGCTGGAACCACATCATCCTCATCATCAGCGACGACCACGAGGGGCGCGCCGCCCAAAAGAGACTGGAGACGCTCCTCGAGGAACGAGAGACGAAGGTGAGACGTCCCGACACTCAGGTCGACCCTCCCCCCCCGGGGTGCATAGCCGCTGTTTACCTCAGAGGTCTTGTATGTACGTAATTGTTTTCCTTTCTGTTGAGTGTGGACACATCTCTCTCTCAGCATTTTGTAAACATTGGCTAACGTTCTTACGCTAGACACATCAGCGTCTAATGTGGTCTGATCTGACGAAAGTTTGTACATTTATTTCCTCATCTCATGTTGCTTTTCACCACAGTCAATTTCCCCTGTGTCAGTTCGCACCGGGAGCCAAATAGTGGACTTAATCTGGGGCTTTGCAAAACACCAATGACTCTTGTACAGATGCAGATAATATATTATATATGCTAGGTCATATAATTAGAGATGTTGGAGGTACAATAATCAATCATAATTTCCTCCATAGAGGCACACGATGTCAAGGATGGTTTATGCAGTGATCCTACTAAAATGGATGTGTCTTCGACCATATTTTAGGGGTTTGTTCTCAGCCATTTACATTTGGCTCTAAGCTGTGCCAGGCTGAATCTAGGTCATTGAAATGTGCTGACCCACCCAAAGACAAAAACAAATCGCGATGTTTGTACCATAAGGAGAAGAACAAGAACACAGTTAATGAGCTCTAGCTCACTCGGGATGAGGATAAGAGGTTGGCTCCCTTCAGGGATTTCTTCCTGTAATTATAAGACAGTAGTGAACCAAGTCCTGATTTGAGCAGTAATTTAATCAGAGGGTGATAAAAAAGGAAGTAATGTTACACAAGCCCACACTGTAATTATTCACATATGGTGAATGGTAAAAGACAAGCTGATTTTTACTCATCAATCACACATGATCAAGATTGATGAGCACTTGCTAACTATAGCTCTGGTTGATACATGGTGTGCTATAATGAGTCTTTATTGGATTGTCCTCATGACCTATTTTGTTGCTGCGAAGTCTTTTGTGTGTGTATTTGTCATACAGTTAGCAGTTTATTTCAGAACCATTGAAGGTGACTTGGTCTGAGTATAATATCTCCCCTGACTGTAATCTTGTCTTCTCTGCATTAGGCTTGCAGTCTTCAGTGAATAAGTTGTATTCAACAGTGAATACATTGTATGATGATGTCACAAGAAGTTGATATACAATAGTTGACTTCCTAATGGGCTTCTAATAATGAGATTATTATGAAACTGACTGTTTTCACACAGTTAAAAGCCTTGAGGAATTTCTCAACGCGGTTGGCATTGACATATTAGGAAGAACTGTGAAAGAAAAAACATGTCACTTTCTCACTAATTAGCGGATTCTTCTGCATAGTTTTCACATTCCCATTCAGTTTAAGTACTGCAGGTCTTATGACAAGCTCAGTGACAGGTAGATTGGGATCTTTACATGAGAGAGGGTAGATGACTGACTGCTGAGGAGTTAGTCAGAATACATAAGTGACACAACGTGCAGTATTCATGCCAGGGTGAAGCAGTAAAAATAGAGCACTCAGAAGAACTAATTTGGGAGAAAAGCAAAGGCAGGTTCATTCAAAACAGCTGGAATGTAGCACAGAAAGGGAACGCCGATGGCTGCATAGAGAGGTGACTAAAAATAGATGTTTTGAGTTATATCACATGATGCGATTTATATTCAAAGTGGCATCCATGGTGTCATTCTCTCTAGTTTGATTAATTCATGTAATCATGGTGATTCATGGCTGTCCGCTGACCTCGGCTAGGATAGATAATGCAACACTCTGTGCTGGCTGTGTTTCACATGGATGCATTGACCACAACAGCATCAGACTAGATTTGGGTATAATCTCTCCAATGAAGAGTGAATACAATGGGCATGATTGGGATTTTTATTTTTTGGGGGGGGGGGGGGGGGTTGCTTGTCAGGCAGTATGATGAGCCAATGCAGAGTGCGAGTGGCATTTGGTGGAGGGAGGAACAGATCCGAAATGCAAAATGGTTTCCTGTCTCAGGCAGATACTCCCGTGTGGCCCTGCTCACAGCACAGGAGCAGAAAGGAATACAAAATGGTGACCCCATAAGAGCAGGAGTCTGCAGTATGGGAGCAACACTGGAACAGGA
Source organism: Borostomias antarcticus (assembly GCF_949987555.1). Taxonomy (NCBI): domain Eukaryota; kingdom Metazoa; phylum Chordata; class Actinopteri; order Stomiiformes; family Stomiidae; genus Borostomias; species Borostomias antarcticus. Next base: position 35,069,424 of record NC_140235.1, on the reverse strand, counting down.
GCTGGAGTTGCAATGATTTTCTTCCTTCAAAGTTTTATATTGTCAGATAGTTGACTAGTTTGGCCTGTTCTTCTGTAGTTTGCATATGCGTTAAGATTTCCTGCTTTAGGTTTAAGGGTACACCTGGATTTAATTGTGGAGTTTAATTTGAAGGCTAGACATGAGCCCAGAGAAGCTTTGAAGAAGGTTTTGACAGTAAACAGTTACCTGTAGTCTAGTCACTGGTCGTCTTCGATGTCTTTTGCAAGCCCCAGTTTGAGATCCCAGTTTGAAGCAGAAAAGTGTATTTGTTGGAATGCTTTACTGCCATCCATTTTCAACTGTTTATAATATTCTTCTGTGTCTGCATATTTTCTCTGTGCACATTACTCATCAGAATAAAAAAAGGAACTATGAAAACCTCGACCAACTGTCCTATGACAACAAGCGAGGACCTAAGGTATATTTGCATGGTCAATGCACGCCGCCCCCCAACTTTCCAAACGTAGCAACTAGAAACCAGCCCAGCCGGTCACCAGCCGACCCAGAGATGCCCCTCTCTTGGTAGCACGTGGTTTTTTTAAATCTTCTTTTTTTTCTTCTTTTTTTTTTTTACTTTGAGACCTTTTCCCTATGATTTCAATGAAGGATGGTTTTGTTATGGAAATACTTTAATTTTTGGTTAAAGAAATATAAAGAAATAAACGAAATGAACAGCGTTACGCTTTTATTATTTTTTTTCCCCTTCAATAAAAGAATGCATGTTCTCAGAACAAAACAAAACAAAAAAACAAAAAAAGAGTTTGCAAGTCCGTACCTGTGTGGAGAAGCGCTAGAGTGGGACGCACCTCTTCCCCAGATGCTACTCTCTCCAGGTCTAACAGGCACCTACCTCGTTTTCAACAGCTTTTTGTTGGGGGAAAAGATCCCCGGCCGTCACTCCCTTCACTCGTTTTAATTTCCTGGTTGCATTGGCCTTCTTCTCCCCCCTACTTAACATGCACGTTCTTCTTTGGAGCCTTGACCCTCAGTTTGCATGCGAAAAATGCAAAAGTTTTTCCCCCCCAAGCTTTTAATTGAGACGATTTCCCTGGATCGCTTTCCTTTTTTCTCTCTCCCTTTTTCAACCGAAATCAACCAAACCGAGCAAAGCAGGTAAAGTGGAGCGAATGGTTTCTGAGGTGGGGGTAAGTAGCTGGCTTGACTTATTTTGTGCCCCAATCACAGGCAGAAAAAGTCCTCCAGTTCAGCCAGGAGACTAACTTAACTGCCCTGCTGCTGGAGGCCAAGGAGCTCGAGGCCCGCGTCATCATCCTCTCCGCCAGGTGAGCGCCCCCTAGTGGTTACAGACCTGCACCTTCACATCATAACCCTCTGACTACTGCCACTGACCTCACTTTATATACTTACACCTAATAAACATTGACTTCATGCACTTGAGGAAAACCTCTCCAAGGCATGTCATATTTAGACCCCGATTACACTACTACGTTTTTGGGCATTTTTCCCCCAAAAAGTGTGCCTAGTAATTACACTACCACGGCCAAAATAAAGCTTGAACCCAGGGGCGGATCGATACGGCCGGAGCTACAGTTTGGCAGTGTTAATTTTGACAGCAAATTATGATTTTGTTTTAGTCATAGTCTTTTGACTAAAATGCCATTTAGTTTTAGTCATATTTTAGTCATCTGACTTGTTTTAGTTTTAGTCTAGTTTTAGTTGAATACATATCATTACGATTTTAGTTGACAAAATCTACCATAGATTTAGACAACTCAAATTTAACAGGCTTAGTTCAATCAATCAATCAAGTTGGATTTATATAGCGCCCTTCATGAAACCCAGAGCGCTTTACAGAGTCCAGTATTCATTCAGACAGTCATACCGGTGGTGGTAAGATACATAGCTACAGCTGCCCTGGGGCAGACTGACAGAAGCGTGGCTGCTTCTGTCAGACAGTTTCATAATGAAGCATTCCTCTCCCCCAGTCTGATGCTAACTGTGTTTGTGCCTGATATAGCAAGCTATAACATTATCATGTCAGCACTAGTTGGCTAGTCAGGCTAGCTAACATCAGGCACAGGCGAGCTAACGTCATACCGGAGGAGAGGGGCTATGGCGGCGCCAGGTAGCTAACTGTTCGTGTCTTATCCATCTAGCTACAGTATAACATTAGACAGCAGCAGTAGTTGCTTAGCTAGCTTACCCAGACTAGCTAACGCTAGATACCCCGCCAGCCGCCACAAGCATAGCCCCACTTGTTGCTACAGTGTAACGTTAGCTAACCTGTGCCTAACATTAGCTAGCCACTAACGTTAGCGTTGCAATGATCAGACACTTCAGTTCTCCCCCGCCACAAACCTACGTGAAACACTGGTTTCTTTTAGCTTGTATTGTATTTGAAGTATTTCAGAAAAACACCAGCTTGGGTTTAGCTAATACAGTAACGTTAGCCGGGGGTGGGGGGGTGCTTACCTTCTCGTGAATTTCGGGATGACTGTTCTCCAAATGTCGCTTTAAGTTTGTTGTATTTTTGCCAGTAATTTTCACCCCACACGGTTTACAAATGGTTTTGGTTTTCTTTGCATCAAATATGAAGTTTATCCAGACGTCTGCTCTCCTCTTTCTCCCGGTGTGTGCGAACGTTGACAAAGACATTTCTGAACTGTGGTAATTTACTGAACAGTCCAGGCGCAGCAGTCGTATGCTGTTGACTTCCCGCCGGCTGGTGTAGCAACGGTATATTCAAGTGTGGGCTAAATACACACAGGCTACCTGTAGGTTGCATCCAACTCGTTCTATTAATACATCCATGATCCAACTGCGCACATCCCGAACCTCGACATTCTGATTTGAACTTTTCCCATACGTCCCTCCATAACCATTTTAGTCTAGTTTTTATTTGTTGACGAAAATGTGAATAGATATAGTCATAGTTTTTTTGTCATCATACATTCATTTTTATTTAGTCATCGTCTCGTGACGATAACCCAAAAAATGTTGTTGACGAATAGTTTTCGTCATAGTTCTCGTCAACGAAATTAACACTGCGGTTTGGAGGTCGAAATCCGGAGCTGCGTTCTAGTGTAATAGGCAGATCCGGAGGCTTTTGTAAAAATATAGGAATAGGGCTACACTTTAACACTGTATTCACTTCACATTAAACCAATCAAACAGGTGATTTACGAGTTTGAGTTATATAGTAGCCTATCTCAGTGGATACTATAGTTAATATAAATTTGGAAATAAGAATAACAGGAGTCATGCAAAAAACAGCAAGCGGATAATAATGTAGGATATAACTTAAACTGTATTCAATGTTTAGCCTAGTACAGGTTCCCCCCAAAAAGTAGACATTTCAAATAATAACCCAAACCAGAGTAGACAATTCAAATAATAATATTCTCTCTTAAAAATGTAACTGGCAAAAAGTTAAAAAGCCTTTATTGAGATATGCCACTATACGTGAGTAGACTCCAAAGCTCAGTTTGTGTTCCCATCCAAATAGCTCCTTCATCACACCTGTCTGAACTTCCCAGCACTCCTGCCCTTTTCATTTTTGAATTATATTCTCTGTTCAATAATCTAATTCAGTCCAAATGTTAGTCCTTATAATCAGTTTATTTTTTGTCTGTCATCCACTCCCTCACATTATAGCTCCCATAATATGACAAGAGGTAGGCTATGGAATGGGTTTATGTCAGCAATCCTAATATGTAATCATTGAACAATAGCCTAGGAATTGGTTTGTTCACATGTGAGTCATTGATCAAAAATCAAGATAGGAATTGGATATGGAGTTTGGATAACTGGAAAAAAGAAAAGAGGAACTTAGGAAGATGGGAGTCCCGTCTGTGGACGAGGTGAACCAAGTAAGGCAGGCCTTATCTATCTAGCTGCGCTCAAGGACGAAGTTGGGTGAATGAATGGACATAATTTTGTCTTCTTGGTAAAGTTGATTGCGCTCAAAAACATAAAAGAATAAAACAAAAAATGCAGTAACACCAGACATAGAACACAAACGGGGATGGAAATGTATTTGTTGGGGATGGAAATGTATTTGTTGGGGATGGAAATGTATTTGTTGGTTACTGTTGGTTGGTTGGATGGCTCGACAGCTGCATTTTAAACTCAGAAGATTATAGACTATGTTACTATCCAAGAAAAATATACCCTTGATCGCTGTAGCTCAAACTCGTAAATCGCCTGTTTGATAATGCTCTTTAATGGTGGTGTGCTTTAGCAGTTTCGCATGTAATCGCGGATTGTTTTCCCCGTTCAAAAACGTAGCCATGGACCTCCGTGCTAGTGTAATCCAGGCCTTACTCTGCATAGCCTTGTCTACAGTATGTCATGGGTTCATAACCTTGTCTACAGTACGTCATGGGTTCATAGCCTTGTCTACAGTATGTCATGGGTTCATAACCTTGTCTAAAGTACGACATGGGTTTATAGCCTTGTCTACAGTATGTCATGGGTTTATAGACTTGTCTACAGTTTCTCATGGGTTTCAAAAAACCCAGGTTTGGATGAGTATCTCTCTGTGTTTCAGTGAAGAGGATGCTGCAGCGGTATACAAGGCCGCCCGTTTCCTCAACATGACAGGCTCCGGTTACGTGTGGCTGGTGGGAGAGCGCGAGATGTCCGGTAAAGCCCTAAGCGAGGCACCAGACGGTACGTGTGGCCACTACCCAGCAGGCACTGGGAAAAGACCCCCAAACGCCGATCGTCCTCCGGGGTCATACAGTACTGTACCACTCTCATCTAGGATCAGGGAGACTAGCTGACTTTTAGAGAGGTGTTTTCCAATGATGCATTACTGTTTGTTAAATGTTAAGCATTTAAACGTTTAAGCATTTCTTATGTTTAGAGGTTTAAATGAGTTGTCATGTCATTTTACACATTCATTAGCTCCAGTAAATTCTGTCATTCTGTTGTTAGGTCCTGGGTCTCCAATCATCATTACCTACTTACATTGGATGGTATATTACTGTACCAGCTAATAGCTTTTGATAATTCTAACACATGCATTGGTTTACCTAGGCTTACCCATAGCTACACTGCATTCACTGTGCTATTCTGAAAAATTAATAAGCCTGGTTCTCATGAATTTATAAAGGGTATTTTACAACCCCCACATTGACGTGTAACTGAAATAGAATGGTAAGCTACAACTGTCCTTTTTCTCTGTACCTGGATTCTGCACAAGTCTCACCCAATTATGTCACTCAGTGGTCACAAATGTAAGCGTCCTCCCCAGGCACTCAAACACCCACAATCCTTAGAGAGAACCCTGTCTCCTGTCTGTGTCTGAGCACCTGTTCCAGTCTCCACGTTCACTACTGTGGCTTCTTTTGGGGAACCGCTAGACTGTTGGACCGAGTTGCAATAAGAAAACTTAGCTGAAGTTGGACTGATACTGTGAACTGTATATCAATTCTAATAGATTTAATGTGTGTGAATGTGTTCGTTTGCTCCTACACACATACATTTTTCTATAGTTTTTTTCTAACCTGATCCCTTAGACTGAGTGATAGAATTGAATATATCCAACTTCAAGGGACTCTTTTTTTCATGCTGGGCAAAGGTCATTAACAACGACAGTACATCAAAACAATCTCTGATCACGTTTACTCTTCTCATACGTGAGAAATATCTGTCCAAATGAAGCAACAGGAAGTCCACTTGACTTCCCAATCAGAAGTCAGAGGACTGCGCGGGGTTGTAGGTTGGACCTTTGCTCACACTGGCTTAACTAGAGGCCCTATAAGTAAAAAAAAAACTTTCTATTGCAAAAGGATCCTGAATGTGTCTGCTCAGGCAGGTTTCTGATTGGCTCTGTCTTACTGTGGGCCTGAGCAGGTCTCATCGGTCTCCAGCTCATCAACGGGAAGAATGAGTCGGCGCACATAACCGACGCGGTGGCCGTGGTGGCCCAGTCTATCCAGGAACTGTTTGAGAAGGAGAACATCACAGAGCCGCCCAGGGGCTGTGTAGGAAACACCAACATCTGGAAGACAGGGCCTCTCTTCAAGAGGTACATGCATGGAGCATTGGCGCATTGGCGGTCTCTCTCTCTCTCTCTCTCTCTTTCTCTCTCTCTCTCTCTCTCTCCCTCTCTCTCACTCCCGCCCACTCTCTTTCTAATCCCACTGTCTTTTTCTTTGTCACAGGGTTCTGATGATACATGCATGGCGCATTGGCGCTCTCTCTCTCTCTCTCACCCTCTCTCTCTCACTCCCGCCCACTCTTTTTCTTTGTCACAGGGTTCTGATGTCTTCAAAGTACCCAGAAGGCCAGACAGGACGTGTGGAGTTCAACGATGATGGAGACAGGAAGTTTGCTCACTACAGTATTCTCAACTACCAGAAGACTCGACTTGTTCAAGTGGGGATTTACAACGGAACACAGGTCATTTTCAGAACCATTAACACCCCTCCTTCTCCACCTCTATCATCTATCATTGTATACAATAAAGGAGGATAAGTAGTCATTATATATATATATATATTTTTTTTAAACGAAACTACTTTATTGTAAGTCGCTTTGGATAAAAGCATAAGCTAAATGACCAATGTAAAGTAATGTTATACAAATAAATGCACAGTAAATATTAGACAGTAAATAAGTCAAGCATACAATCAATAGCAACTGTAATCCTGACTGATTGCTGAACTAACAACCCAGAAGACATAATCAGTCACTCTGGCCCTATAGGTGGTCATGAATAATCAGAGGAAGATCATCTGGCCTGGAGGAGAGACCGAAAAACCACGGGGCTTCCAAATGTCCACTCGACTAAAGGTACCGTATGTTTAACTTAGGCTAACGTATAATACAATAATGATTTGTACCGTACAGAAACTCTAATGGACCGGATATGCACTTCTCTTTCTCCTTCTGTTCCTCCTCTCACCGTTTCTCTCTCCACCATGTCTGTTTGGGGCGTGTGGGCGCTGACGGGCTCCTCCCGAGCGTCCACCATGTCTGTTTGGGGCGTGTGGGCGCTGACAAGCTCCTCCCGAGCATCCATCATGTCTGTTTGGGGCGTGTGGGTGCTGTCAGGCTCCTCCCGAGCGTCCACCATGTCTGTTTGGGGCGCGTGGGCGCTGACGTGTTCCTCCTGAGTGTCCACCATGTCTGTTTGGGGCGCGTGGGCGCTGACGTGTTCCTCCTGAGCGTCCACCATGTCTGTTTGGGGCGCGTGGGCGCTGACGTGTTCCTCCTGAGCGTCCACCATGTCTGTTTGGGGCGCGTGGGTGCTGACAGCTCGACAGCTCGACAGCTAGAGTGAGCGACTCAGCAGGTTCTCAGGGTCAGAGTGTGTGTGAATCCCCCTTGCACTATGTCACAAACAGCTTTTTTCCCTGTCTGTTGTAGATAGTGACCATACACCAGGAGCCTTTTGTGTATGTGAAACCTACTATGCAGGATGGCACCTGCAGTGAGGAAAAGGCACTTAATGGAGTAACTATTAAAAAGGTGATCTGCACTGGGCCCAATGAGACCATCCCAGGTAACATAACAGGGACGTGAATGTCATCACTGTGCTTTTACTCCACCCACCAAATACCGACTGGAGATGCATACATATATATGCAGTAGGTATCTATATATGTATGCATGGAGCTGACTGGGCCATGTGTGATCGGAACACCTGTTCGTGTGTGATCGTGCGACCGTGATTGTGAGTGTGAGTGTGTACATTGTATAAATGAATAAGCTTGAGTGTTTGCTTCAATGTTGGCAAACAGAGTGGGCATGCGTCAGTTTATCTGGCGCATGCCCACCTCCGCAACCATCAGCAGTGGACATTTGTGTGTGTGTGTGTGTGTGTGTGTGTGTGTGTGTGTGTGTGTGTGGTGTTTTTAGTGATGTGTTACTTAAGAATAAGAAAAATATTTTAGACAGTTTCTCTCTAGACAGATTGTAACTTGCAGCCTTTTCTGCTTTGGTTACAGGACGGCCAATAGTGCCTCAGTGCTGTTTTGGATTCTGTGTTGACCTCCTTATCAAGTTGGCTGGGGAGATGAATTTTACCTATGAGGTGCACCTAGTGGCTGATGGGAAATTTGGAACACAGGAGCGGGTTCGTTTCTTTCTGACCAGAAGAGTTTTTTTTTTAATGTAGCATGCAATTGTTCTATTTGCATGCTCAATACACTAACTACATTCATAAAAACCTGTTTCACATATTCACATGATTATCTTCTACAGTATACTGTACTGTAGCTGACCGTGCTCCCATGAAACCCGGTGAGATAAGGAGTTGAGTTAAAAACAGTCCATGCAAGCCACGAGCCACACCACTATCTCTGGTTGTGCTCTAGAGGGATGGGCCTTTTGCTAAAGCCCAAACTAACCTGAGTGGATCCACCTGAACAAGCAGCATTGACTGAACACTGTCTGTCCAACGATGTCCAGTGTATATCCCGGGCCAGAAAAGACCATTCAGTCCATGCGTGTTTGTTTTTGGTTCAGTAGGTTTCATGTTTTCCTGTTAAACACTAGGACGGCTCCTTGTTAAAGATGCTGTTGTCTATCATGCTCAGATCCAGCAGTTTAACCATTTCAACTCAATTACACCAGCAAAGTGTATTAATGGGCGGAGCCCCGTGCTCTCTGGGCACCCTTTCTAGTTTAGTTTAGTTTTCAACTTTATTTAAAATGGATCCAACTGCTGCATGTTAATAATTTTGAGAACGTTGTTAGTAAATGCAGGGTAATTGATAGTTGATGTTCCTCTCCAGTGATAAAGCTGAGATTTCTTCCTAACATGACATTAGTAGGAAATAACAAAAGCTAATCAAACTAAAAACAGGTGAAGCTATCCGACACAATGTGGGCAGGGATCAAAGGGTTAAACAGCTGTGTCCCACGACTGCAGGTGAACAACAGCAACAAGAAAGAGTGGAACGGGATGATGGGAGAGCTTTTGGGAGGTCTGGCAGACATGATCGTTGCCCCGTTGACTATCAACAACGAACGAGCCCAGTACATCGAATTCTCCAAGCCGTTTAAATACCAAGGCCTGACCATCCTAGTTAAAAAGGTATGTGTGTGTTTCCCTCACTGTCTAACCGTCCTGACCAGAGTTACCCTTTAACACGTCCGCTATTGAAATCGTACAGAAGTACTGTACTTGCTGACGTGTCAGTTCTCAGGCGGTGGGAACGGTTGTCTGTTGGCTAATGGCGGCCTTACACCTATCGAGTTTCCTTCCGATTTCAAAGTCTCAGACAAAAATCCAAGTCGGAATAAAATCTCAAGAGTCTTGCTGGAGTCGCTGCGCGCTCCTGTGATCACAGTCGTTAGGTGTAAGTTGGTGTAGGAGTAGTAAAGGGAAAATGCATGTTTGGCCCTGTTTTAAGGTTACTTATGATCATATACAATGGTTCAGATCAAAACGTTGACAAAACTAGCACTTTTGAGAAAGTTGATAATTGCTCTACCACCGTTTAGGTCATACAATGGATGTGGGTGGGCACCTTGAAAATTCTTTCGAAAACATGTTAAACTCTCGAATTCAAAGACAAGCTCACTGAGGGGGTAATTGGTGTCCGTTGGTGTTCTGACATCAAATTCGCCACAAAGTATGAATCCTATAGGGTTTTATTGATCATTTTAGGAAATCCATTGACTTGTATTGAAGCGACCGTTGTAGATGTGTAGATCACTGTTTTTTTTGCTTCCCTCTGGAATATGTAGGGGTGGGATGTCTGCCCACCTCCCTTGTTCTCTGTAAAGCGCATTGTGTTGCCTCTGGGTATGAAATGCGCTATATAAATAAAGCTTTGATTGATTGATTGATTGATCAATCCGCAGAGGGGATTCAGGAAGCGGAACTACTTACGGTAGCTATTGTTATTGTTTATGTTGCTAGGCTACCTAGTTTGCAGAAGTTTACACACATATGTGCTGCGACTAAATAGTTCTATGCTAAATATTTAAAAAAGCCTTTCCAGATGAACTAGAATCTAACTTTATGGCGAATTATATGTCAGAATGCCAACTAACACCTAGGTGAGTTTCTTGTCTTTGAAATTAAGAGTTGAACATGTTTTTTGAATGATTTTTCACAATGCCCACCCACATCCATTGTATGACCAAAACGGTGGTAGAGCAATTATCAGACTTTCTCAAAAGTGCTAGTTTTGTCAACGTTTTGATCTGAACCATTGTATATGATCATAAGTAACCTTAAAACAGGGCTAAACATGCATTTTCCCTTTACTACTCCTTTAAAACTCGATTCTGGCCAGTCTTTGTCACTGCCCTTATGACAATATCAAACATGTTTGATATTCTCACAAGTCTTGTCTTGTCTTTTGTCTTGTGTGGTTCAATGATGTGACCATTATCAACAACCAATAGGCGATTTGCAGAATCCTAGTCTGTGACTTAAAACTCTTTTTAAAGTCTTTAGATGTGAGAGGGTGTCAGATGACAGTCTTTTTAAAAGTTTTATCAAAGTCTTCTAGTGCCAGGGTTCCCAACCTTTCTTCGCCAGAGCCCCCCTAGCTTACATCTGATGGAATTTGTGCCCCCCACCCCAAAGTCGTTATGAATATCCAGTCTGTGTACGTCCTATGGAGGCCAGCACACAATGGACACTCACAACAACTTAGAGGGGTGTTAAGTTAGGGTATAATGAAGTGCTTCGACAGTTTAGCAGTAACGTTAATGTTAACATGATTCAGAGTTTCAGATTAATTTGTTGAATATTCTTATATTATATACTATATATATATATATATATATATATAGTATTATAGTGTGGTAGATACAATTACTGTGTGACATGTCAAGGTCATGATTCTTTAACAAATATTTGTCTAGCTTAATTTGATATGAATTAAGACCTCAAACTGTTTGAGGCCTGGTGCCCCCCCTGCGATCATAGGCGCTGTGTGTTGCAGGAAATCCCTCGCAGTACGCTGGACTCCTTCATGCAGCCGTTCCAAAGCACGCTGTGGCTGCTGGTGGGTCTGTCGGTGCATGTGGTGGCGGTGATGCTTTACCTACTAGACCGGTTCAGGTACAAGGGGAACCCTGTCTGTATGTGTGTGTGTGTGTGTGTGTGTGTGTGTTTGTGTGTGTGGGAGAGAGAGAGAGAGAAAGAGAGAGAGAGTGTGTGTGTGTGTGTGTGTGTGTGTGTGTGTGTGTGTGTGTCTGTCTGTCTGTCTGTCTGTCTGTCTGTCTGTGTCTGTCTGTCTGTCTGTCTGTGTGTGTGTGTGTGTGTGTGTGTGTGTGTGTGTGTGTGTGTGTGTGTGTGTGTGTATGTGTGTGTGTGTTTGCGTCCAGTGTTGGAGCGTGTAGGGGTGTTGGTGGGTCAGTGTGTGGTCTGTCTGTCTGTCTGTCTGTGTGTGTGTGTGTGTGTGTTTGTGTGTGTGTGTGTGTGTGTGTGTGTGTTTGCGTCCAGTGTTGGAGCGTGTAGGGGTGTTGGTGGGTCAGTGTGTGGTCTGCTGTTCGCTGCCCGGCGCTCCAGCTCTTCCCTCGCCGGGAACGAGGAGACGGACGGCGAAGGAGAAGATCGGTTCCTGTCATTCCACCGCTCTGTGACTAGAGGGCCTCTTCTCTCCATTTACTTTCTGTTTCTGTTCGGTCGGTCCTCCACTTCCTGCTTTGCCGCTCATGTAGCCTCTCTCTCTCTCCCTCCCTCCCTGCCTGGGGTCACCGGGGTCACCGGGGTCACCAGGGTCCTGTTCTCTGTCACCTGACTCCGTGTCTCACTCTCTCTCCCGCCCCCCTCTCTTCCAGCCCTTTCGGAAGGTTTAAAGTAAACAGTGAAGAAGAAGAAGAAGACGCCCTCACCTTGTCCTCCGCCATGTGGTTCTCCTGGGGAGTGTTGCTCAACTCTGGGATAGGAGAAGGTAACGTTAACGCTACAGCTAATAGACCCACCTGCTATGACTCAGACGCAGGGGACAAACGCCAACAGTGATTACCAATTATGGAACCCTCGGGTGTGTGATGGCGGAATTTTGAGAGTCTGTTAAGGCCAATTTATACTTCGTTGTACGACACTTTTGAAAGTGTCGACAGACAGAAATCACTGTCGACACTTTTTTGTCTTGCACCTACCGGACTTTCTAATGTCGCAGACGCGGTCACTTTCGTCGCGCAGTTGTGATTGGATAGCTAGAAAGAAGGCACGTTCGTTGCCATGGATCAATCAGCTGCGTGTCTGCAAGTTACCATGGAGCTGATCGGACACTTCGCTGAAGTATAAATGCTAAATGGTGGTCGGCATTTTTTTTCTGTCGACAGACATTTGTCGTACGACGCTTGTCGACTGAGTGTCAATTAGCCTTTAGTGTGTCATGGCACTGGAAGTCCGGGGTGAAAACGCTGACTGTGATTGGTACCGGGGTGGCGGGGGGGGTCGGGTGTCCTCTTGTCACATCCTCCAGGCGCGCCGCGCAGCTTCTCAGCGAGAATCCTGGGCATGGTGTGGGCCGGCTTCGCCATGATCATCGTGGCGTCCTATACTGCCAACCTGGCAGCCTTCCTAGTGCTGGATCGGCCTGAGGAGCGCATCACCGGCATCAATGACCCGAGGGTACGCATCGGGTTCAGTACCTCAAATGTTTTCCCTGTAGGCTATTCCACCCAGCTGAGGGCAGCTCAGAGCATGGACTCTTTTAAAGCAGGCCTAAAAACCTACCTTTTTAAAAAGGCCATTGCCTGTTAAAATTGTGTTATTTTTTGTTCGGTTGTGTTTTATTATGCTATGCTTTTAAACCTGTAGCATTTAGAGATTTTTTAAATGAAAAGTGCGTTACAAATTTATTATTATTATTATTATTATTATTATTATTATTACGAATTGTATTCAGTTTGAAGCTTTTATGTCGTAATTGACATTGTAGAAAGTAGCTAGCGTAGCAAATATGTGCTTTGTATAAGTTGGAGATCGTTTAGTTGAAGATCATCATGAAAAACAAGCACTGTGCATAACACACATTGTTTCCTCCCTGGGGCAGCTGAGGAACCCATCAGACAAGTTCATCTACGCCACGGTGAAGCAGAGCTCCGTGGACATCTACTTCCGGCGGCAGGTGGAGCTTAGCACCATGTACCGTCACATGGAGAAGCACAACTATGAGTCCGCCGCCGAGGCCATCCAGGCCGTGCGCGACAAGTGAGTGACGGATGGTCCGGGCCGGTCCGGTCCGACCCAGGGGCGAGTCGGCCGGCTGGTCGGGTTAGCCAGGCTCAGCGGAGACAGGGTCAGTCCAATCAGAACCAGGGAGTGGTTGGGGGGAGGGGGAGGAGGAGGGGGGGACCTGGACCTCCGGACCAGGGTGGGGCACCGCAGGGCTTTACCGCAGCGTCCTCCCCGGTCCAGGCCCATCGTCCAATCAGAGCCAGGCCCAGGGGCAGGGGCAGGACTAGAGCACCAGCACAGCCCGTCTGAGAAGTCGAGCTAACGTTGAGCCGAGGAGCGCCCCTTTTTCAGGTTACACCCAGGCGAGCGTCTTTGAGAGAGGTGGGACTCCCGGGGGGGACGCCAGCCCCTCGACGGTCTGGCATTGGATTTCATTTGGCCTAAAGCGGCGGTAGAGATGGCTGGTAAACGCCGACCGACAAACACGCGCCCGCGTGCCACGAAAAACGGGGGGGAGAGCCGTAATTGTGTTTGTAAATCACTGTACTGTTGCAACGTAACCCCCCTCCTCCCCCTCCTCCCTCCCCCCTCCTGCTTCCCCCCCCACCCCACCCCCCCGACCCCCCCCACAGCAAGCTGCATGCTTTCATCTGGGACTCTGCGGTGCTGGAGTTTGAGGCCTCGCAGAAGTGCGACCTGGTGACCACGGGAGAGCTGTTTTTCCGTTCGGGCTTTGGCATAGGCATGCGCAAGGACAGCCCCTGGAAACAGAACGTGTCCCTGGCCATTCTCAGGTCTGTCCCAGCCGAAGCAGCATTACTTTTATGTCTTTTTTTTTTCTCGTTTTCCTCCTTTAATTTTCCTTTTTTTAGCCACCCAGAACATCGCCTTGTGTGAGCTCTACTTTCTCTCTGTGTATCTCCCCTCTCCCTCCCTCTGTCTGTCTGACTGTCTGTTCTGCCTTTGTCTTTGTCGGTCTGTTTTGTGTGTGTAAGTTGCATTCTGGGATTGAGCTGGTCTCGCGTGTGTTGTTTTTTCGCCAGGCTCATGTTTAACTCTCTCACTCTCTCCCCACTGACTCCCTCACCCCCTGCAGTTCCCATGAGAATGGCTTCATGGAGGACCTAGATAAAACCTGGGTGAGATACCAGGAGTGTGACTCAAGGAGCAATGCACCAGCCACACTCACCTTTGAGAACATGGCAGGTATGGTCCCTCGCTCGGGTCTAGTGAAACCCTAAAAGTGATTGGACAAAAACTGCAGTGGTGAGGTACTGTAGCCTTTTTTTGTCCAATACCTTTATTTTTTGTGTTGCTTTGGTGTTTTGACGTGAATGTGCCACGGAAGTCGTGTTGTGTGGGTGGTGTGTCGTGTCGGCGCGAACTAATAGTCGCGTGGCGAGGTTTGCAGCCGGGCCGGCGAGGTGTGAGCAGGTCGAGGGCGCGGTGTGGCCGGCCGCTGACCGGGGTCGGGGGTCGGAGGTCACGGCCGAGTGTTCGAGAGCCACCCCTCACCACGCGTCGCTGTGTGTCGGTCTCTCTCCCTGACAGGAGTCTTCATGCTGGTTGCTGGAGGCATAGCGGCAGGAATCTTCCTCATCTTCATCGAGATCGCCTACAAGCGCCATAAAGACGCCCGCAGGAAGCAGATGCAGCTGGCCTTTGCGGCCGTCAACGTCTGGAGGAAGAACCTGCAGGTACGAACCCCCCGCGCCCCGTTTCCACCCACATACACAGAGAGAACGGGCAGAAGTGGGCCAGGAAAGGACCAGCAAAGCCTCTCCTCTCCGGGCTTCTCTCAGCCCCTCTGGTTCCTCTAGGCGTACAACTTCCTGCTTTTTTGGGGGGGGTATGCCACAGTGACGTCCTCTTGTGGAACACTACACCACTACACCGGGCGTTATCAGTGGCCACCCGTGGGGTCCTACTGGTCCCTGAGGCCAACGGCACCAATGTCTCTTGTCTGTGCCTGCAGGACAGTAAGGAGGCGTCTGGGAGTCAGGCGATGGGCCCGGCTGGGACCCCCTCGTTAGTATGTAACCCTAGACAGAGCCATCTCCACCCCACACCACCCCTCGCTGCTAGAATAAGATGTATAATAAGAGTTCCTAACATGAGAACATCTGAAACGACACATTCTCCACATCCCCCCCATGGCATGAGCCAGTAGTTCTCTTGCTGCCGCTGTAGTGCTTTCACGCTTGTGAGGTCAGATGATGAGGACATGCAGCGACCAACTAGTAATGTTAGCCAAGACGATCTCACAATTAGAGGCTTTGATGTACAGGTGTATAATTTTCAATAGATAAAAGACATACACTTACAGCAAATAGGAACTATCTCTACAAACAGGGCATATTGACTGAAGATGTCAATGTCCTGACTGGGAAGCTAACACAGGCACATTGAATATCAATATTTCTATATTCAGCACTATACTGTATGTATTCAGTCCACCGTCCCCATGTACTTTGTGTACAGATACTGAACATGAGAGTCTGCCCACAGCGAGACTCCCTTCAAAACCGTGGCCGCTTGCAATCAAACCAAGCAGAAAACATTTCAAGCTACAGTTGATTCAAGCCTCCGGGCTGTTTGTCACTGAAGAACATGATTTGTCCTGAAATCCAACGTCTTCCACTGCCACCCCACCCCACCCCCCCAACACACACACACACACACACACGCACACAAACACACACCTCTCCCTGTTCCTTTTCCACAACCCTGCCCCTTCTATCTCACCTCCCCACCCCCATCCAAGCCCCGGCGGCCGTAGCACAAGCCTGGCATGGGGCCGTGGAGGGGTCAGGTGGGGGACAGACCCATGTGGCGGGCATAGACACTGTGAGTCTGTGATCTGCCTCTGGCAGCCAGCTCTGCCCCATGCCGGCTCTTTGTAAGCCCCGACCCAAAGGTCAGTGGCGGCCCTGTTGAATAGAGACAGCAGGGCTGAGGGAAGGTACAGTATGAGATCACAGTCTCTCTCTGGTCCGCGTCGGCAAATCTATGTCCTTCTGTGTCAGAGCATCTGAATGCCTTCGACTTTTCTGTGTGTAGCTGTTGTCCGTGTCTCAATGTGGACGCATTGTACACATATAGACATGTATGAAAGACAGATGCATGCAGAAACCCCACTGAGAAAGGACGAGGACACGTCGGGCTGGCCGTCAGTATGGAGAGTACCTCTTATTTGTTCCAAATCAAGGGTTTAGGGATTTGTCCATTCAGAAGATCTCTCTATTCATGCACATCTTCTTTCTTTGCCTCTTTCACAACCGGCCGGCGAGCTAGAGAGAGAATTCACATTATTTTCACAGGTCACTCTAACTCATGGATGTATTAATAGAACTCTAACTGCTCTTATTTCCCTAATGGGACAGAGAATTGGGTAATGGCTAATACGACATAATGTGCATAATCACTCACGGTAAATGGACTGCACTTATATAGCGCTTTTATCCAAAGGGTTTTACAATGAAGGCCTCTCATTCACATGAGAGTCATTCACAGACACATTCACAGCTGCCATGCAAGTGCTCATTGGGAGCAATTTGGGTTTCAGTGTCTTGCCCAAGGACACTTTGAGATGTCGTCAGGAGGAGGCGGAATTTGAATCATCGACCCTACAATCATTGGACGACCCACTCTACCTCCTGAGCTACAGCCGCCCCATGATTCAGATCATCCTCCCTGTTTTTGAAGCCATCGATGTGATTATTCAGAGAGACGTAACAAAAGAAGCATTAAGCAATGGCACATAAACAGGCTGCAGTGTATTCTGGGTATTTTTCCTGCTTAGGCCTGAAACAAAGCCAGGGAACAGCCTCTTGCTTTCTCAGTGGGATATCCAATCAGTCAGGTGTCCAGGTGTTGGCATCATTTCGACTGCTTGTCTGTTTGTCTGTTTGTATGTATGAACCCTTCTAAAAGTTGTGCATTTGCTAATGGATATACTGTATGAACTGTACATGCACACTTCTCGACACAAGGCACGGGTTGTGCACTTCTGAATAATCTGTCTCATACTGTAGCCTCCCGCTGTTCTTTGAACTACATTACCCATCATGCCACAGCCCCTTGCTTCTAATGTACAGCATTCCAAGAGGTGTTTGAATGCCGTCCTCACCCGCTGTGTTCGAGCAGTTCCGCTCTCCCTGCTCCGACAGGCCTTATTCCGAAGTGCACCGCCTAAAAGTGGAGGGGACGTTTTTATAGGAAGAGCGACGAAATGTGGATGAACTGACGATGATGATGGTGTGACGGTGCGCAATAGCAACCTCTGTTTCCTGTTGAAGACAGGAAGCGGCTGCTTATACAGTATGTGTCCAGTGTGACGCTTTCTCTGGTGGTCCAGCATGCTTTGCATGGCCAGGACTGTGCAAATACAGCACCTCGCCAGGGGTCAGAAATTACAATTACATGTGAGGAGAAACACCGTACCGACCAGAGGAGGAAAAAACACACAATAAATATGTTAATTCAAAAAATCAATGCGTTGAGTGGCATTGATTTTTAAAATGCCTTTATGGTGGATTAAAGTATCCCATTCATGGAATATTCTGATATGCTGATGTCAACTATTTACTAACACAAGCTGTCATCTTCCAACAGGAAAACGATTTCATTTGACTTCCTTCTTGCGCAATTTAGAGTGTTGCCATGTCCATCACTCCTCTGCCAATCACTTCCAACTACCTTTAACGCCAGCCAATAGGAACTCACCTAAATAATGCTGCGTAGTCAAGAGTGTTAAGCAGAGAATGGGGATGGTTGGCATGGCGATGGGTTACTGAAGCTTACTAGAAGAGGCTCAGTCATGTGACCTGATGAAGGACTTTTATGCTATTTATTTAGGACCCTCCCATCTTCCTATCCCCTTTCCTGCATGTTCTCAGCTGAAATTCACCCCACACTGCCCCAAACAAGAGGCTTCCCTAACCCATTACAAACTTAACTAACTGACCTTCACACCATACTCAACACTTATCTCACACCGTCACCTACTGTAACCCTCATTAGAACTTCCTAGAAGAGATACCCTCATTAGAACTTCCTAGAAGAGATCCCCTCATTAGAACTTCTTAGAAGAGATCCCCTCATTAGAACTTCCTAGAAGAGATTCCCTCGTTAGAACTTCATAGAAGAGATCCCCTCTTTAGAACTTCCTAGAAGAGATCCCCTCGTTAGAACGTCCTAGAAGAGATCCCCTCTTTAGAACTTCTTAGAAGAGATCCCCTCATTAGAACTTCCTAGAAGAGATCCCCTCTTTAGAACTTCCTAGAAGAGATCCCCTCGTTAGAACTTCATAGAAGAGATCCCTTCATTAGAACTTCCTAGAAGAGATCCCTTCATTAGAACTTCCTAGAAGAGATCCCCCCAACTTTCCACATCACACCAAAATCAATCACATTATGAGTATCTCAATCTACCAGGCCTGCATTACAACCTCGTTCCCATCTCCTTCCCTAGAGTGTGAGGTGAATTTCCATTATACCAGACCCCAGGTATAATGATTAAAGGGGCTTTAGTTGATTAATTATCTGTTGTTCTTTTATCAACTTGGTATGCATTTAAGTGGCTTCCCTGCCTCTCAACGCTTGGATATGTTTAATGGTTGCTTGGCTTTGGATGTTGGTGTTTCTGTTGCTAGCTTTTATACCAGCCCTTTGAGTTCCCTTGGCTTTTGCTCATGGATCTTAAAGTTTAATGATCTTATAGCAAGTGGATGGTTATTTATTTATGTTTCTTTTCTCCTCCCCTACGCAGCCCTCTTCCTCCCTAGAGACTCAGGATGTAAGAATACCTTAATATGAGCTTTTGCACACAAACACCCAGCCATGCGCTCCGTCACGTAGAGGTTTGAGAGTAGCTGTGGCGCACCAGGATAGTACGAGGGTGGGAGATAACTCATTTGATTTGATGATTTGATTTATATGATCTTATAAGGATAACGGTTTTTGATATTGGTGTGGGGAATGCATTTATAATATGATTTTGTAGACATTGGGATGCGGTTGGCATCTCAACCTGCTTAGTGTATTGTCAATTGCTAGCGTATTGGCTATTTTATAGATCTCTGGTTATGCTTTCTTTTCTCTGAAGGGATTTGTGTTCTCACTGGGGTTGGAGGTTGGGAGTGTTTAACCGCTGTGTGTGTGTGCGTGCGTGTGTGTGTGTGGGCAGGAGTGTAAGCCTGTGTATAGGATGTGGAGGCTGGTTAAAGCAGTGTAGCACAGGTATCACCCACACACCTACGTTCCTAATAGCCATCGCTCAAACCCATTCCAATGCATTTCTATAGAAGCATGTGTGGGGGTGTTTGGATGTGTCAGCGCTTGGCTAGGTACCGTCCATCTTGTTCAGTCTCACTATTGTGATATGGCTGACATGACATTGTAGAAAAGTGCCATATATAGCATCCGTGACGGGTTGGATAGTCTACCACACTCCTACCACTAATAGTGTGAATATTCTTACACCCCCTTCAGAACATTCTAGCAGGTTCAGCAGAGGCCTCTGTCAGCTATGGGCCCTCACATTCACCACAACCCTAGATAGTGAAAGACAAGGGGGTTGGGGGGGTGGAGGGAGAGAGTGGGTGAGACTGAAACCAAGGTATCACTCCCACCCAAGAACATGAATAATGTTTCTACATATATATTTATTTTAGGATAGGAAAAGTGGTAGAGCAGAGCCCGACCCCAAAAAGAAAGCCTCTTTTAGGTCCATCAGTACCACCCTGGCCTCCAGCATCAAGAGACGTAGGTCCTCCAAAGACACGGTAAGGAGACGAGGAAACAACAGCTTCCAACTTCTCTTATTTCTCTTTCTTTTTTCAATCTGTCTCTCCCTCTCGTCTCTCTCTTCTCTTTATTCTGTCTTCCCTTCTGCTACATACTCATCCCTGAGAACAAGAGATTCTCATCCCTCCATCCACCATGGCCCCGCATCCATGGCCACATGTCTGTCAGTCAGCCATCAATCAACCATCCAGAGGCCATCTGTAGGTGAGCGCCCCCTCCTGGACAGTGGCAGCAGTGTAGGGTGCAGGTCAGGCCAGCAGTGGGGAGAGCAACGCCAGGGTCAGACCGGGGTTAGATGGGATCGGAGGCTGTGGTTCTGGAAGAGGCGGCCGGTAACAGCAGACTGTCAATGTTGTTTGTTCGGGCTGCTCCTCCTCCCTGACACTGATTTGGATGTGGTTTCCTGTGTGATTTCCTATGTGTGTTTTTTTCGTATCTGCTTGAGCCATCTTTCTTTTACCCTCTTAAATCCCGCTTCCTCTGTCTTTGTTTCTGCCGTTGTTGAGTTTGTTTTGCATGCGCCAACCTTCAATCATTTCCAAAGGTGGCAACGATGAATAGTTTAGTCAGCACTGAAAACTCACTAATATGTCTACCTTCTTTACCCGCGGTCTATTTCAGGAATGTCCCTGTGGTTTTGTTTCAGTAGTTTTACTCTGTATACTTTTGTTTTGTCATGTTTCATTTTTCATGTTTAATTAATCGTATTGTCTGAAGAAAAGCTTGTCGTCCTTGTTGTCGACTGTGCATGCCTCTGATGATCTATTTCTAGGTGGAGAACGCTACCTTGTCCTCCTTGGGTCAAGGTCCTTTGAATCATTAATCCTGCCTTCCACAGCGGCATCAAACTCTCATTGTGTAGCATCAAAGTTGAGAGCCACCATAAAAATATTTTAAAAAGCAGTTAACCTCATTCAGCCAATCCATAACTGTCTTCTCTATAATGGCCTCCCTTGCTGCAGCTCAATGAGAGTGTGAGGATTGATCATCCTCCTTCACAGTCCTCCAGTCTCGTCCACAGGCCAAGGAGAGCTCGGACAGACCTGACCTGACATGCTCTCCACCCTGGTGGTCACACACACACACCTCGCTGGCCGGATCTCCGCCGGCTCTGTTCAAAAACCCAGGATGTTGTTTGATTCCTCATTTGGGAGGGGTCGGTGGGTCACAGATGATCATTGTGTTTCTCTTTGATTTATTTTTGTTTATTCTCTTGCTCTTACGTCTACTGTCTATTATATGGATGTTTTCTTTTTCTTTTAACCAAATCAGTACTGCGACTTTTGGCACACTTGCTCTCCCCTGGAAATGGTTCAATAGGATGGGTGCAGACGTAAACAAGGTTGAGATCACCATTGTTGTGTCTATAAGAAGATCAGGATGCTGGTTTGAAAATCCCAAACCAAAACTGGTCAAACAGAGAGACCACGGAGATTTTAGCATTTAACAGTAGACTTACCATCCCCAGTCTTTGACCATTATTTTGATTTTATATAAGTGTTCTTCTTTTATATGAATGGATGTCAATGGACTTTGAGTGTCAATGTCCCTCACCCACATGCCACACTGCTCCTCTCTTCCTCTATAAGCATGTTTCACTGTTATAGATGTAAGTCGTAGAAGTAGTTATAGTAGTCATTGTTGTAGTAGTACTAACTGAATGTGGAGTAGTCATTGTAGTGTAGTGTCTCTCTTTTGCTGGTCCACTATGGGGGACTGTAAGTGTCAACACTCACAGAAGACCCCAGTGTCACCTAGACCGAGGCCTAACAGGGGGTTTAAGCCTTGTGATGATGCAACACTTCTAAGTGATGAATGGGGAAACCTTGGTAACCGACAATGAAACATCAATGAATAGAATGCAGATGTTGCCCCATCACTTACAGTAGCATGGTAGTTGTTGCATCATAATTGATGAATATCCAATATGCTTGAATGCTTGAGTAAAGCATAAAAACAGCCTATAATGAGAGACACAATCTCACCAGATATTTCTGCCATTTGAGATCTTGTTTACTTATTGTAGAACGACAAATTATTTTTTATTTGTTTTGTTTTTATTTTTTTTATTTTTGTGATTGAAGATTGTAATTAATGGTGTTTGGACTAGATTGTGTTGCAATTGGCTTGTTCTCAAATTATTCTAATTCTCCCAGAAAGCTCTGTACTGTAATTGAAAACCTCATATCCTTTTCAAGAAGGAAAAATGTTTTCACATTGGGAGTCATGAACCATATTTTTATTTCCAACACATCACTGTGAATCTTAATCCAGACAAAGTAAGATGGATTCTGATTGACCTGTTGGAAACCTCTCTGAAGACAACAGCTGTCGCATAGAGAGCATGCTACAATGCAGTTGCACTGAATGTTCTGGAATCTCAAGCAGGAAATACTTCACTGAAAAATTGTTTTTGCGCGCTACCATATTTACAACGGCTAGGGGGTGCTCCAAGGTGACGGCGGTGCTTAGCGATACCGCGGCCTCCGTCTCCTTGGCGAACACACTCAGCGTTGTAAGCTATGGTAACTGCCGTCATGCCCGAAGCAGATTATACAATCAAACGGCGTTAGGTTACGCAATACCAAAGTCACGGTTGCCATAGTAACCGAGCACCTGCATTGGGGCTGGGTGGTGTTCTACCCCATAGAGACGCACTCTGCTCCCCAGAAGCGCATTGAAACAGGGACTGGAGCCAAGAGTCCAACTGCACGGCACTTTGGACCTGCCCAGAATGCACTGGGGCTCAATCATAATTTTACTCTCAGCTGCTAAAAAATAGAGGCCATTTGCATGCTAATGGCCGTGGCTAAAATAAGCCGTCTATTTTACCCACTGGGATCAATGATTGCCCAGCTGTCATTCACAGACAGTAAGGTGAAATTACCTTCAGCTGGTTCAAATGTGCTCTATACCCTCCAGACCTTGGCTCTACTCCACTGTAATAACAGTGTAATAACCCACCTCAGGTAGAACGACGAGCCAGTGGGCTCTCATAGTTCAATATCCCAACCGAAAGGTTCTCCTTTACTTCTGCCTGAGGAGGGTTAGAGAGCACATCTCTGCTTCTGTGATTTCGACCAGAAATGGAGCAGAGATGTTCGCTTTTGCTTGTTAACAAGAGAGTACAGATAGGTGCGGAGGCAGCGTCGTGAATGAGTGACATTTTGTTTCTGTTTTTCTCCTCTCCCCTGTTCTCTCCGCCTCTGCAGCAGTACCCCCCCACGGACATCACGGGTCAGCTGAACCTGTCGGACCCGTCCGTCAGCACCGTGGTGTGAGAGAGAGGGAGAGAGACCCGCTCCCCTGGAGAGAGAAAGCGAAAGGAAGAGAGGGAGTGGGGAACGCGGAAAGAGCCTTATCCTACTGTCGCTCTCGGTGTCGTGCGGCACGTCCTTCCCTGGCAACGCTCTGGACAGACTCTCCACTAGGGGGAGCCGTGTGGAAAAACCCTACTATTGGAGAGTCAACTGCTCTACACTTCTTGCACCTTTTAGAGCTGGAGCTAGTCTAGCATTAGGTGGTTCTTGAGTTCCGAGCATGAACATACGCACGCACGCACGCACGCACGCACGCACACACACACACACACACACACACACACACACACACACACACACACACACACACACACACACACACACACACACACACACACACACACACACCAAACAGTATTCTTGTTAAGCAAACTTGTTTTGATGTTGAATATTACCACTTCTTGACTGTATCACATGACTATTTTAGAACCTGTTCAGTTAGATTACTTTTGCGATCAAACCGTGTAGGTACCTCACATATCTTCCTTTTAGTAGGGGCTAGAAATACCATAGTTTTACTATATTTCTCAACTATGATAGGGAGGCTTGGATGGATATCACACTTAAGGAGCACTCGTCTTTTTAACTGGACTAAGAGTGTTTTAACATTTTAGATTTGCATTTGTATGTGTTTGCTAAACTGAGAAAGCTTTATCGGTGAGGGTATGAACTTGTTTGACTATAAATCCTTCAGCAACAGTAAAGATGGAAGCATGCATGTTTTTGTCAATGTGTAGGATCAAATGAGAATTTACTTGAGGCATTTTCTATTGTGTGGTAGAGCTGTTTATTGAATTACTGCTATTCTTTAGCCTACTCACTGGTCACACTTGTGTGCCACAGAGATTGTGGTTTTTGTTGAAAGTATATCATTTATCCCTTGATGCTTTTATAATTGTCTGCCAAATGCATGCTTGTTAAGTAGATTACATATTATATCCTGCAAGAATGATCCTCCATCCATTATAGAACTGTCTGCTTATAATGTAAACTAACTTCTGTTTATGCACATTTGGCCCACTAAAGTTCTAAAACGTTTACTACTTGGAAAAGCTACACTTGAAAAGCTATCTATGTGAAATTAGAATCACTGTCATGCTATGATTTGGATTCTCAACTAGTCCACACATCAAATCCACCATAAGCTGTGTGTTTTTAACATGGCCGCATCCCTATGAGACGCCGAGTCGTTGTCCAAAGCCATGTTTGGGAACCGTCTCGCTCTCCCTCTCTCGTTCCCCAGTCTTTCTCATTCCCAGGCTCAAGGGGCTGCATCAGAGGGCCAGGTTTTTCACCCAACCAGCACTTGGTCCTTTGTGTAAAACCCTCTCCCTGTGCAGCATAGCCAATCACCAGCTGCTCACATTGAGATCTTTTACATGAAGGAAGCCAAGTGAATTGATACAGCAACTCAGCTTAACACACGGTCCTGCTGGGCTGTTAGGTTGTGTACACACGTCTTGGTTAGATGCAAAAACAGGCCTTTTCCCATGCACTGGGGTTGAGAAACTACTGCTGTGTTGAAAGAAGATGGTTCCCAGTCCAGCAAGGCACTGCATAGCACTTTAACCTGAGGGGCTTTTCCATTTCCTATGAAAGGTGATATATGACATAAGCATATGCAGTACAGACATATCGAAGCGTTCATGAATTTCATTAAAAGAAATAGGCTAACAGCTTTTTTGGAGTTTATTTTTTATTTGTCATGTGACCGGGGATTTGCTGAAATGCTTGATTTGTAGACTATAGTGTTTTAACAACCAGACACTTGTGTACAAAGCACTAAAACAGTTTCTGAATGTGACTTGTTATCATTCAAATGGTTTCTTCTGGTCATGTTCTTATTCTGGCCTATGCATGCTTAGGATGGTTATGTTTATCAGAATCATTTTTGTTTTCTTAGATGCTTAGTAATTATTGAAGGTAATTGGTCAGTGAGTTCATACGTTGAATGCCATGTAAATAGAATTTGGTTTAATATTGAAGGAATTGAGGAGATTGTATTGCACTTGTATTATTATTGTAGAGTATGTCTAAGCCAATTTCACACACACACACACACACACACACACACACACACACACACATACACATGCACACATACACACCCGGAAACACTATCAGTGTAAACTAAAGATTTGTGTTTTACCTCCTCAAAGATTAGATAACAATTAATATTCTTTAAGAAGAAATTATCTTATTTGTATAGGTCCATCTGTAAATAAATGTAGCTACAGTAATTCATTGCCGTATTGCTGTGCCTTCATGTATTCACTTTGCACTCTGTTGGAAATGGATTAACAATTAGTTTACAATATAGGCCTAGGCAAAGTCCTTTTCACCGCTCTCCCCTTCCTCTAGAACATGCTGAGGTGGAGCTTCGCCTTACATAGCGGTAGCTACTTCTACATATTATGAGAATTAACATCCTTGAATGACAGTGACACCTGCCCTATCCCCATGTCTGACTCAAAGCCATCACAAATTCTATAGCCTACTATTCTAGTAACAAAATAATGTAACTTGACCTCTCACAATTGCAACAAAAGCTATTTTACTTGAATCATACTGCTAAAGGTATCATCTTTGACCTACAAAAAGTCTTATTGAATAATCCGAAGGGAAGATCCTGAGATTGAATCCGCCCTAGTTACAATAATCTCGAGATGGGCACTGTATGAAATTGACATTAGGCAGGTGTATTGCTCAGGACCCAAGGAAGTGCAGTGTCAAGTTTGAAGTTGTTTGGATGAACAGTCCTCAAGAAAGCTGTAATTAATCTGCCCATTCCGAACAGGCAGGTGTTCAACGGCCACTAGGAGGATGGTCAGGTCCCGAGGAAAGCAAGCCTGACAGGAAGGCGTGGGGTGGAGAGACAGGGGTGGCTCTGGCTCAGGAGGTAGAGGCTCGCCCCATGATTGCAGGGTCAGTGGTTCGATTCCTGGCTCAATCAATCAATCAATCAATCAGTCAAATCCTTTATTTAACCAGATAGGCATCAGATTAAAATCTCTTTTTCAAGAGCGATCTGGCCAAGAAGGCAGCAGAAACAAAGTTACAGCAATAAAAGAAACATAACAACAGACAATACAGAGAGACATACTTTCACAGCAAGAATCAGTTGTAGGGCAAGTTATCAAACACAGTTGTAGTGACCAAGATAACTGGCTCATCCTGTCCATATGTCAAAGTGTCCCTGGGCAAGACACTGAGCCACAAATTGCTTCTGAGTCTCAATTGACATGTGGACAGGAGGAGCCAGTTCTCTTGGTCAGTGCAACTGTGTATGATAACTTGCCCTACAACTGATTCTTGCTGTGAAAGTATGTCTCTCTGTATTGTCTGTTGTTATGTTTCTTTTATTGCTGTAACTTTGTTTCTGCTGCCTTCTTGGCCAGATCGCTCTTGAAAAAGAGATTTTATTGAATGATGCCTATCTGGTTAAATAAAGGATTTGATTGATTGATTGATTGATTGATTGATTGATTGATTGATTGATTGATTGATTGATTGATTGATTGATTGATTGATTGATTGATTGATTGATGTGATCATAATGAGCTCATCACTGATATACTGATCTCCATTGCTTAAACTACATCGATGTGATGGGATCATAATGAGCTCATCACTGATATACTGATCACCCAGATTCCTCGCAGTCTGAGTGCAGGCAACCCTTCCCCGGGAGGAAAAGCAGCTTATCTCAACCAGCTATTGATCCATCCATCATCAAAGGTCATTGTTTTGCTCCAGCCATGGTATGAGGAAACGGTCCAGGCATGAGGAAACGGTCACGGTCTCTGTCGAGCATCGTGAGAGGATCTGTCTGCTACTGATTATGCTCCTCTGCCTGACCAGAGTATCATGTTGAGGGTGGGATATAAGACGGCATAAAATATGGCACTCGCTACAACAGAATGATAGATCATGTTCAGCATGGTTCTACATACATAGAAGAACCTAAGCCTCCTTAGGAAGTAAAGTTGGTTCTGTCCCTTAGCCTCGGGTGTTTCTGGCCCATTCCAGCCTGTTGTCCAGGTGCACTAAATGCTTTCACGACTGGACCGCATCAACATCAACCCCCTGGATGGAAACAGGAGACACTGAAGCCTTGTTCCTCTTGAAGTCCACCACCAGATGCTGAGGGCTTGACGTGCACAGGAGGCACTGGAGGCCGCTGCTGGAGACAGGGCACCTTCCCTTTACCCTCTGGTGGAGAATGGTTTCTCCGATGCTGCCGAGTAGAGGACCAGGCTGGCCAAGCCGGGGGGGTGGGGTGCGTTCAGAGGAGTGAGAGGCAACAGGGGACAGCATAGGATGGGGGG
Source organism: Borostomias antarcticus (assembly GCF_949987555.1). Lineage (NCBI taxonomy): Eukaryota > Metazoa > Chordata > Actinopteri > Stomiiformes > Stomiidae > Borostomias > Borostomias antarcticus. Next base: position 35,041,880 of record NC_140235.1, on the reverse strand, counting down.
TGAAGAGAATGGAGCCTGGACGCCAAAGAGGGCAGCTGGGGGGGTGCAGGAAGGGGCTCAGCAGGATCCAGAGATGATGGGGGGATGGGGCAGCTCACGCTTCCGGTCCTCTTGTGCCCAGGAGTGCCCAGATGAGGATCATCATTCCTCAGACCCGCGTAGGTGTTCTCCAGGTGGATAGCCAAAGGAGGTGGAGAGACTACAGAGATTACAGAGGGGTGTAGCATGGGCCAATGTAGAACCCATTCAATTTTGGAGCAGATCGGAATCATGGAGTGGGTACACGAGCAGCCCAAACATGACTGGCTATTCACCTCCATTCATTTTTTGGACTTGAGCAACCCCCTCTCTCACCCTTTCATTGTCAATAGGGGGAATTGAAAGCCATATCTCGACATGGGAAGGTCACAGAGACACAGGGGTTTGGTCTGGCATGCACATTGACACTAAAATGCATTGATGATTCATGAGCTGAGGTCTGTGCTCTCTGAGCACCATTTCTAGTTATTCATGACACAAGAAATCTCAACAGCTCGCCGCAGAATCCCCCTGGTCTCATTTACATAGCTGCTTAGACTGCACAACCAATCAGGTTTGACTACAGTCTTCTACTTTTAGGATTCATTTTTAGTGAAAGACGCCCCCTAGAGGCCAGCTGACGAAGCGTGGTACGAAGCGTTCATGACAGCCTGCCTGCCTCCTAACCTGAATAGCTCGTTATGCCCGACACCAAGCATCGTCTATTTATTTTGTATGTTTTTTTTATGCTACTTGGTAATGTTAAAATTAATTTTGGCGAGAGGCCCTCATCCCCGGTGGTGGGTTATGTGGCGGACGCACGCACGTAGCAACATGCAAGTCCCCAGGTGAGTGGAGTGCGCAATTGACACTCACATGCGTCGAACAAACCAAACCAGCAGGTTCCCCCAGATTCTTATTGACTTCCAGATGTGGACCAATGATGCTGAAGCTCACTCCGGTAGACTTTTTTGTGGGTGTGGTTTATTTTTCGAGTCTCCACCATTCTATATTACTCAGAGGATCTCGTATTTGGGGATCAAACAGATGGCCGAGTTGCAATAATAAAACCCTTGGTCTTGAATCGCATCTTTGACGCGTGGAACTCAATGACGCTGTCAAGCTGAGGAGCGCGAGGTAGGCAGAATGTTGTTGGATGAATGGAGAGTTTAAGTTCAGAAATCGGAAAAGGTAAATGCAGGGCGCCACACTGCTTTCTCTAAACCAGCCCACCAGTGTAAATTGTAAATTCTATAGTTGTTGGCTTTTACGTGGCGAGTAGCCTAATTATTTTCTTTTGTAATAATAATGTTTGCTACTTATCTCCCAAGTAGCCGATAATGCAACAGAAAATTGCCCCAGTCTTCTTGATAAATATGGTAAAACGTTGTGCAAAACGTACTTCTGGTAACTGTCATAATGATATTTTGTTGACAAGCATTAAAAAAAATATGAGTATCCCTATGTTTTTTCTCGAGTCCAGACCGCCCTGTGTCAGAGAGGAAGATCTTCACAAGAACTGGGATGGCTGAGACAGAGTCATGGGTCAGAGTTGGAGTTCCATGCGAAGCCCCCAATCATCAGTCCCTAGTCTGCTGCATCAAACGATGGTGCCGCCGCACCTCCAAGCCCTTAGATGAACCCCTGGAGGAGGGCAGGGAGAGGCGTCCTCCTGCTGGGATGGTGAAGAAACGCGGACTCCTCTTGTCCCTCTTCATCGCTGTGGCCCTGGCGATCATGATATTGCTCCTGCTGTGGAACTACAAGTGCATCATGGTGTGGAAGCTGTGCCAGGATGATGGGTACGACGGCCTCCCCAGGCTGGCAGGACACCAGTGACGCGCTGCAGATCTATGGAGGGATCTGCTCCCACTGCCTCACACTCTTACTGCACATTAAACCTGCCCGAACATAGTGAGGTTTGCTCATCAGCTAGGCCTACCTGTTTTACCCAGTTTTATTTTGTTTGAGTTGTTGAAAGGCTGAAGAAAAATTACATTTTCCACTATTTGTGGTGCAGACAAACTATTACAGTATATCATGGATCTCAAGAATTAAACTAGCCTATATTTGTATCATATTATGAAGTTGTTGTTTTTTTAATTTTATGAAGGAAAGATTTGGGCTTTTAATTTTGCGAATGATATAGCTATTTGTTTTTAACATGTTGATGTATACAGTATTATATTAAACGCAATAAAGAATGCAATCTGTGTTATCATAGGCTCTGTGCACCAGCTCCACTACTTCCTGAAAGTCACTTGGCATCTTTATTTCCTGTCCTATATGATTGGATTAAGTGATTAATCAGGGGTGCGGCAGACACAGCGCACCCCTGATTAATCACTTAATCCAATCATATTGGACAGGAAATAAAGAAGCCAAGTGACTTTCAGGAAGTAGTGAAGCTGGTGCACAGAGCTTGTTGTCATAGCTGTTTATTACCACAAGGGGGAGATATTGGTTCATGAATAATAGTTCGAATGCCTTATTTAGTAGATCCATGTTCTCTGTGTGAGGATATGAATGTGATGTGTGTCTCGGGTCTGAACTTGTATCTGCTAGTGCTACGACAGGTGATAAGATGCAGCCTAATCAGACAATTCCTTGCAAAATATATTCCCTGACTGGTTGATGTATGATGTTTAGTAATTCATGTCCTTAAGAGGTCAAAATCCTGGGAGGACCATTCATCAGGAGGGCCGAGGCCAATTTGATGTCTATTTACTTTTTTTTTTTTTTAAGATTCACTTGTAGATTGATGTGATGTAGGCTAGAGAACAGCGACAAAAGCTGAAGTGCTCTACTGTAAATCACCCGGATTTAATAGGACAGCAACAAAAGAGCGAAGCTAGTGGTTGCACAGTCTGACATATTGTAGTGTAGCCTACGGTATATCTATTGGAAAATAAGTCATGATAAGGCCAGAGTCAGGCGCACTTTTAGCCCATATGAACTCCGGTCAATTTCCATGTTTTCCTGTCAGTCAAATTAGGTGGCAATCTGCATGTCCAGATGCAAATGTATGATGCAAGTCGTCGTCGTCACAACAAAACGAAAGGCTTCCCCTGATATCTGACAGTCTGCTGCAGGGTTTTTGCACCTGGCTTATCGCTTCAAGTTTTCTATCCCTTCTTATTCCGCTCTAAATTGTTGTTTAGAAAATTGCTGGAGCGAACAAAAGGGACACATTCAAATGGAAATGTTTCTCCTACTTGGAGCAGTAACCGTGGAGCCGCAGCGCACGGGGTGTTCAGTTTAAACGAGCATCTCGTCATCTGAGCGCCGGGAATTTCAATGAACCGAACCCAACCCAACCCTTAGTAGCAGACGAATGGATATCGAGAGTGTAACACAAGACAGCCCGCTGCAAGTCTTGCTGAAGTAGGATAGGCTATTGGTCATCTTTGCTGTGAGCGTCTCTGTCAAAAGCGTATTCCATTCAAGTTCTCACTCAAGCTGACTGTTTTCTCCAGATGGCACCCCGACGACACTGTCACATAATTGCCCCGGTGACGCTTTTAGTCTTGGGAATAGTAGCCATTCTTCTGCTTACTATACCCACTGAAGATATGAACGAACCACCTGAATTCATGGTAAGACACACGAGGCTATTTTTGGAGTGTAGCTGTCACTGTATGCCAGGTCTTAAAATGGGACACGCTTAGCGTAAAACTATGAGGCTACCGTACTAATGCAAGTGCAACATTTATAGAGAATATGAACTGCATTAATGATCATTTACACGTAGGCTACAATTCATTCGTCTGTAGCTTATGTGGAATGATGTCAAGTCTATCAATTTCATAAGGAAAAATAATGAATAACAAAAAAGTAGCCTGGCTACCCAACACCTTCAATCATTCATGCTTATTCCTGGGTTTCACAGACCTGCCATGTTGAGGACCTGCACAGGTGTATAATTTGACTGATTGGCTCTACTGCATAGAATCATATGCAATCAATTAATTTTTAACACCTGTAGGTCCTAAGTGTTTTTAGACTTCAGACGCAGGTGTCAGATGAGTAGAACCTGCTCAGCTGACCGTGCATAGACCTACACTGTAGCCTACATCTGTTTTACGAGGCTGAAGTTAGAACCCGTTTCTCAGAACCCGTTTGGAATTATCCGGTCCACCTTAAAAAAAAGGTTAAAATCGGGATTGAATCAAGATTAAAAGAAAACTACCCAAGACACCACGGGTTCTATACTACACAGTGGTAGTAGACCCCCTCCCGGTCTGACTCGTGGAGTTTCACGAGATTCTGATGTCGCATTTCAAAATAAAAGCCTTCTAAAGTATCAAAAACTGCTTAAAACAGGATTAAATCAGTATTAAAAGAAAACTACCCAAAATGCCACGGGTTCTATGCTACACAGTGGTAGTAGATCCCCTCCCAGTCTGACTCGTGCAGTTTCAAGAGATTCTGATGTACCATTTCAAAATAAAAGCCTTCTAAAGTATCAAAAACTGCTTAAATCAGGATTAACTAATTAGGGTCTACTACCACTGTGTAGTATAGAACCCGTGACATTTTGGGTAGTTTTCTTTTAATTTTGATTAAATCCCGATTTGAACCTTTTTTTTTAAGGTGGTAATTCTTAACTTCAGCCTCATATCTGTTTTCTATCTTGAGCAAACATTGTCAGTGGCTTTACCTCCTAGGAGCTGGGTGAATTTTAAGCAGAGTGAAATACCTGAATGCCCTTAAACCCTACCGATACAGTAACTAGATCTGGACTTCATGGTGAATAACACTATGTTGGAAATGAAAAGCCAGCGTGTCAGGAAAGCATGCGTGTGTGAAGACTGCAGATGTTCTCTCTGAATGCACCTCCTAAGACCCAAGAGGTGGTGCACACCCGTCATGGCTAGTTCTTTCCGTCCTTCTCTGTCCTCTCTAATTAGTTGAAATGACCACCATCTCTCCCTGCTGCCCCACGATGGGTGGGGTCCGTCCACAGTTTTAAGTTAGTTTAGTTGGAAGTGAAAAGAAGGAACTCCACTTTGACGAACGGTGAGGGGGAAGAGTCATCCGCTTTCTAAGTATCACCTCCGCCCAGGGAATTGGTTATGTTTTCTGTGGTGTGTGTTAGTTCCTTTGTTGCTCAGCAGTACTACACAAACCAGGCCATGTCCAGCCTGGCTTATGTGCGTGGCTGGCTTGTTTCTGTTCAGGACTGGTAGGACGGAAGCTAGTCATGCCACTGAAATAACTGTGAATTGAAATGACATGAAATTATGTCTGATCAATTAAGATAGGTCTTGTCGCCTGGACACATCAGTTCCAATGCTTCCAATGCTAATCCTGCACAATAACAGCGAGATAGCCAGTTAGCTCATGAGCTCACAACAACTAGCAGCAGCTTCCATAACATTAATGGTAGTGGTCAGTGGCTAAAGCTTACACTGATGATTACTATAACGTTAGCTATTTTGCTGCAATTGGTTCAACTTCTGTTTCTGGACAAAGGTAAGGGATAAACCCAGATAACACAAGGCTAGCGGACCTACAGCGGGTCCCCGATGGACGAGTTGGCGGACCTCCGGCGGAATATAACACAAGGCTAGCGGACCTACAGTGGGTCCCCGATGGATGCTCCACCACCATTCCACCGGTAGTTAATTGTCTATATCCTAGGCCCATTGGCCGTGGGGTCCGTGGCGTGGTGGCGAGACTCCGCCTCCTCGCGTCAGAGCGTTTCGGGTGTAGTGCAGTTACTTCTGGGCAATCCAGACACCCACTGGTGAAAACCATGTGTCTCTAGCCCACTCAGGGGCTGAGTTGTGGTGTTCATGGCATGGATAGTGGCATGGTGGCGAGACTCCTCCCGCTTGGGTCAGAGCTGATTGAGCGCAGTATAGTGACCTCTGGGAATCTCCTTGCACCCACTGGTGAAGACCGTGGGTCTCTAGCCCACTCAGGGGCTGAGTTGTGGGATCCGTGGCGTGGATAGTGGCGTGATGGCGAGACTCCGCCCCCTCGGATCAGAGCTGGTTGTGGACAGTGTACCTCTCTCCGGGCCATCCACCTGCCCCCACCAGTGAAGACCGTGTTTCTCTAGCCCTCTCAGAGGCTGATTTGTGGGGTCCCTGGCGTGGACAGTGGCGTGATGGCAAGACTTTGCCCCCTCGCGTCATATTGGGTCAGGGGCTGTGGACCCCTCTATAAACCCTTTATACACATTATTTGACTTTTCAATTCTCTTCACTTACATAGACAGTGAGTGTGTGGTCTCTGAAATAATAAAGAAATATAATGTATAACTAACATAAATACGTACACAAATAAACTAAATAGCCTAACTCAAATACTCATTGAATTGCTGAAACTGAACAAGGAACAATCTATTTAAGCCTGTTGCTGCCCACTGAACAAGGAACACAGTCTATCTAAGCCTGTTGCTGCCCTCCTGTGGCCGAAAACAGTAAATGCTCTTGTGGTAGCAACATAGAACTGCAGGTCAACAACGGGACAAAGGGACACAGGGAGTGATGACTACTGGACATTTGCTATTCTAGCTGCGCGGCTGGCCAGCCACGCACAAAAATACCAGACCGGGATGTAGCATGGGCCAAGTGTAACTGGGTGACCAAGTGTTCTTGTGAGTTCCAGGTAGTGGTAGTGAATGGTTGGTTAAACTCCCTTCTCAAACGAGCGACTGTTAGCGTGTCTACCTCACAAGCGGGAGAGTTTGGGTTCGAATCCGGCCCTTAACATGGGTTACACAAGGAATTACACAAGGAAATAGTGTGAAGATAGAAATAGAATAGTAGAATAGTGTAGAGATGTACTGGTGTGAATTTTTCACAATTATAATGACCAAAATGATCACGGTTCATTTCAAGTTCTATATTGAAAACCACAAATAAAATTAGCGGCACTATGCACTTTTTTTGCATAAACATTAAAATAATGCGTCTTGTAGACTGTTGCTACAGTAACGTTGGTTGATGCTGGACAGTATTTACAGTGAGTTTTTCAAAGCGTGTAAATCAAACACGTTTTAATGATAATTTAATCAAATAAAATTTTATGAAATTTTATCACGGTTTACAGTATCATTATACCAGTGATTGTTACATCCCTATGTGTGTGTGTGTGTCTATGTGTGTGTGTGTGGGAGAGAGAGGATGTGTGGGGATAGTGCGTTATCTTAATCCACCTGCAAGCCCCACTCCCCCAGGGACCCCCCCCCTCTCTCTTTCTCTCTCTCTCTCTCTCTCTCTCTCTCTCTCTCTCTCTCTCTCTCTCTCTCTCTCGCAAACTTGAGCATACAGTTCACCACTGCAAGACTGCAATGATCTCATCATTCCAAACTGCCTTGAGGCGATAGGTCTTCAAAGTATCAGGCTAAGTCCTGCCTCCAGGATGAGGGGGTTTTATATAGATAGGGCATAACAGAGACCGGGTCGGTGTTTAAATCAGATTCTCTCCTCCTCTACCTCCTCCTTCTCTCCCCCGTTCTCTCCTCCTCTACCTCCTCCTTCTCTCCCCCGTTCTCTACTCCTCTACCTCCTCCTTCACTCCCCTGTTCTCTCCTCCTCTACGTCCCCCTTCACTCCCACGTTCTCTCCTCCTCTACCTCCCCCTTCACTCCCACGTTCTCTCCTCCTCCTTCACTCCCCCGTTCTCTCCTCCTCTACCTCCTCCTTCACTCCCCCCTTCTCTCCTCCTCTACCTCCTCCTTCTCTCCCCTGTTCTCTCCTCGTCTACCTCCTCCTTCACTCCCCCGTTCTCTCCTCCTCTACCTCCTCCTTCACTCCCCCCTTCTCTCCTCCTCTACCTCCTCCTTCTCTCCCCTGTTCTCTCCTCCTCTACCTCCTCCTTCACTCCCCCCTTCTCTCCTCCTCTACCTCCTCCTTCACTCCCCTGTTCTCTCCTCCTCTACCTCCTCCTTCACTCCCCCGTTCTCTCCTCCTCTACCTCCTCCTTCACTCCCCTGTTCTCTCCTCCTCTACCTCCTCCTTCACTCCCCCGTTCTCTCCTCCTCTACCTCCTCCTTCACTCCCCCCTTCTCTTCTCCTCTACCTCCTCCTTCACTCCCCCCTTCTCTCCTCCTCTACCTCCTCCTTCTCTCCCCTGTTCTCTCCTCGTCTACCTCCTCCTTCACTCCCCCGTTCTCTCCTCCTCTACCTCCTCCTTCACTCCCCCCTTCTCTCCTCCTCTACCTCCTCCTTCTCTCCCCTGTTCTCTCCTCCTCTACCTCCTCCTTCACTCCCCCCTTCTCTCCTCCTCTACCTCCTCCTTCACTCCCCTGTTCTCTCCTCCTCTACCTCCTCCTTCACTCCCCCGTTCTCTCCTCCTCTACCTCCTCCTTCACTCACCTGTTCTCTCCTCCTCTACCTCCTCCTTCACTCCCCCGTTCTCTCCTCCTCTACCTCCTCCTTCTCTCCCCCGTTCTCTCCTCCTCTACCTCCTCCTTCACTCCCCCGTTCTCTCCTCCTCTACCTCCTCCTTCACTCCCCCCTTCTCTTCTCCTCTACCTCCTCCTTCACTCCCCCCTTCTCTCCTCCTCTACCTCCTCCTTCTCTCCCCTGTTCTCTCCTCCTCTACCTCCTCCTTCACTCCCCCCTTCTCTCCTCCTCTACCTCCTCCTTCACTCCCCCATTCTCTCCTCCTCTACCTCCTCCTTCACTCCCCCCTTCTCTCCTCCTCTACCTCCTCCTTCTCTCCCCTGTTCTCTCCTCCTCTACCTCCTCCTTAACTCCCCCATTCTCTCCTCCTTCTCTCCCCTTCTCTCCTACTTCCAGAAGAACGTCCCATATCCCAGCTGGCCTTGACGTAAACATTGCCTACATTTTTGTGTACAAAGCATACTGTTGAGGACATGCTTTGAAGGAAAGGGTTTACAATTATCCTGGAGGTATAGATATTTTCCAGATGCCCTTATCCCAGTCAAAAATGTCCCAGTTTGGATAGATCACAAACACCTAGATTTTTTGTGTGACCTTCTGCGGCTTATCATACACTGAGTGAGGCGATAGATCATGACTGTTAATCCCTAATCTAAACCACCTTTGTAATTGGGGCTACAGACTAAGGGGGGCTGTAATCCTAATTATCTAAACTAATATTATTAACTATACTTAACTTAACTGAACTGAAAGTGCTGGCCACCATCACCTGCAGGCCATATGGCCTTATCAGATAAGTGGGCAATGAACTAATACTGTGGCAGGGGGGAAATATAACAAACAACTTTAATATAAAACAAAATAATAAACGCAATAAATCCTATACTAAAAACCTACAGTATGTCTAGGAGTATGAATGTTGGGGTGACGACAGGTTGATGATGATTGATGGTCTTGTGCGCTCTCATGCTATCTGGATGGGAGCTGTCCATCTGTGACGTCCTCTGGAACTGAAGACCTCCACGTCGGTTGCTCTTTAGCTGAACAGTAAACCCAGGGGGACAGTCCCAAACGAATGTCTCTCTTTTGTAGGTTTACCAACTGCTGGGCACACGTGGAGATTAGGTGCTTTGCTAACACAGTATGTGAGATTCTCAATACAACTATGCCACACGATGCAAAAGTGCGATGGCTATTAGCTATTTACAAACCACTCCCTTCTAATGCTCACTCCAAATTACTATTACTGTGAGCAACTAGCGACTGTCTGAACTCTCAGTTAATCAAACTGTTACAGTAGCTACTTGCTATCTTGTAGGTAAATGAGGTATGAGCCACTCTTGACTGCTTCATCTGAAGTCCACGGAGAGAGAGAACATGCAAGCACATGTCTCAGAGCATTATTCAGTCTTCAGCAGCGTCTGGAGGTGACATCTTCAACAGAAGACTGAAACAATTACAATATAGAAAAACAAACCAACACAAATAAAGGGGGTCGTATCTAATCCACGTTACCGTAGTGCGATGAAAATATACTGGGCTGGAGACAAGTGCTGAAATATTTATCTACTAATCAGATTTAATAACCAAGAGAAAAGATTTGATTCATTTTTTATTAATTATTGATTGAGATATATAATAACTTCTCAGCCTTCATAACAACCTTGCTTTTCTCTAAATATTTGTCTAAACATTTCTCTCCTCGCTGACTTCATAACAACCTTGCTTTTCTCTAAATATTTGTCTAAACATTTCTCTCCTCGCTGACTTGTCTTTTCTCCACAGTATGGGATTGTCCTAGACGCAGGCTCCTCCCACACCGCCCTCTACATCTACAAGTGGCCATCAGACAAGCAGAACGGCACCGGCGTGGTCACTCAGCACAGCGAATGCCACGTCAAGGGTAAGAATCGAGAGACGGAACAAAGCTAGTTACTTTAGAATGAACACCCCCATCAGAAAGACTCTTCCAGGTAAACAAAGTATCATTTCCCAGGCAGAAGTAATTGTTCTTAGATAAAGAAGCATCTTCAATAGCATCTCCTCTTCATCAGTGGATGAAAACTCTTTGAATCAAAGTCATTAAAGAGCAGTTGCAAGCAAAGAGAGTTCCCTGTCTGTGTTTGTGTGAGTGGATATCTAGTCACAAAGACTGGAGATAAAGAATGGAAACATGGCTGCCTAGCAACGGTGGATCCCTGGACAGTACACTAGGTCTGGAGTGATTCACGGAGGTGTGCTGGGTAGTTTTCCAGTCTCGTCCTGTGTAACGACAACTCTTCTGTTTAGAACAGAGCCGTTGATCCTCTAGGTGTTGTCTTCTCTCGTCAGCATGACGTGTTAACAGTAATACCAGCTGTCCTCCAGTTCACATAAACAGTTGAGCACAATAGAATCCCAGAAGGAGTGTCAAGAGTTTTGTGTATACGGCTCTCAGTATCTCAGTGTCCCCTCTCACTAATTTTCTGTGGAGCTGCAATACTTTCATGGACCTCTGAGGGCTGTAAATGTGATATATTTGACGGTCAGTGATTGGTCAGGCTGTATTACATACAGTATTACATCATTTCTGTCCAGGGGGGGGGATCTCCAGCTATGCAGGACAGAGGGGAGCGGCCGGCCGCAGTCTGAAGGCGTGTCTGAACCAGGCCGTGGAGGATATCCCCCAGCCCAGACACCGCCTCACACCTGTCTACCTGGGTGCCACCGCTGGCATGAGGCTCCTGAAGTGAGTTGCCGCATGGTGCGGACCTGTCTGTGCTTGTTGGTGTGTGTGTGTGTGCGTGTGTGTGTGCGCGTGTGTGTGTGCGTGTGACTTTGTGTGAGTGGACATGGAGCCAACAACCAGTCAGTGAGTGAGGATTTCCCAGATGAGCAAACACTACCACACCTGTTTTACACAGCGCTTGTCATATTCTTACACTTAAAGTGTAGTCAAATATTCAAATAAATAAATAAAACACCTTAAAACAACTTAAAAAATAACACAACATTTCACAGTTATATAAAAATATACACATGCACATTCCTCATCTTACAGTACTTAGTTTTATATTTCTTTCCTTAGTGTTGTAGACCACAGGGTAAATAATGTATTTGTCAGGTTCAGACAGGATCCATGAACCGCTTGCCTGCTAACCCGAACCCTCCTGCTTTCCTCCAGCATGTCCAGCCCTGACCAATCCGCCCAGATTCTGAAAGAAGTGGGCGACCAAATCCAGTCCTTTCCCTTTAATTACCATGGGGCGGCCATACTGAGTGGTCAGGAGGAAGGAGCCTATGGCTGGGTCACTGTCAACTATCTCTTGGAGAACTTCATCAAGGTACTGTATTGTTTGAGATCTTTCTGATGTCACTGTTCTTTTTTCTTATTTTGGGGGAGGGGCTTTTATTTTTTAAGTGCAACATATGCATAATCAACTGCAAGCTCTCCAGTACTAGTAACAGCCATCATTGGCCAGGTTTCCCGATAAAGAACCTTCTTAAGGAACCCTTCTTAAGCAACCCTTTTAAGAAGTACTTTGGAGTTAAGTGCTTCTTAACTCGCTCGGGAAACCTGGCCATTATCATTACCTGGTCAATAACAATGGTACATGGCGATCTTTAGTGGCCACACTGACAACACCGATGACAGTCATTCCTCTGAAGGGACACGCCCCCCACACACGGCCGTCACTATGGGTGGGGCCTAAGGGCCTTAACTTTGAGGACATTACTGCAGTGTATGAGCATCAGCGTATGGGCATCAGCGTAGTATGTTGCACAAACACACGACTCAGCTCATTCAGCTCGTCTTTGAAAAGGATCTACAAGTTCAACAGTGAATGGAAGGACATTTTGATGAGAAGATTCAACACTTCGAACGCCTTCAACTTTACTGAGTAAGATGGAGAATGAGAGAGCTCAGTATAATTAGTATGCGTCAGTGCTGCATAAATATATATCGTATTATCAGAAATATTTAATAATAACTGTACATACAGTATACCCCCCCTTAAGACTGACTACCGACGTGTCTGTCCCCACTCACTACTTCACACGCTCTGTTTGTCCCTGTCTGCTCTCCGTAGTACGGCTTTGTGGGCCGCTGGCTGAGCCCGGGCCGGCCGACGGTGGGGGCGCTGGACTTTGGTGGGGCCTCCACCCAAATAACATTCGTGACGCAGGACGAGGTGGAGGACAAAAGGGACAGCATGAGGCTACGTCTGTACGGCCAGGAGTACTTCCTGTACACGCACAGCTTCCTGTGTTACGGACAAGACCAGATCCTGAGGAGGCTACTGGTGCACCTGATGAAGGTATTGATCGATCGGGGTATTGATCAGCCTCCCGGAACATTCTCTCAATGTGCAACACAGCTACTACTCGTATCAGGCCTCCATGTTGATCTGTCGCAGTCGTCATTCACATCCAATAGAACTTGACAGTCAGTGCTCTGGTACTCAATGCGTGCCTGTTGCTTGCTCTCTAGGAATTTGTCATGGGATTGTAACCAGCTTGCTACTTTTATGTCTCTCTCTCTCTCTCTCTCTCTCTCTCTCTCTCTCTCTCCCTCTCTCTCTCCCTCTCTCTCAGTCTCAGGGTCATCCGAGGACAGTGTCTCACCCCTGCTACCCTGCTGACCACAATGTGACCCTGAAGCTGGGGAAAGTTTTGAACTCTCCGTGCACGGCAGCCCAGAGGCCCACTGACTACAACTCCCAGAATGCCCTGACTGTCCAAGGCACAGGCCATTACGACCACTGCCTTGGCAACATGTCTGAGATCTTCTCCTTCCACACCTGCCCCTACTCGCAATGCTCCTTCGACCAAGTCTTCCAGCCCAACGTCAGCGGCAGCTTCATGGTGAGAAACGCGTGATCAGAGGAATAATGGGGTCCTGAACAGCTCCATTACCCTGTGGATATTGAACATATACCTGGCAAGTTAATTTTCTACTTGTTTTATTTCTTCCCAATCTGTTCACCAGGCATTCTCTGCCTTCTTCTACCTCCATACGTTCCTCCGACGCGCCACGGGCATCACAGTGACCAGCCCTGCGCAGCTGGACCAGGCAGCCAGAGCCGTCTGCAACATGAGCTTCAATGAGGTCCGCTCATGGTCTATTGATGTGTGCGTGTGTGAATGAGAGAGAAGGAGAGTTATCTTTCTCATCTGTCTATGTATATATATATATATAGTACTAGGGATGCACCGATATGAAAATTTTGTCCGATACCGATAACAGATATTAACATTGCTGTCATGGCCGACAACCGATATTTACCGATGTCAATATGTTCTGGATAAAAACAAGTTTATATGATAATCAAATGTTATACATATTGAAAAACACATGGAAACACTGTCTCTATTTCCAAAACATTTGGAAAAGCAGATAAATCATAGATTTACTGCATTGTTTCCTCAATTCCTCACACACAACAGCAGCTAGACAGAAAAAATTACCGGCTGCTCACATCGGCCCTGTTTTGCACATCAGACCGATACGGATATATTAAAAAATGACTAACATCGGCCGATACCGATAAGATTGCAGATATATCGTGCATCCCTATATAGTACACATCTCCTTATTTTAGTGTATATCTTTAATAGTACTTACATTTTTGCTTTGGCAATGTAAACATATGTTAACGCCCTTTGAATTGAGAGAGAGAGAGAGAGAGAGAGAGAGAGAGAGAGAGAGAAAGAAAATGGGTAATAGTTCACATTGTTTCCATTCATCCTTCTCTGAGCCACTCATATGTGTCCCGTGGTGGTGTTCTAGATGCTGGCCATGGCCCCGGAGCAGCAAGCTCACCTGCAGGACTACTGCGCATCCGCCGTGTTTGTCAAGGTGCTCATGCTGAGAGGCTACGGGTTCGACGAGGTCTCTTTCCCACGCATATCCTTCCAGAAAAAGGTGAGAGGGCCCTCCCGGAGTAAACAGGCGGCTCATGTGAATATTCTGAGCACACACAAACTGAGTGTCTGTGGGTGCGTTAAGTAACTGAGCGGCTCAGCTTCGCTCAGAGCGTAGAACACACTTAGCGGGTTGTTCAGTTACGCTCAGACTGATCTGCTCAGAGCGCAAGTGAGCACTTCTAAACTACGATCAGTCTGAGCAAACACAAAAGAAGATGGATCCGATGTAACTAGCTAAGGCGGGACTTCACCTGAAATGTTTCTCTTCGCATACGAAATACTCCTCGTCGGAGTAGGCAGGGACCACATCTTCCACAAAACGGTCGATGTATGTTTGCCTGTTAACGTTATTTAGGCTACAGCAAGCAACAACATCTCCTCCTCTTCCTCCTGGATATTATCCGCCCCTAGTACATTAATAAAATCATTGGCCACTGCCTCCTCCACCAAAACATTGAATAACGCACCTACTACTGCTTTTTGCATAGCCATTTTCAGTGAATGTTTTTGACATATGACGGTTGATCAGCGCTCAGAGTGAGCAGAAAACATTAAGTGTTTTTAAAATGCGCTCAGCGCTCACGGTGAGCATTCTAAGCGTGAGCGCTCAGTTACTTAACGCACCCTGTGTTTGTGTTTGGCTGTAGGCGGGGGACGCGTCCTTGGGGTGGGCCCTGGGCTACGTGCTCAGTCTCAGCAGCCTGCTGCCGGAGGAGGACGTGGGACTGAGGAAGGCCCTGCGTCCCGGGGCCTGGTCTGGCCTCCTCTGCCTCTTTGCCCTCCTCCTGGTCGCCGCCTTGGCCTATGTCTTATTCCAAGCCGTCCGGGGGAAGAAGAACAGGAACAGGGACAGTGACGGCCCCCTCTAGCTTCAACGCACCCACGTTGACCCTCGTCTGACCTTCTCTCACTGTTGTGGGAGGGACTATGATGGGAAGTTGCTGATGGAAGTTCACACCCACAATAAGTTCACACCCACAGTTTAGATGGGTGCATGTCCTAATACCAGACTGATCAACTAGTAGGCCTTTTCATGCAATTAATTTGATTTAATATCACTCTCACATATTTTTCACTCAACATTTAAGTGTAATTGTATGTGCTTTACGTATTCATTGTATTTTTGTATTCTGACAATCAAGATAAACTGTATTTTGTACTGTACTTCAGTTGTAGTTGAACAGCTATACTATTAAAACTACAAGTACCAACACCATCCTGTTCCGTTTTGTACCCGGAAGTGTACGTCTATCAACTTACGACGCTGCATGGAGTTGTTCAAGCTACAACTGCGAGCACAGTTAAATCAAATCTTATTTGCTCTTGCCCAAGTCTAGCACTGCACTCGATAGCAATATTATCAGCGAGTTAGCTTCTGGTCCAAGCAAGCGTTGAACAGGTAGCATGTGTACTCAAACGAGGGCTGCGGCACTTATGGCTAACATTACCGAGGCAGACATCGATCCGAGTGGTGTGTTTAAGTATGTTCTCATCCGAGTCCACAGCAAAGAGGAGGGCGATGACTCCAGCGTAGACATTGTGCGCGGATATGCGTGGGCCGAATATCATGGTAAGGACGCGATGAATCATGAAGACAAAATTGCATCTGACTAGGCTACAATTGTGCGCCATGATTGTTCCACACAGATATATTGCTTGTGAACCGCTAGGTGGGGCCATTGTGCCTAAATTATGATTATGAGCCGTGTAAATATTATATCACTGCATGATTTATTGTACCACACTGAAGTGATCACCAGTATTTTCATTTCCTGACGATTTTCAACCTTTATTTGCAGCGGATATCTTTGACAAGGTGTCGGAGGAGCTGGAGAAGGGAGGACACCTGGACTGTGAGTGTGTTGGAGGAGGACGGATAAAGCATGACGCCCAAGCAAAGAAGATCCATGTTTATGGCTATTCCTTGGTAAGAGCACAGAAAACTACCCCTGCCCTGAGAAGAATTGTCTATCTATACTGATTAAAACCACTCATAATTAATTAAATTGGGTCTGTCTTGCCTTTCATATAAAACAAACATATGTATTCGTCATGCAGTGAACATACAAGCACACAATAGTGAGATGGTGACGCAGGAACACAAACATGAAACTCAGTTGCCATATGCTTACCTTTCCATTGTCTTCTTGTTCTGTTCAGGGATTTGGGAGAGCGAACCATGCTGTATCTATGGAGAAACTCAAAGCCTGCTACCCTGACTACAATGTGACCTGGGATAATGAAGGGTACTGACCCACTGGACCAGCCTGTCTTGGTCATGCACTTCCTCTGTGACTCCAGCAGACCCAATCTGGGTTGAACAGACCCAAACATCCCTGGACCAGATGTGCAACTGGTTCCTGACCTGGGATGTCTTGTTCCATCCCTGGAAAATGTCTTAACTGGGACTGAGATTGACAAACTTGTTGACTGCCATAACAGCACTTGATAACTTTGTTTCAGTGAAACAATCGGGCTACATTTGAATTATAGCCTACTAATTAGACAAGTTTTCTCATTAAAACAAATAAATGTTTGCAAAGGGGAAAACATTTTACTGTAATAGTGTGGCATTTAAATCTGGAATTCTACTTTAGCCTACACAATATCTGAAAAGGAATGAGACTAAATGGAGCCAAGCTACTCACGAGCATAGGAAGCGTCGTTCAGTCAGAAAACTCCATGCAGCAGCGCGTGTCACCAGCTTGTCTCATAGGCTGCTTACTATGGCAGCTACTTGAATGTATTCATTCACACACACACACACACACACACACACACACCTTGCATGGCTATTTTGTGACCCACCACACCCCTACTTCCTCTGTAGCCTATTTGCTGTATTGCTTGTCTGCCAGGGGGGATTGTTACCTATAGGCCTTTTATTGTTATGTAAACCATGCTACCCTTAGGCAAGGAGTACCACTCTTTTCATGAATTAAATGGTTCATATTAATTTCTGAGTATTACTGACTGAACTTAACTTCCTGGTCATTCGGACTTTGAAGTACTTCATCTGTGCTAATTGCTCTTTCCATGAGTGGCATCAAGTCAAGCCCAGAATGGGAAGAAATCTGCTACGTCATTACTTTAATGATAAGTCCACTTATCTCATTGTTTATGTACCTACGGGAATCTCATACAGTGGTGTCAGCCAGTAAACTACAGTACAAACTGCTGATGAGTGTATGAATGTCATGACTGTGTTAAGTGCACACTCTGACCTTAAAAGCATAATACGTCTGAATGCTCTCCATAAGGCACGCCGATCAATGTCTGTGTATAATGGCACACACACGTTTAGTAAGGATACACCCAATCTCAGGCTTGTACAATGTTGCATTTCCTCAAACTGCGTATCTCCATCCCGATACATACTGACATATTTTGTCCTCAGTCCAGGGTCAGACGAATGTCTTCACTCAAAACAAGCATATCATTCACAAGGTTTTGTCAAGAAGATAATGCCAGTCAGTCAGTTCTAGCTGTCTTTTACGACGTCGGGCAGATGTGTGCATGTGGATATAAAGTCCAGGTGTTATCTATCGGGTTAAGGGAGGGACACTTAAGAGATTGTCGTCAGTGTTGCATAGGTAACTTGTGGTGTTCAGACCTCCTGTACTCCACTGCTCCAGAAAGACAGATGGACATGGGGCTACGCTGTGGGCTTTTAACCCTGCTTCTGCTACTGGCCAGCCAGTGGGGTAAGAAACAGGGCCGTTGTGTGTGTGTGTGTGTGTGTGTGTGTGTGTGTGTGTGTGTGTGTGTGTGTGTGTGTATGGATGTAGCCTAGTACTTATTTTTTTGTTTGTCAAATGTCTGTACTATGTTATGTGTTGCATATGTGAGCTGTGTCGCAAGACCAATTTCAGCATTGCTGACAATAAAGTTCTATCGTAATCGTTCCCGAGGTCTCCACTATATGCAGTGTTTAACTATTATGTAAGACTTTAGTGAGCATGGATATTCATAGCCTCTCTCATAACATGACAGGGTCTTTGAGTACTAGTAGCTACACTGAGAACCAGCTACTGCCCCCTAGGGGAAGGTTCAGGGTTCCTCGCTGCAGACTGTTGATATAAGAATTGTTATTTATTTATTTAAGCCTTTATCTAAACAGGTAAAATCACATTGAGACCCAGAGGCTCATTTACAAGTGCGACCTTTATTAATTAATGTATCTCTGTGTCTGTAGAACTTTTAGATAGTGACATATGAAATATAGTGACAAGCAGGGATATGAGGATATTTATTGTCCTTATAGGGTGTCTTGTATTTGTATTGCGTATTGTATTTGAACCGTCCGTTTGAAGCTTTGTATGGATGCACTAGGACCCTTCTCTGTACTAACACACTTGTATTATCTATATTATATGGGTCTTTTTACTGCTGCAGCATGGATGACAGCCCAAGCCATATTTTCCATTCGTGGAACAATAACATTTTTGATCTCGATCTTGATCTTGATCTTGAATCTTGAACGTGTCAAAATGTTTTAGCATTTTGTTACAAAGCAAGCTGTTTAAGTCATAATAGCCTAAATATAATTTTACTCTCGTGTTATTTTTGCATTGTGTACAATGATAATTTATCATGTAGTACGTAGTAGGCTACTCATCAGACCTTTGGGAGTGATATTTTTGTCAGCATCATCCTGATATTACCTTAGGCTACTATTCTGCCATGGACTTTGAGCCTGCTGGCAGTAGTAGCGTCATAAAACTTTGATTGACCTCTGATCAGTGAGAAATTAAGGACCGATAAGAGAGGAATTATGAAATGTTAGTGCACATGCTGAGGGGATATTTCCACATCTCAGAGGTGTACGTGTCAACGAGCATGTTGTTCCACAGCTGCTGGCTCCCCAAGATGGCCGTGCTTCGCCCAGGAGCTACAGTGTGACTTTTTTTGTGACTGCACCGACTGCAAGGATGAGGAAGACTGTGGTAAGACTCCCACCGCCTGAGGTGGACTTCCACACATTCTACCACAACTACAGAGCATCACAGGCACTGCCACACTTTCCCGCTGAACACTGTTTATTTATGTATTTAAGCCTTTATTTAAACAGGCAAAACCACACTGAGACCCAGGGGCTCACAAGTGCGACCTTAATTGTGGAGTGCTGCAGTTCTTCTCGTTTAGCTCTGTCAACAAGCATGTAATTACATCGCGATGAGAACTTAGCAGACTCTCCATCACATCTGGCATCACAGGCTACAAAGGGAAGGACTGGGTGTGCGACTTTGAGGACTCAAAGAGCTGTGGGTGGACGGACCAATCGCTGGTCTCATCCTACACCTGGCAGAGACGCCAGAGAGGGGCCACACTCCCGGACAGCGGGCCCTCCTCGGACTTCACTACCGGGACCGCTGCAGGTACAATCTGTCCCCCACCAGTGGCCGGGGTGAAGGCTCATGATAGGCCAATATAAGTATCTATGATTTCTCACAGCGCAATACTAACAAAGCGTTCGATTAAGTGTACTCTCTCAGTTCATCACCTCCGAGCACGTTTGTGTTTCGTCTTTCAGGT
>NC_140235.1:35009560-35014560 GCF_949987555.1 Borostomias antarcticus | reverse complement strand
AGTATCAAAATTATACTAAATATCCAAATGAAGAGTATCATTTATTTCAGTGTAGAAATATATATCAACTAGAAATGGTGCTCAGAGAGCACAGACCTCCATCCGTGAAGAGATTTTGTGGCTCTGTGCTCACAAACGTGCGTGCAAGCTGGACATGTTTGGTATTTCTGCATTCGTTAGGTCAAGAGCGTTATGCCAGTCCCCCTCCGCCGAGTTTCATGAAAATCAGCCACTTTTAGCATAAACCTGGTCTAAAAAATGAATGGAGGTGAATAGCCGGCCATGTTTGGGCAGATCGTGGACCCGCCCCGTGATTCGGATCCACTCCAGAATTTAAGGGTTTCTAAGTTGGCCCATGCTACACCCTTCTACTGAGTTTTGTGAAAATTGGTATGGTAGTCTTTGCATAATCCTGCTAACAGACGAACAAACAAACATACAAACGCACACACGCTACTGAAAACATTACCTCTGTCGCTGGATGAAGGTAAATATTGGAAAATGCATAAATTGCACCTAATCTGCCAACAGAGGAAAGCTGAAATTATTATTGTTGCATGTGCCCGAATATCACTTCTTTGCATTAGTAAAGGACCAAATAGAAGTCAGGTGGTTCCCTGTGTGACTGGTTGAACATAGAACCCTAACCCCTGACAAAGAACCCCACTAACACAAAATCACGGGCACAAAACCCTGTGTGAGTGCGTACGCTAACAAGGCCTCTGTGTTGTTGGTCGTCAGGCTACTACATGATGTCTGACACGTCTGCGGAAGTGCTTCCCCAGGGCGCCCTGGCCACCCTCACCTCCACCGTGCGCCAAGGCGTCGCCCGGACCGAGTGCGTGCACTTCTGGTATCACGCGGGGGGCAAAGGAGGAGAAGAAGAACAAGGCGGGGGGAATCCTGGTGCGGCTGACCACGTCTTTGTAAACGCACCGCACGCACATTCTCGCCCGCAACGCGCGCTTAGTTAAACCTGAGACGTCTTCTTTACAGAAGTGTAGGCCGTCATAGTCTGTGTGTTTCTGTGTAGGAACCCTGAACGTGTACATCAAGCCGGTGAAGGGGGACAGAGTGAAGATCTTCTCCAACAGTCTGGGCCAGGGAGACGTCTGGCGCCATGGCAACGCCAACATCAGCGGCACCACCATCGATTGGCATGTAGGTGGAGTCATGTGACCCTGGAAACAGCCAGACATCATGATGCTTCACTCATCCCCCAATACATCACGTACAGTAGGGAGCTGGACATCTGATGTTTTGAGCAGTGGAGATGATTTGGTGTTTCAGCTGGAGTTTGAGGTGGTGGGAGGCGGAGACAAAGACAGTCACGTTGCCATCGATGATGTCACCTTCTCAACCGAACCCTGTCTCTCACAAGGTTAGTAGTGTCAAACGAAACAAAGATATGAGGGACTTCTATACGTCTATACAACTCTGAGAAACATCATAATGAGATCCTTCTATCAGCCCCTGGTTATAAGGCATGTAATCACAGTGTTGATAATCATAGAGAAATGCAATTTGTTCATTGTACACGTTTGGCTATGAGCATGACATAAGCATTAAATGTAGAACATTTGTCTTAAAAGTGTAAAACACTAGCCTGGGTCCAGAGGTTCGAATCCACCATTAAAGGTTGGATGATGAAGTTCTGTTCCAATTCTATCTGGTATCAGGCAAGTGAAATATATATTGGAACAGTATCAGTCCATGGAAGGGGCTGTGTTTGATCACCTAGAGAGAAACAGAATCCGATGGGACACTTTGGCCATCAGAAAGCATTACATCATACATCATCATACTAGATCCTCCCAGACCCTTGAGTTTTTTAAATCCTCCCTAAAAACCTCCTTTTCTCCCTGGCGTTTACCCAGTCTGTGCTCAAGCCTTGTTCATGTTCAATGTCTGTATTGTTTTGCTGTAATTTCCTTGTTTTGTTGTGAAATGTTTTCTACCCAGGACCCACCTTTGTACAGCACTTTGGTCGACTGCTGTCGTTTTAAACGTGCTCTATAAATACATTTTGATTTGATTTGCATCAACCATAAATGTAGAACACGGCTTTGTTAACGTATAGTACAGTAGTTCCGTGTATGTTTCCCTCTGTGTGTGACACAAGCGTTCTGACGCTGTGCTCCTCAGGTAGTAAGTGTAGCCTGGAGCAGGACCTTTGTGGCTGGACCAACACCCAGAACCCGGCTAAGGATCAGCTGGACTGGGAGCGGACCAGCGCGGGGGAAGAGCTCCACTACCCCACCCCACTAGGGGACCACACGCTGGGGACCAACAAAGGTGAGGTCATCCCTTTGCGTGTGTGTGTGTATGCATGTGTGTGCATGTGTGTCTGTGTGAGTGTGTGTGTGCGTGTACGCGTGTGTGCGTGTGTGTGTGTGCGTGTACGCGCACGTGTGTGTGTGTAAACATGGTTTGACTCTCCTCACGTGTATTTGGCAGGTCACTTCCTGTTCCTTCCCAGCAGCAGCAGGGACACGGCCTCTTACAAAGCCCAGCTGCTGAGCCCTCACCTGCCCCCCACCAAAGGCACCTGCCTGCGCTTCTGGGCTCACAGGCCCTCCTCTGGTCAGTCTGGGCCCCGCCCACTTCCTCTCTGACTCAGCCACGCTGACAAAGCATGACTCAGGAGTCAATCAATCAATCAAACAAACAAACTTTATTTGTATAGCGCATTTCATACACAGAGGCAACACAATGCGCTTTACAGAGAACAAGGGAGGTGGGAATAGGTCCCACCCCTACATATTCCAGAGGGAAGCAAAAACAGTTTCACCCGGGGGCCAGAAAAGTGAGCTGTAAAAATTCTTCCCTGACCTCTCTCAACGAGTGTATAGTTTACTGGATGAGGAGAATATCGATGATAATGATGTACGTCCATCTTATTTCCCTGGTGTGGTTCAGCGGACAGTCATCTGAGGGTGTGGAGGGTGTCTGGAGACCAGCCCCAGCAGCTGCTGGAGGTGAAGGAGGTGGCCGCGGTGTGGAAGCGCTTCGACGTCAACATCACCTCCACAGAGGAGTACCAGGTCTGACACCTTGCGCTTTCGGAAATTGGGATTATGCATATAGCTTTCTATAGGCTAGCTATTTTGTAGCGGCTGTGTGTGAACCTTTCTGTGTGTGTGTGTGTGTGTGTGTGTGTTTGCATGTAATCAGATCATGTTTGAGGGATTCAAAGGCACTTCAGGAGTCTTCGCTCTGGACGACATCGAATACACCGTCGGGTTCAACTGCGCAGGAGAATCAACGACAGGTGAGATGCATGCAGCGCGTCATCATTCTCCTCATGAAAACAAACCGCTATGCAAATTCTTTTATCCCATCTGCCATAAGGCTGCTAAATGCACAGTTGCAGAATGAACTGCGAATTATTTCGCTGTGAATCATTGTGAACTGTGAACTAACTGTGAACTGTGAATTATTTCGCTGTGAATCATTGTGAACTGTGAACTTACTGTGAACTGTGAATTATCTTGCATCCCGCTCTGCTGTGCTGTCACTGGTTGTGGTTTTTTGCTGAAGTGATGATGCTCGACTGTGGATGTTAACTGTTGTATTGATTATCTCTTTTGTCATATTGTAGTTTTGTTGCTATGGACAGGTTGACTGTAGAAATGAATTGCCCTTCTGGGACTAATAAAGTATTCTGAATCTGAATCTGAATTAAGCAATAAACCACGAGAGGCTGTGTGTTATAGTGATTTTATAACAGCTAGATATACGGTCCCAGGTGTGTGTTACAAAGTATTTTAACACGGCTTCCAGCCAATCAGAATCAAGAACCAGAACTAACCGTTGTATAATCTGAAACATAGATCTAAGTCCTTCCGTCTGACTGCCTGTTGTGTGATAACACTCAACGTCCCCCTGCAGACACAACAACCCCTAAAGACGATTCGGCGGGTATCGCGGCGTCCGTCATCGTAGTCCTGTTGCTGATTGGCAGCCTGGGAGCCCTGCTGTATTTCTACCTGCGCGCCCGTGAGAGAGCGATGGCGGCGCTCGCCGCCCGGCCGCCCCCGCCTACCGAAGGCTTCAGCAACGAGACCTATGAACCCAGGGTGACGGTGAGTTGGCCTTCCTCTCCTCTTCTTCTTCACGCTGCTGGGTGGCCGACGTACTGCGTCTAAATATGTCCACCTCTTTCAGCAGGATCGTGTGTCTGTGCCACCTGTTCACCCAGCGGTCTTTGATAAAGTAAGTACACATTTAAGTGTGGTAAAACCATTTATCTTTTATCTGTCTGTCTGTCTGTCTCTGTCTGTCTGTCTATCTATCTATCTATCTATCTATCTATCTATCTATCTATCTATCTATCTATCTATATATCTATCTACAGTATCTATCCGTCTATCTATCTATCTATCTATCTATCTATCTATCTATCTATCTATCTATCTATCTATCTATCTATCTATCTATCTATCTATCTATATATATATCTACAGTATCTATCTATCTATCTATCTGTCTATCTATCTATCTACAGGTATCTATCTATTTACCTATCTATCTATCTGTCTATCTATCTATCTATATATCTATCTATCTATCTATCTATCTATCTATCTATCTATCTATCTATCTATCTATCTATCTATCTATCTATCTATCTATCTATCTATCTATCTATCTATCTATCTATCTATCTCTCTATCTATGTCAATTCTAGTCAAGTTTATTTTTAAAGCACATTTAAAAACACAGCCTGGGCTGACCAAAGTGCTGTACAAGATAATAAGATACATATACAAATCAATATGAAAACAATAAAACACAACAGCAGCAAGCAATATTTAATTTAATTGGATTTAAAAACTAATAATCTATCTATCTATCTATCTATCTATCTATCTATCTATCTATCTATCTATCAGTTTTGTTTTATTCAGGTATATTTGGTCTATCTTATCTTAGGCCTCCATTTCTCCAGGTCCAGGTGACTGTGTGTGTCTGTGTGTCTGCAGGTTCCCATGGCGGCG
>NC_140235.1:34994560-34999560 GCF_949987555.1 Borostomias antarcticus | reverse complement strand
ATGAATGATCGTCGGGTCTGCGGTTCGAATCCCGAAGTGTCCTTGGGCAAGACACTGAACCCCAAAGAACAGGCGAACATCTTATGTGGCAGTTGTCGCCATTGATGTGTGAAAGTGTGTGAATGATCGTGTAAAGCTCTTTGGATAAAAGCGCTACGTGTATAAGTGCAGTCCATTCATTTACCATCAAACATTCCATATGAATGTGGTTCTGTAAACTGATGGCTACATCCATCATCCAATCAAAAGTCAAAGGAAATGTCTATGAACAGGTCACACAACAACCTCATCTGATTTTGACCTAGGTTCCTGTATGAGGACACTATCCAGTATTCTGCTGATAGCAGATGTTGATATCTGAACGCCTTCTCATGCTGACTCATTTCCAAAGCAGCCTACCCTCAGCTGCAAACACAATGACATTTGACATTTGGTGGAATCACATTTGCTTGACATGGATTTAGTGATAATTTATAATGGTTAAACAAGATACAGGAGAGTAATCTTGTCTGACGAGTCTTTTCAGCACACTTAGAATAGACACAGCTGGAATTAAAATTAAATCAGACTCCTGCATCATGCTGGTTCTTTCAGACAGGAGCACAGCCATTTCCATGGATACTGGCTGTAACTTGGCAACCGCCGCGTCTGTCTGTTGTCATGGGAGCATTTGTCTCATCCCACATGTTGTTACTCTTTTCTGTGGATAGTAACCTCTGCATGTGTGTGTGTCTGTGTGCCTGCACATGTATGTGTGTGTGTGTCTCTGTGGTGTGCGCGTGTATGTATGTGTGTCTATGTGTGCCGACACATGTATGTGTGTGTGTCTGTGTGTGTGTGCGTATATGTGTGTGTGCGTGAGAGAGAGAGAGAGAAATAGAGAGGGGGGGGGGGGGGGGGGGTGAGTAGTCTAGCTTATGTATGAAGCATGTTTCATGTTTCTGCAATACATCAGCTATTCAGTGTTAATTTATACTGTAACTGACTAGGGTTAAAATAAAATCTTAATTGTGCACAACCAGGCCTCAATTTTGGGACCGTCAAAGATGTTATCTCTCAGTGACTTCACTGTCCAGGGTACTTGTTTTTGACTCAGTAGTTTAAGAGTTATAAACTGTGACTTTCCTCTTTCTGTGGCCTTTTAGTGAATCTGGGATACACAAGGCAATCCTTTCTGAGTTGGACAAAGTGCTTCTGTCTGCAGGACATACTGTACACTTGGAGAGACACTTGGAGAGATAGAAAGTGCCCTGTCTCCTTTTCTGTTGAAGTGCTGGATGTGGAGAGGATGGGGGATGATGGGGAGAGGGGTTAACCTCCATCTTTGTTATGATGCACTCAGTAAAAGAGATATGGACTATGGACAACGGCTCAATTCAGTTCAATGATTAGACATCTGCAAAACATTTAGATACATATTTGTAATACAGGTTATGCCATCATTTTTCACTACATTTTAAAATAGCTTTTAAAAGAGCTTTAGTCAAAGACAACTTGCTTAAATGTAATTCCCTAGTAAATGTACATCCCTAATATGAGATTTACTTAAATTTGCTTTGCGTGTTCCATCAGACCAGCATACAGTAGCAGACTACTCATGTGGGCCATTAGGCTTTCATTTGGTCCTTGGGACTTGAAGGATGAGAGTGGGGAGTGGGTGGTCGTTATTGCCGCGTTATTGCCTTGGCGTATAGCCGCCCTAGTTATTGGATACAGGGTGGGCTCTAAATGTCCAGCAGGGGCCTTAAAAAACAAGTAATGTCCGGCCGATACTGGATGGATAGATACACACTTGTTCACGTCGTGATGACGTCACTGTTCCTTACTGGTGGAGGACGCGCGGGGCAGGTGAGAGCGCCGCGCGGCTCCCATCGTTGGCAGACAGTCGTCTCGCGCACTAGCTGCTTTTTGTTGTGAGAGACGGAGGGTAGCGGAGACGGAGACAGTCATGGGCAAGCTTCAGGAATTCGATATCACTTTCACCAACAGTAAAGTGGTTTACAGTCCTGGCGAATTCATAAGTGGAACTGTGAAAATCACAAGTGGTACCTCGCTGCAATATAAAGGTAGGCTTGGATTCCCTCCCCTATATGAAATGTGTCTTTGGCTGGTTCAACGAAGCGCATCGCAAGGTTCTTTTTGGCGAATAGCTGCCAAAATAACTTTTCATCGCTATAAAGGGCTAAATAGAAACCGTAACGCCAAAATTCAAACACGTTAGGCTACTAATTTTTAAAGTTTTCATTGTCTAACAAAACATTTTGTGAATGAGCATTGCGCATTGGTAGCCTAGGCTACTGCGTTAGCGCTTGACTGTGACATCGGCTCGGTGGTGTTGTAGTCTATTCCATCAGGTTGACCGTAGCCTACAACTGTTAACCTACTTGAGACAATTTCCACCCACATCTTTACCGCATTCTGTTTATTTCGCCTGAGTTTCCCGTAGCTCCACGCTGTAGTTAGTTGAATAGAATAGCATTTGTCAACAGGTGCTGGTGAGGTTTTACAGGTAGGTAGCCTATGGTTTTTGAAACCCACCATAACTAAGCCTATTGTTCTGACTACTATTAGGCTACTGATTGAAAAACCGATATCCCACAGTCCAGTTCCGGCTTAATTGCGTCATGAGAAGAACCAGCAGAGTTTTTGTTGTGTGGGGAAGTGATATCCTCGAAGGCATTCTGGTCAGACAATAGGGATCTGTAGCCTAGAGCCGCACAATATCTGCCCTACCTACAGTAGGATAGTAGCCTACAACATGGAATTCTTTGTCATATCGTAAGCCTTATACATGTCTGTTTTTAATCTGGCCTTCATTCCTCAGCATTTTTGCCTGACCGATAGAGAACTGGAATGTCCAGCCTCTATTAATTGTAGGCTAATGAGCTGCCCGTGTTGGACAGATTGAGTTACAAGGGTCTCGGTGGTGATTATGCTCTGTGTGCACAGTGAGGTCATCGGTCATGTCTGGCAGTGCTCTTGACGGACACCATGCAGTCGTCGCCATGGTGACTGTATTGTAAATAAGGGACTCGGGTGGATCAGTCATCAGTTTAGCACATGGCGGTACCCATAAGTGTAAGCTCCTTCGATGCAGTGTTTTGAAGTTGATTTCTCTGTTTGAGCAGTATAAGCTCCCACTGTAAGGCATCTTATGTGAAACCAGATCAGGGTGTTATATGGCCCTCCCTCCCCCAAATGAAGTCTCTCCAGGTTGAGAGACTCGTCCCATTTCAGAGGCTGTCACATGGATGAGTTCACCTTGTAAAGGCAATGCTTTGGCCACAACATGTAGGCTTGTCAATGACATCACCCCGCTGAATGCAAAAAGTAGGTGATTGACGATATCATCCTTTCAAATGCTTTGGATCTTAATGGAGCTTTAGTTCTCGGGCGTGGATATCACTCTTAATGTGGACAGTACCCTAACAATGAGAGTTTTTCTCTTGGCTCTCATTTAGTAACCTATTTATAACAGTGGTTTGCTTTATAGACCAGATAGATTTTACCTATAAATAATATAGGTTCAGATGTACAGACTCAATGTCTGTACATTCAAGACATTCCCTTTCCCACCTCTGTTCACCATCAAATCAGACACATAAACCAGTTTTTTTCATCTTAAAAACCCATTTAGATTAGTGAGAGCAGAGATCATTTCTCCATCCCATACTGTACACTCAGAGAGTGACAGCAGGGTCTCACTCTTCCTGCTAAACCACACAATCACATTACTTCTATCAAAAACTAGAGCCCAAATCCATTTACAGGCTCTTTGGAAATGGACATGATTTTTGTGTTTCAGGGATGGACTGTTTTGATTATATTTTTTCATTAAAGACAAGACAAGAACGAATCGTTTTATGGTGATGGAAAAAGTGGTTTGTGTCTCTTTGGACAAACTGTGTGTCTGTGAATACAACACTATCCAGACTTCTCATCATACAAGCTTTACTTGTAGACTGTTAGGCGTATTATATTTAGCCCACATTGTGGTCTCAGTGAGGCAGTGGGTAGCCTATACAGTTACCTTGTATTGTACTACAACAGATAGAATGGCGTGTAGACAGGTGTCCACACAGTGGTCAATGGTATAGGCCATATGTACTGGACCTGGGAGGACTAGGGAGCATCACAGCCTTACTGTATTATTGATGCAGACCATTAGTCTCTATTCCCATTGATCCTCTAGGAAAGACGGGCATCAAATAAAAGCCAGCATTTGCAAACTGTACATCAACACATGAAGTATCTTTTCCTGTATTATAATACATTATCACTATATTGGTTAGTGAGAAAAAAACACTGTTCCTTACAACTGGATGAGCGTAGGCTTTCTCAGCCAAGGTTCTCAATTCTTCCCGTTGGAAAACCATGTATTCGTACTAGGCAGGGAACCCAGGAGGCAATAATAAGACTGACGTTCCCTTTCTAGATCTGACGTAGTGGTGGTAGTGTACGACTATGAGCCAAGGCTGCTGGTCTGTTCCCTCTGTTACTGTGAGGGCTCTGGGTCAGGGACTCCCTCTCTGACTGCCTCTCTCCTGGAGGCTCCTCAGGGTCACCAGCCTAGGCCACCCAAAGAACACAGACATACGATGCAGTAATGCAGCTGTGTTTAAATCAATGGTTTCAACTGAAAACAGGCTGTGTGAGTGCATCGCCACTACCTCTGTTGTGCATTATAGTTTCAAAGGTACAGTATTTGTCCTTTTTTTTACATAAATATTCAAAAGACAGTGGCACACTATAAAGAATGGTATCAGAAAGAATGAACAGATGTGAATGATGTTTTTTTGAGAAACAGGAAATGAGTCATTAATTTCTTGGTAAAAGACACTGCCTCTAACTTCCGGTCGCTGCTGCTCCAACTGTCACTAGACTAATTATGCTGGAAGCTGCAGTGTTATTCCCACAATCTCTGAGGGTCCAGCTAGGTTGTTAGCCTGAGGTGTGGAAATTAGACCCAAGCCGCAGGTTTGCCTTGTGGTCGGGATAAT
>NC_140235.1:34902060-34989560 GCF_949987555.1 Borostomias antarcticus | reverse complement strand
CCCCCCCCAGGATGCGATACGATGGAACGTCCCCCGGGCTAAGCCTCTTACACAGACACGCACACGCGTGCCCACACACGCACAGTTGTACGCTTTTTTACATACAAACCCACTTCCATTTTCACCATCCAACCCACAGAAAACACACATCAGTCTTGCATGCAAGACTCCCAAGGCCCGGTCCAGCGTCTGTTGGTTCAGCATCGGTCGGTTTCCCGACCTCACAAGGCTCAGTACGTGAGCAGGGTTTTTCCTAGCTCAGAATGGGTCTTTGGGGGGTGATGAGCACACATAAAAAAAAAAATGATACCAGCATATATACAGTAGGCCTATATTCTTTGCTGATCTCGATTACTAGTGGTCCAAACCATGGACAGTGCAAGAAAGAGGGATGGGCTGCACTTGAAACAAGCTATCAAACACATTTGTAGAGGATTTGAATTGCTATTTTTACTCGAAATTTTTAGCATTTTGGCACTGGTGATTTTCCTTTGGCTCTGGATAAAATCTCTTTGGGGGGCGCCGAAAAAACCCTGATGATGATCTCTCCTTCACACAGGTTTGGTTTGCAACCTGCTAAATATGATCACTGTATTTAGTGGAGATGTGATTTGAATCAGTCATCTCCTTCCAGCTAAAAAAGGCCTTTGCCTGTTAAAATTGTGTTCTTTTTGTTCAGTTGTGTTTTGTTATGCTATGCTTTTAAACCTGTAGCACGCTGAGATGTTTAAATGAAAAGTGCATTACAAATAAAATGTATTATTATTATTATTATTATTATTAGCTGATCTTGCAGTGAAAGAGCGACGGGGCTCCTGGACTAGGGTGGAAGGCCCAGGCTGGTCTGGTGGACTATGGTGGAAGGCCCAGGCTGGTCTGGTGGACTAGGGTGGAAGGCCCAGGCTGGTCTGGTGGACTAGGGTGGAAGGCCCAGGCAGGTCTGGTGGACTAGGGTGGAAGGCCCAGGCAGGTCTGGTGGACTAGGGTGGAAGGCCCAGGCAGGTCTGGTGGACTAGGGTGGAAGGCCCAGGCAGGTCTGGTGGACTAGGGTGGAAGGCCCAGGCTGGTCTGGTGGACTAGGGTGGAAGGCCCAGGCTGGTCTGGTGGACTAGGGTGGAAGGCCCAGGCAGGTCTGGTGGGACTAGGGTGGAAGGCCCAGGCTGGTCTGGTGGACTAGGGTGGAAGGCCCAGGCAGGTCTGGTGGACTAGGGTGGAAGGCCCAGGCAGGTCTGGTGGACTAGGGTGGAAGGCCCAGGCAGGTCTGGTGGACTAGGGTGGAAGGCCCAGGCAGGTCTGGTGGACTAGGGTGGAAGGCCCAGGCAGGTCTGGTGGACTAGGGTGGAAGGCCCAGGCAGGTCTGGTGGACTAGGGAGGAAGGCCCTGGCAGGTCTGGTGGGAGCTTAGCTGAGCTCCCAGCTCCCACTCTGTCTTGTCTGTGCAGGATCCACTTAGGCCATCTGTAAGGGATCATTAGATCAGCTGTCTCTGTGTTCTCTGAGCCTCGGAGACAGTGAACGAGGGGGAGAGCGAGGTGAAGAGAGGGAGAGGCCCTCTAATTGTTTGTAGAGCTTTTAAGAGTTTATGACGATAGGGAAAAGCATTAGATTACTGTAGTGTCCGGATGTGTGTTGAATAATAGGTAGGTATTTGTGCGCTGTGCTGATTGGACTTGTGTGCAATGATATATGAATGAATGACTGTATAATGCACTAAGCCAAAGGTTTGCCGTCCGTGTGATTGTGTATATGAATATGCACACTTATGAACTGAAGTTAAAACATTTTGTGAAGTCAAGATACATACTAAAGTATGTGTTGATTTAGCCATGCTTTATGCATGGAGTGTCGACCAGCTTATGGCTGTTTTCATCATAGCTCTGCCGCAAACACCACTCATGTTCAGGGTGGTCCGTCACTACTGGCTGGAACTGAGTGAGTCTACTTGTGTTTGTGGGTCTACTTGTGTACTGTGTGTGTATTGTATGGTCGGCGGAAGGATACTTGAGAACATTCGAGGAATGTTCTACATTGTCTCTCAACAGATTCACCAGACTTCACTAATCTCCTATTTAATATTACCGACCCAGTTGTGATGAAACCCTAATCGTTGCCGAGGCACAGTTCCCCCCTTGTGCGAGGAGCTCTCCCTGCTCCTTGTTTCGGCTGGGGGATAAAGAGGTACTTCTGTCTGCATTGTTCTCCTAGAGGCCGGCCCTTAAACAAACACACTGTAGCCCCTCTGTTTCACTCTGGCCAGCTGAAACTCTACTCACGGCGCAAGGTAATAAGCAACTGTCGCGTTCCCAGACCAAAGTCCTCCTCTCTAGCCTGTGAATCCCGCCAGGCAGCCCACGCGCTGTTCATTGTTGCCATGCAATGATGTCATAGGCGCCGGCTGATTGGCTGAGTGCCATGCCTCTCACTAGTCACAACCACACCCGGGCGGTTCTCTGTTACCGAGGGAGATTTGGTCCCCTTGAAGATATTTTCATGTCACACACATTGTTTAACTCGCCAAATATTTGTGTACAGCCATATCACTTAAACAATGATCCTTTAACGAACTACAGACAGCTGGGAAGTAGCTATTGCAAAACGAGTACATTCCAAGAAGGTGTGCCCTGAAGGTAGACATTCCTGTACAGTAAAGGAAAGAGTAGGCATGTACAGTAAGTTACCTATAACTGGCCTTTACAAGTATTCCCAAAATGATTCATTCAGGTGAAAAAGGAAAAGAAACTATCACGAAGAAATAGCTAAATAATAATAATAATAATAATGCATTTTATTTCAAGGCGCCTTTCAAAACACCCAAGGTCACCGTACATGGTTAAAACAAGTAAACAGATTATAGAGAGATAGCTATTCAGAGCTGTTTACATGGCAAAAGGGATCAGTCATTGTAAAACCAGTCACACCCAAAGACCCAGATCACACCATGCGTCTGATCCCACTGGGATCAGCCGTAATAACCTGAGCTGGCGTCATGCTCCACGCCCACCGCCATGTTCCTCTGACCTACTTATCGAACCGTGAATCCTCAAAAGAACTTGGAGAGACTGCAGCATCCTGGCGTACTAGAGACCGTCTCTGAGTCAGAGCGGCTCAGTCTTGTCTGCTTCCCTCTGAGTGTTGGTCCTGCTGCCGGTATGGCTGTGTGGGGGTGTGGGAACACGAGGCAAGGCAAGTTTATTAGTTTAGCACATTTCAGCAACAAGTCAAATCAAAGTGCTTTACGTGAGACATTAAAAGCATCAAGACAAAGTGCAACACATAAAAGGTCATATAAAACGAAATGCAAAAAAGGACATTTAAAACAAAATTAAAACAAAATGCAGGAAAAATAAAATACAGGAATAAAAGTTACAGTGCAGTGTATGAATAAATTATTATTTGATTGAATATAAAGCAGCGGCAAAAAGAAAAGTCTTCAGTCTTGATTTAAAAGAACTGAGAGTTGCAGCAGACCTGCAGTTTTCTGGAAGTTTGTTCCAGATATGTGGAGCATAAAAACTGAACGCTGCTTCTCCATGTTTTGTTTTAACTCTGGGGACAGAAAGCAGGCTAGCTAGCAAGCACTAGCAACACTGGTGCTAGAGACAGCTCACGGCCCCTATAGTTCACGAGGTGTGATCTCTAGGTGTGTGAAGACCAACCAGACTGTGGGCGAGGTGTGACTGGTGATGTATGGCGTTTGGCATGCGCCACGTATCCCTGCCTTATCACAGCGCTACAATGGGCTCTTGTTTCTAACCCTGCAACGCTGTACTCCGAGCCAAGGCTCAGTTTAAAATCTATGAAGGCCACGGTTGTCTTGATTAGGATTAGGGAGAGGAGGGGGAAGAAGAAGAAGAAGAAGAAGAAGAAGAAGAAGAAGAAGAAGAAGAAGAAGAAGAAGAAGAAGAAGAAGAAGAAGAAGAAGAAGAAGAAGAAGAAGAAGAAGAAGAAGAAGAAGAAGAAGAAGGAGGAGGAGAAGAAGAAGAAGAGAAAGACTGATTTGATTCCCCTTATGAGATGAAGGCCTCAGAGCCATCAGTCCATCCATACCCGTTGTCTTGGCCCTGTCGAGGGCTCCTGCACACGCTGTCGCTGAGTGACCTTGGCAGTGATGAGTGACGGTGTCCAGACTCCTTGTCCTGTCGGCCTTGTGTTGGCGACACCTGGCTCTGTGTAGCTGTGGAGAGGGTGGCCCATTGCTTCCACGCTGCAGACAATCAGGTTCCCTGACAAACTGCTCCTTCTCTCATGACAGGGCTATTCACCACTCACCCCTAGCCCCGCCACCACTCTGCCTGTCTGCCTGCCTTTCTATCTGTCTGTCTGCCTGCCTATCTGTCCGTCTGTCTGTCTGCCTCTCTATCTGTCTCCCTGCCTGCCTATCTGTCTGTCTGTCTGCCTCTGTATCTGTCTGTCTGTCTGCCTCTCTATCTGTCTCCCTGCCTGCCTATCTGTCTGTCTGCCTGTCTGTCTGCCTCTCTATCTGTCTGTCTGCCTCTCTATCTGTCTCCCTGCCTGCCTATCTGTCCGTCTGTCTGTCTGTCTGCCTCTCTATCTGTCTGTCTCCCTGCCTGCCTGCCTATCTGTCTGTCTGTCTGTCTGTCTGTCTGTCTGTCTGTCTGTCTCTCTGTCTGTCTGTCTGTCTCATGGGTATATTAATAGATTACCTTCTCACCAGCCTTCCCGAGTCCTTTATTTCACACAACAGGGAATTTCAAATACTTCCCATCTGTCGCTGCTAGTTACAGCGACCGCTACTGCTCGCGTGTTGTGTGTCATCTGCTGTAAGACGATAATAAATGACTTTGACCACTGTGATGTAATGTTCGTGTATAGATTCTATTTCGTTATCCCCCTCATAACGGTGTTTGTATTTGGGGGAGGGGGGTGTGTGTGTTTGGGGGAGGGGGGTGTAGCGTTGGTCTTATGAATGGGACAGATGGCTGGAGAAGCGCGGTTTAACGAAGGCCCACATTAATGGGCATCAGTCCGCGAGGGTGAAGGGAATTGCTCCGTTTTGTGTACCGATGGATGTTTGTTATTGTTTTCCCTGAGAGGAGAGGTCCCTGCCCCCTCCACCGTCCCAAACGGACAGGCTCTGCCAGGGGAGAGGAGCCATCTGCCACTAGTGCGTCTCTGGTGCCAACATTGGTCTCTGCATGGGTATGAGCTAGTGGTTGGTTACACAGAGTCCATGAATCCCAAAATCTATCTTTTATTTAATGAATGAATGAATAAATGAAAGAATGAATAGTTAATTAATTAATTCAATGATTCATTCATTTTTGGAAATCAGTATCGATACCCAGCCCTAGTATTGATGTGTTGCATAACTTGTCAGTCATGTAATAATTACAGGTTTTAGTAACACTAACCGAATCGATATTGAATCGAATCGAATCGTGATAATCGATTCTGAACCTTGTGAATCGGAATCGAAACGATTCTTGAAATTCGAATCGATACCCAGCCCCTACTGTCCTATGGTAGTGCCGGGAGGGAAATGTGAGGAGTAGGGATTTCTCTTCTTAGATACCTTCTTTAGTCTTCCCTGCTCTCATATGATGAGAAATCTGTTGTGGTCTTGGTCTCTCTCCTTCTGCTTGTCTCTCTTCCTTGTCCCACAACCAGGAGAAAGGCCAGGTCATCCAGGGATGGGATGTGGTCCAGTTGTCTGGCGGAAGGAGGAATGTGGCCTCGCGTGTGAACACAGTTTCACTTGTTCAAAAGAGGTGGAAGACGGGAGTGAGAAAAAGTAATGGAGAGAGAGAGAGAGAGAGAGAGAGAGAAAGCAACAGAGAGAGAGAGAGAGAGAGAGAGAGAGAGAGAGAGAAAGCAACAGAGAGAGAGAGACAGTGAGAAAGCAACAGAGAGAGAGACAGTGAGAAAGCAACAGAGAGAGAGAGTGAGAGAACCGAGTGACTGGTGCGATGGATAGACAGATAAACCTGCGGTTGGCCCATAATGCAGTGCTGTTTGAGGGATTTGGCTTTAGTAAATCCCTGGCCAGCCTGACCCAAGCTGCCAACCTTTTGCACAATCATACAACATAACCTAACAAAAACTGATCACAGTAAAAATATTCAAGTTCGCAGGAGGAATTCATATTCTTCTCTGGGGTGTTTTATATCTCAGTCCTCAGCTGGTATAAATCTTTTTTTCTTTTTTTTTCTGTTTCGCCATACAACTCAACATACACAGTCATTTATTTAAGCCCCTCCCCCTCCGCCTCCACCTGGTAATACCTAAACAATCAGCAGTCGGCTTTGATAGATGATCTGTGGTCAATAGAGAATAAAGAGCATTACGCCCACTAGTGGCTCATTATGACCGAAGCGAAGCATCTGTTTTAATTTCTCAGTATTATCATGCTGATAAGGGTGTGTGTGCGTGTGTGTGTTTCTGATCCCTGTCTCTCTCTCTCACCACTGGCTTGGAGGACAAACACTCTGCACAAACATGCGGCTGCTTTATAGAAGCGTCATTGTGGTATCTGTCAGACCTGATTCGTGAAGATAGATGTGGGGGGTCTGGAAATCATTTATTTTCGATTTCCAAGGGGCGTTATCAACGGTCAGTCCAAAATGCCTCCATTTGACACAATTGGATAGACCTAACCAATCAGAGCAATGAAATGTGGGTTAGTAATCGTATCATCCTATCAAGTGGATACAGTCGTTGTGTTAGACCCGCCCCATATTAGATAAGCGGTTGTGATTGGCCCGATCACTATCTGGTCAGAGGGAAATCAGTTTGAACGGGTGGATGTCCAGACTGATCTGCGGAGCGAGACGGAACGCAAGCTCACGGGATCAGGATGGCGATGCCAGGCGATGCTCATGACACTTCTAGATCGGTATTATTTACCGCTCAGTCGGTCTCTGTCGACGCGATCCGCCTCATCACACAGAGCGCCCGACCGTGACTCCCTGTCAGCTTGGCGACATCGTGAAACACGATCAAATCTCCCCCAGTACACCAGGTTGACCTTTGCGGTATATCACCACCTCTTTGAAGCGATGCAGATGGTGTGTTCTCCCAGAGAACAAGGCTCTCAGTCTATTTGCCATTGGATTGAACCTGCATTACGTGCATTAGTGTCTCAGTAACACAATCGATAGTCATCGAACAGGTGAGTGGGGAGGCTAATCCCGTCTGTGATTCGGATCTTACGCCCCAGAGCGCCACTATTGAATGTCGTGCTCTGCTATTTTTACACAGCACACCGGGACAGAGCTCTCAAAGAGGTCTAAAGTGGATAAAAGTCCCTCTATTGGTTCTCGTTCAAAAACAACACGTGTAACATTCTTATTACAGATCTCTTTACAACAACATTTTGGCGTGAGATATCGGGGCATTTTCCGTTACAAGTGGTGTATGAAGTGGTCTTAATTAACTTGCCTAGTAAAATAAAGGTTGATGATGATGATGATGATGATGAAGAAATGTGTGACATGCAAATGGAAACCTCTTTAGATTTGAACAATGACATATTTATAATGCAGCTTAATATTTATCTAATTTTGCTTTGCTTTCTGTCTCCCCAGCCATCAAGGTCAACTGCCTGGGCTCATGTGGGGTCTCCAACAAAATGAACGACCCGTCGTGGACCCTGGAAGAGCAGTACTTCAGCAGCACGCTGTCTGTGGCTGACAAAGGTGAGGGTAGGGATGCTCTACTCAGATTAGGGAAAACTACAGATCATTCTTCCCTGTGGAGAAATACCTTTCTGGGGTGTGTGTGTGTGTGTGTGTGTGTGTGTGTGTGTGTGTGTGTGTGTGTGTGTGTGTGTGTGTGTGTGATAGTGTGGTTCTCCATTCACTTCATTTTTCTCTGTCATGTCATGACTGTGTTATTTTGGTGATGATTTGGCTGGTAAATGCATCTCACGAAGAAGAGCAGTTAAACTGCCCATCAGCTGAAGAGGGGGGGGGGGGACTACTGACCTCTGATGGGACACAGCTCTGCTCCACAACCACTGATGAAGGGGGGGTGGATGTGTTCTCCACACACTCTGCCCGTTAATTAACTCCCTCTCTCTCTCTCTCTGTCTCTCCCCCTCTCTCTGTCTTTCTCTCTCTGTCTCTCTCTCTCTCTCTCTCTCTCTCTCTGTCTTTCTCTTTCTCTCTCCCTCTCTCTCTCTCTCTCACACACCAGTGTTTCCTGTGGAACTGATCTCTTGGTGTTGTGGTGTGTGAAAAAAAGAGTCTGATTTCAAAACCAAAACGGGGGATCGGAGACCGCCCTTCCTCCCGTGTTCCTCTCTCCTGTCCCCTTCCTATAAAGATGGCCTAACTTATCTAGTAAGGCTGGTAAAGTCCTAGAGCTTAAAATGTAATTAATTACATGTAACTGGATGGGATAAAACAGTAACCACACAGGCACTTAATAAATCATATGGTTTATAGACATATTTTAATCAGATGTATTGTAGGTTACCATTATAACAGCAGCTATTATAATGGTAACAGCTGCTGTTTTCTGTTATTTTGATTGGCATTTTTTAGGTGGCTGGAGGAACATTAACGCAAGCTAGTGTTGGTTCAGCCAGCCAAAAAGACCGTCGCACAATCCATCAGGCGCTGCACTTGACTCGCACGAAAGTTGCAGAACCTACTCGCGCTTGTGGTGTATTTCTCCTTGACAACGCTCGCTTGAAGGGCTGACTGACGGACAGACAGACAGCAGCGCGTAGCTCAAATGGAGCAGGCTCCGCTTCGGCTCAAACTGTATTTTCATATTACGTTACGTAACGTTAGCAACACAAGGCCAATTTATCAATTAATTAATGTTTTACTTGTCCGATCAGACAAGACAACTGCATGAGGCATTCCTCTTGCCCGAACAGAGTTTACTGGTCCCTGGGAAGCGGGCAAAACTGTTAGCCTACTACAGGTAGCGTGCCTTGTTCCTTAATCCCCCGGTGTGAATCATGGCTAGCCGGCAATAACCTAGCCTACCTGACTGGTCTCATCATTCTCCTCTCTCTTCCTCTTCAAAAATCGTTGTATGTCCATCTGGAAAATTGTATTGATATATTAGGTTATAGGATCCGCTAGTTGTCATCAGGGAATTATAAAACCAAAGGCTTTACCAACGTGCTTGAGATGGGCAGGAGCTGTCGGCACGTCTAACTGTAGCTATAACGGCACTTAGATTACTAACATAAATGTATTTTAGGCAGTAGGCTAGGCATTTTGAGGAGTAGGCCTAGGTGCCAGCACCAGTGTTTGGCCCAATTCAAACACTGGTTAACACTATGGTAATATTTGAGCGTCAATTAGCCAATTGCACAACTCCAGTACTTCCTGAAATTAGACATGCTTCTCTATTTCCTGTCCTACACTATTGGATGAAGTGATTAATCAGGTGTGCCTGACTGCAGCACAATGATCAGGCACACCTGAATAATAATTTCATCCAATAGTGTGAGACAGGAAATAGAGAAGCATGTCTAATTTCAGGAAGTACTGGAGTTGTGCATATAGTGAATAGCCTACCTATCTTTCGTTGTAACCTCATGCCGCTCACTGAACAAAAAATCCCTTTACGCGAGTTTTTTCCGATCACCTCAGAAAGTAGACCTGGTCCAGGGCGATATCTATACAGATAACGCCCTGTTACTCTCAATGCAATTTGCCTATGAAAGCGCTTCATCGGCCCGGTCGTCCGAGTCTACAGACAAAACCGTTTTGTTACTCACCAAAGTAAACACATCGTTGGAAAGATGCCGCCCATGTTGGGGATGATGCATTACATCTTAAAGTCTCTCAACACCATTTAAGATGTAATGCATCATCCCGACATGGGCGGCAGCAGTGAGTAGGCTAAACAAAGCGGAGAGCGCCGATTCGCCGGTAGAAGAAGACAGTCGATGCGCTGTGGATATAAAACATTTAAGTGTACAAATTTGCCTTTTATTTGAAAGGTGGGGGACTACAAACTGTAGCGCTTTAGGAAAAAAGGCTTTCATCTTTCCAACGCTGTGTTTACTTTGGTGAGTAACGAAACGGTTTTGTCTGTAGACTCGGGACGACCGGGCCGATGAAGCGCTTTCATAGGCAAATTGCATTGAGAGTAACAGGGCGTTATCTGTATAGATATCGCCCTGGACCAGGTCTACTCAGAAAGGAGCAGCATGGAGCGGCACAGAGTGCGCGGCCTATAGGCTCTTTATTGAAAATAAATAGTCCTAATGTGGGCGCGACAGTGGTTTTGAAAGCGCATTTAGGCGGAAATATTTAGAAGGTTTTATTTATATATAGCCTAATTTGTATTATTGGTTTTTGTATCAAATGTTTGGTGTGGCGGCAAGGATCTTGCCGTGGCGGTGCGCCACAGCAAAACCTTACCAGCGGAAACGCTGCACGCACACACAGACACCCTCTCTCTCACTCTCTCTCTCCCTCCCACTCTCTCTCTCTCTCTCTCTCACAGACACACAGACACCCTCTCTCTCTCTCTCTCTCTCTCTCACACACACACAGACAGACACACACACACACACCCTCTCCGGTCCTAGCGGAAGAGAGGTTTTAGAACAGCTAGTTGTGTTTGTACTTGCTGTGTGTTTTTCATTTCCAGGGGATGGAATGTGAGGATCGTGGTGGTAAACCTGTTGAGAGTGCATATTTCGGCGCACCTCTGGGGTACTCATTAAGCAGACCCAGGCCTGGAT
The DNA here is from genome assembly GCF_949987555.1 of Borostomias antarcticus. Lineage (NCBI taxonomy): Eukaryota > Metazoa > Chordata > Actinopteri > Stomiiformes > Stomiidae > Borostomias > Borostomias antarcticus. Next base: position 34,978,886 of record NC_140235.1, on the reverse strand, counting down.
GGCCACTGGAGCGTCTAATCTATGGCGCTTAACACATAGCAGTGTGCCGCTCACAGCAATGGCTAACCTCACCTCTCTCACCTTCATGCCTGGTGTTTCCAAACACTGCTGGGGCGTTTGAACCCAGAGCAAGCTGTTCCTATCTAAATTATACACTTATTCCAATGCGAATAGACTAATTATCCCAATGTGAATAGAATAGAATAGGATCTGGAAAGGTGCCGCAGTGTACGTGTGGATTTTATTGAAGATGTGAATGTGAATACTGATTGTCTAATGCAAATATGAATCCCATGAGATTTGAATGTCCGTGTGCCACTAGTTTGTTGAAGGGATGCTGCAAGCTCAATCAAGTCGGTTCACTATTCGTTTCGGTTTCGAAATGCATGAAAAAAAACAAAGACATGTTTGTTTTGGTTCGTGGTCTGTGATTTGATTCAGTCTATTTATCTGCCTTGTGCATCACCGCAGAGTTTTCTGCATGGGTCACAGATTGAATAGGTCGGTCGGTCGGTTTCGGTCGGTCGGTCGGTCGGTTGGTCGGTTGGTCGGTTGGTCGGTCGGTTGTGCAGAACATCCATGACGGGCATGTAATCAACTATGTCATGGCAAGTGTATTTTGAACGGGTATAAATCTTAAAGCCAAATCTTATCTACAGTATTTTGATTTCAGTTTTCAGTGCCTAGGCTAATTTATTTGCAAAATGTAACCTATAGAGGAGAGGGGTCGGAGGGGCGGGGTGTTATAATTGCCTTTTAAACAAGACACTATATACTGTAGGTAGGCTGTCCTTGTCTGCTCGTAGGCTTTCCCATTGGTACATCTTCATCTACAAAGCATTCATTGGTCTGTTACCTTTATATCTCTCTGTGTTCTCAGGACTACCTAACTGTCTCAGTCCCCAGAACTCGCACTGAGTTTGGGAAGAGGGCTTTCATGTTCTCTGCTCCCTCTACCTGGAATGGACTCAAACATCTCTGAAGCGCCAGACTCTTGTAACACTTCATCATTTTTAAGCTCAACTCATAGACTTTTTAATGACTCCTTTGGGAGGGTGCAAATGCTTTACTACATACAGTAATGTTTAATAAACATATTACAGTATGTTTATTACACTGAGTTTGGGAAGAGGGCTTTCATATTCTCTGCTCCCTCTACCTGGAATGGAATTTCAAAAATCTCTGAAGCTCCACACTCTTGTAACATTGCATAATTTTTAAGCTCAACTCAGACTTTTTAATGACTGATTTGGGAGTGTGCAAATGTGTTACTACTGTACATATGTTGTGTACAATACACATTACTGTATGTCATACAGTAATGTTTATTGGTCATTGTACACCCTGTCGTAATAGTGCATGTGTATGATGCTAATCTCTCCTTCTTCTGTCTGTGTTCTCTGTCTTCTGGCCAAATGTGTTCTATATTGGTCTGTCTTTGTTTTAGTTTCGTGATGCTTTTTATGCTGCCATTTTGGTCTGGTGTTGCTCGAAAAAGAGTTCTTTGATCTCAAGCTTCTTTACCTGGTTCAATGAAGGTTAAATAAAAAAAACAAAAAAAAACAATGTCTCAACTCTCGAATGGACCATGCCATAAAAATGCAGATAGATAGATAGATAGATAGATAGATAGATAGATAGATAGGTAGGTAGGTAGGCAGGTAGATAGATAGAGAGATAGATAGATAGATAGATATATACTGTAAATAGATAGATAGATAAAAACCACAGTGGGTACACGGGCACTTTGAACTAGTTGAAGCCAATGTGAATACCGATTGTCTAATGCAAATATGAATCTCAGGAGATTTGAATGTCCATATTTAGCCTACTACTACTCTGATGAAGGGATGCTGCATGCTCAGTCATGTATGTGGTTTTCTTTGCTCCAACTGACAATAGAGAAAACTATTCTGGTCTAATACAACTTGGCATATCCTCATGATCACATTACTTTTTTTTTTACATTACATTACAGCCATTTAGCTGACGCTTTTATCCAAAGCAACTTACAATAATTGCATTTACTGTAATGTAGGGAAAGCCAATGTACTACTACTTGCCAGAACTCCAGATCTCCTTTCTAAAACAAGTGGCTACGATCATATAGTGCTTAGGGCAAAGTGCAAGAATAGCAATCTAAAAAGTGGGTGTTTAAGAGGGAGGATCGTGGTACTTCTTGAAGAGATGAGAATAGCTTGAGCCTGTGGCAAAAGATGGGCAGCGACTCTGGCTTATGTACAGTACGTGGCTGGCTTGTTTCTGTTCAGGACTGGTAGGGCGGAAGCCAGTCATGCCACTGAAATAGCTGTGAATTGAAATGACATGAAATAATGTCTGATAAATTAAGATAGGTCTTGTCGTCTGGACACATCAGTTCCAATGCTAATCCAGCACAATAAGAGCGGGATAGCCAGTTAGCTCATGAGCTCACAACTATCAGCAGCTTCCATAACATTAATGGTAGCGGTCAGTGGCTAAAGCAGTTACACTGATGATAACATAAAGAAATAAACATAAATCTTGAACCTCGGTCTCCCGGGTGGGAGTCCAATGCTCTCACCACTACTCTACTTGTGCAGTGGAGATCGGTGGGTTGGTTTTGGTGTCCTTGTCCAGTCCCTAGTGTGGGTTAGGGCTGGGACAGGATCTGATCTATAAGGCAAGGAGTAAAGGTTGGAGTGAAAGGATGAACATGTGGAGGTTTGGGGTATAGTCCCATAAAGTCATCCCCACCGGGTCTTGAACCCTGGTCTCCCGGGTGGGGGTCCAATGCTCTAACCACTACTCTACTTGTGCAGTGGAGATCAGGGGGTTTGTTTCCTTCTTGATTTTGGTGACTACTACCTCTAGTGGTGCCAACAGAGAAATGCAGGCCAACATTATCTGGAGTAACAGAGGGAGGGAGGGAGTGAAAACTGGACAAACGCTATACTAGGTGCGCTGGCTTACAGCCACGCACAAAAAGGAGAAGACCCAGGACAGACCCTTATGGAACCCCCATAGTCAATATGTGTGGTTCCGACATCGACCCTCTCCATGTCACCTGGTAGGAGCGGCTCGTCAGGTAGGATGCAAACAGGGAGTGTGCAGAGCCAGTGACACCTTTCTCCTTGTGGGTGGAGAGGAAGATCTGGTCGTCTACCGTATCAAATGCTGCTGACAGGTCTAGGAGTATCAGGACAGAAGAGAAAGAGATCGCTCTTGCGACATGGAGTGACTCTGTCACTGCAAAGAGGGCGGTCTCTGACGAGTGGCCAGCCTTGAACCCGGACTGGTGGGGGTCCAGGAGGTTGTTCTGGTGGAGATACGAAGATAATTGGTTAAAGATAGCACGTTCAAGTGTATTCAATAGAAAGGATAGAAGGGAAATCTGACAGAGGGGTCAAGAGATGGTTTCTTCAGGAGGGGGGTGACTGGCAGTCTTGAAAGCGGAGGGAAAACATCCTGATACAAGAGATGCGTTAATGAGGTGGGTTAGGAAGGGAAGGAGTTCAGGCGCAACAGATTGAAGAAGAGTGGAGTGGACAGGATCTGGGGAGCACGTGGTGGGGCGGCTAGATGTTACAAGGTTGAGGACCGCGTTGGGGGAGAGGGGAGAAAAGTGGGGGAAGGTGGGACATGGAAAGGAGGGAGGAAGCCATGGGCAGAGTCGCTGCCCATCTTTTGTCGCAGGCTCAAAACTCATCTCTTCAAGAAGTACTACCACGATCCTCCCTCTTAAGAACCTATGGTATTTTAAATAGCTATTCTTGCACTTTGCCTTCAGCACTAGATTATGCTCTTAGTCACTTGTTTAGAAAGAAGATGCACTTGTTACGTTAAATGCAATTATTGTAAGTCACTTTGGATAAAAGCATCAGCTAAATGACTGTAATGTAAGGTAAAAATGTAATGGGAGCAGAGAGGGAAGAGAGGGTGGAGAGGTGAGGTTGGTGCATGGCGCGTCGACCGGGAGGTGGGTAAAAGAGGATCTGATATCGTTAACTTTCTTGTCAAAGAAGTTGGCAAAATCGTCAGGGAGAAGGGAGGAGTTGGGAGTAGGAGGTGGGGGGGTTGGAGTAGTAAAGAGAAAGTTTCAAAGAGTTTTTTTAGGATTGGAAGCAGAGGCTCGAATTTTTAAGCAGAAGAAAAAAGCTTTAGCAGCAGATAAGGAGGAGAATATGGAAAGAAGAGATGGAAATTAAGAAGGGACTCTGGGAGTCTGCCTTTTGTCCATTAATGCTCAGCTATTCTCTGGCTCACAGTTTTGGTCTTGTGTGCAGTGATTTCTAGTAGGCTTGCGAGTGACTTATACATCGATCCATGAGCTCAATGAAGTGTTATTTAATCAGATGAACTTGGATGTCTTTGCCGCATATTTCAAATGAAGATGGCTCATTTTGATCTTTTGGATGCAATGTCTCCTTCTGAAGGCATGAGACCAAGGACTATTCTGAGATCCAAGAACACTGAAGCGAGCTGTCTGCCTGCTTGAAGTACTGAGGTATCAGAGCCGTGAGAGCAGTATTCATGCAGCATGCAAATATGTAAAAACACATTTAAACCTCTCCACACTTTAAACAGACAAACCTATTGCCAGTGTACTTTAGACCACTGTCCCATAATTGTCCCTCTCTTATTTCATATATTTCATAACACCTACTGTGTGTGAGTATAACACTCTGTTCATCACTCGGACATGCAGTGCACATTATTTCAGTGGAAGCAAGGGAGGAGAAGGAGATGACGCAGATACTGTAGGTGATTAACTCTACACACTTTTCAAACACACACACACACACACACACACACACACACATACAGAGGCTAGACGCACTCCAAAACCAAAACGGTGATGAATAATTCATCCGACTTCCTCTGCTCAGCTTATCTCTATCGTTGTCGTTCTTTTGTTTCTCCTTCGTACTGTATCTCCTGTACTGTATCTCCCGTACTGTATCTCCTTCGTACTGTATCTCCCGTTCAGTTCGTACTGTATCTCCCGCTGCCCCTGGGGCCTGGGGGGGGGGGGGGGGGGGGGGCAGAGTGCTGCCACACAAGGAGATACACTCGCCATGCGTGGGTGACTGGTTATTCGGTATGCCCTACATGTGTTATCTGGTATGCCCTACATGTGTTATCTGGTATGCCCTACATGTGTTATTTGGTATGCCCTACATGTGTGTGGAGCTCGGGGAATGAAACGGTGTGTGAGGGGCCCGCTGCTGTTGTTCATGTTCACTGACCCTCAGGGAAAAGGGATTTTCTACTGTCCTACCACCCTTGAATGGATGGTGTGTGTGTGTGTGTGTGTGTGTGTGTGTGTGTGTGTGTGTTAAGTGTGTTTCACCACCCCTCCCTGGGCTGAATGGCCCATGACACCTATAGCACCTCACATGTTTCCAGATCCTCTGGGGTTTTCGGTTACATCAATTGTATTTCTTAAACAAACTAGTGCACAGTACCCGTGGAGACAGTGTGGTTTGTATATCGATCCATCCATCGATCTATCAGTGATTAAATCCATAACTCATACAGCGAACTCTGTGGGGATGCACAGCACCCAAAGCAGAAGAAACACAACTGTGTTTCAACACTTTAACAACCAGCTATTGATCTGACTGTAGATAGGATACAGCTTTAAGATATATAGGGCTGTTCGGAACAGGCTGGACTTTATGGCCCTGCCGTTATTTGTATTCAAATAATTTGGAATGAAATACTTTAACCTACTTTGACTCTTGCCAGGACTTACTATTACACCATGAGTTCGTGTTTTGGTTTGCTGTATTTATGTTTTTTTTTTGTAGTTTCCTGTGGGTGTGACTCACATTGTTTATGGGATAGTTACAAATGCAGAGGGGGGTGTAATGTCCTCATCCATGACAACCAAGGCAGGCTTTCTGTGTGTGTGTGTGTGTGTGTGTGTGTGTGTGGAGGGTCTATGCTGTTCATGTTTTAAGGATAGGATTGTAGAAGGCCAACCTGATTCTCTATAGCCTCGCCTTCCTTAATAGTGTTTTTGAACAAATAAACTCAGTGACGATCCAAAGTCAATGTTATCCCCCTTGCTCGTGCTAAAATGCTGGCCTCAATGGCTGACAATACCATTCATTTCTAGGTATCATTGCTCGGTCAGAGCTCAAAACTGCGATCGTTTTGGTCACATATGCTCCTGAAATGTATGTTATCTGGTAACCTCAGAATGTAATTGGGAGCCTTTGTGCGAGTGCACATAATTGTTCTGGTGAAAACTTTTTCCATTCGGACGTCCATTCGCAGTAGCGGTGAAAACAAAAGTGCTTCTTCCATGACTTAAATGCCTAAACAGAGATATCTCTCGACATATGAGGTTGGCGTAAAGACGGGGTTTGGACAAAGCTCTTGACCTCATGAACGCTCTCACTGTCCCAAGAAGAACAATAATGAATGAAATGAATGACGCTGGTCAGATCCTAAAGTCAAGATCTTTCTGACTTGTCTCTGTGACCTTTCCACGTCGATTTCAGTCCCGCGCAGCGCCCTCTGGTGGCTAGGCGGTGAAGTGCATGGTTGGCCCATCCACCTTGCACCCATACACCTACCCGTCCATTCGCCACGTTTAGTGTAGATGAAAACTTTTTAATATGGTGGAGAAAAATGAATACTAAGAGACTACATCAGAGCTTTGGGCCCGCCTGCTACAAACGTGAGATGCAAGATATGACTTTTGACTCGTTGAAATACCGCCCCTTCATGTCCTTTAAATTGTATTTCCACCCTGCGTCTGCTTAATGGCCTTTGTAGACTCACCGCTAGAGAGCTGAGAGAAGGAGAGACAGTAGAGAGAGAGACCTTCGGCTCCTGCATGTGCCCCCTGCAGAGTTGAGGCTGAGCGTGCCACACTATCGCTTGTTATGGATATCTTCCCTTCGGCAGTGAAAACATGCAAATTGACCCGTTGAAAACCTTTGTCTCTTCCTCTTCAGGGAACCGTGGAAACACCAGGTCCTCCTGACACAGAGAACACTGCTATCTGGAAAAAAGTAATTGGTCTGTCTGCTCGCAGAGGAATTAATTACCAGATACGGTTTATTGTTCCCAGTTTGATTAAGACGGAAAGAGCCTGTTACAGGTCATGGCTTACTGTATGTCTGGTTTGAATTGGCTGGATGGTATCTCGTTAGGGCAGTGACGGGTGTCTGCAATCATAAGGTCAATAGTGCAGAGTGATAGTGTTTTATATGACTTTATATTATTTACTTATCACTCAATAACATAATCAACAAAGCTGAAGAGATAACTATACCTGCCTATTGTCTTCAGCTCTTAGAGCAGCATAGACAATGCTTACATGTATATTTGTCTTCTTGTGTGTTAGATACTCTTTAATGTAGTGTGACAGTCCTCCTAGTCTACCATCAGCCACAGAGGAGAATGTGTGGGAGAGATCGGCCTACTGTTGTATGCTTGTGAGCTCTCATTCTTGGGTCGGTCCTACTCAGCTAGCATGGCCTCGCTTGTAAGTAATTGATTAACTTTGCTGGGAAAGAGTTCAAACACTTTTTGACACTCTGGCAGGATATCACAAAAGCTGTTGTAGTTTATCACTTCATTTCACACGGAATGTTTTGTTAAAGTCATTACGTCTGAGTCTATTACAATTCCTTTACAAAGTTGTTGAGCAAACACCGTTTTTTGAGGAGCGAAAAGACTTCTCACTGTGTCTAAACAATTATGCCTGTTTGTCACCGAAACTTCCTCTACTGCTACAGTGAGAAAGTATACCCTGCAGGCGTGGTGTCACCTGGATCACACACACACACACACACACACACACACACACACACACACACACACACACACACACACACACACCTTTGTATTGAGATGTCAAGGCAGATTGACCTAGAAACTTGAGAGGTGCATTGGTGAATTTTCCGTATGTAAACTGTGAGAAACTTGAACTATTTTTGTCCGACTGCATGAATTCCTGACTGACTGACCGCTTATTTCTCACAGGCACTCTGGCACCTGGTGAACACAGCTTCCCTTTCCAGTTCCTCATTCCAGGTAGGAATTGATACATCTGAAATATCTGTCAAGCTGCATTCTTCCCTGTCAAACACACCTTTGTGATTTCATGAGATCCGACTGAGGGGCGAGTGAGAGAGTGAGTGATGTCCGAGTCTGATGGAAGCTTGGTCCAGGTATAACGTAGGTTCCGGCACAGGTGCGTTTTTCACAGAGTTGTACAGCCCAGGGATTTTAATCTGAGTGTGATACTTCATTCAAAGACTGGATAGGTGCCCGAAATTGGTGAATCAATAGCCTGAAGTCTGAGTACAGTTTGGTCAGGAAACAAAATAGACACTATTTCATATCTTAGGTGGGGCATACCCTACTAATCTCTCTGGCCTCGCGCCAGACACGTCACCTTATCCGGGAATACGTGCCCGAGACTTGAGACCCTAATAGTTAACCTGGCCTCTCTCATTCAAACAAGTAGTAGTACATATCTGTAGTACATATTGTATAACAGACATCCCCAGACTCACATCACATTTAAAATGGAATTACTTGTTCCTCTGGAACGCCTCTGACTGCAAGGTGGGCTGTCCAGGGTGTGAGGGAATAGTTCCACACTGTCCAGGGTGTGAGGGCATAGTTCCACGCTGTCCAGGGTGGGAGGTAATAGTTCCACACTGTCCAGGGTGTGAGGGGATAGTTCCACGCTGTCCAGGGTGTGAGGGGATAGTTCCACGCTGTCCAGGGTGTGAGGGAATAGTTCCACACTGTCCAGGGTGGGAGGGAATAGTTACACGCTGTCCAGGGTGGGAGGGAATAGTTCCATGCTGTCTAGGGTGGGAGGGGATAGTTCCACGCTGTCCAGGGTGTGAGGGGGTAGTTCCACACTGTCCAGGGTGGGAGGGCATAGTTCCACACTGTCCAGGGTGGGAGGGCATAATTCCACACTGTCCAGGGTGTGAGGGAATAGTTCCACACTGTCCAGGGTGGGAGGCCATAGTTCCACGCTGTCCAGGGTGGGAGGGGATAGTTCCACACTGTCCAGTGTGGGCTAGGGGTGAGGAGCGGGACTTGGTTATTCTCAGCCCTGTGTCCCTTGGTGCTGTCAATGTTTAATTCCTCCTCTTGAGCCCCCTGCTTACCCCCCGCCCCCCCAGGCCCCCTCATCCCCCGTCCTGAACGTCGGCTTGCGGCGTAACGATGGTTGTGATGTTGTGATGAGATGATCAGAGCCCCCTGAGCCCGGTGCCAGGGCCCGTCAGGTCCAACTCACACCTGCTCAGAACCGACCGCCGCGTTCTCGCGGCGAGGAAGCATGGAATCCCCACGTAAGACTTAAACACGGCAGCTGTTTAGCGCCGCGGAGAGGCATAGAGCTTCCTATTCAGGTGTTCTTAGCCGGCGTTGATGGGCACAGGCAGCGTAGGCTCCCCAGGGGGGTGTGTGTGTGGGGGGGGGCGGGCGACACCCCCTGGACAGGAACCGGTCTCCGCTGCCAAGCTGCCTGCAGCCAGACCGCAGCTCTGCGCACTAATCCTTATTGACAGCTAGCTGTTCCTCCGCACGGACTCCACTGGCTGCCATTATCATCTAAATGAGAAGTGGGGCATCGTGGGTAATATTGAGAGGGCGAGAGACAGGATATTGTATTTTTAATGCACCTCATTCTCTCCTGAAATCTGTACCACCACATAGTGTATACTGCTCTACTAGTGCCCTGTGACAAAGGAATATTCTGTATTATTATGATTTGTTGGACACAATAGCAGTTTTTTTTCCGAGCTGCTATCCGTCTCATCTCTGTACAATAGATGGACGTTTATCCTCGTGTCTTTTGTTGTGTTATTCATATTATGCAGGGGTCAAAGACATTACTTTCATTTTTAAATCCGATTCTCTGAATAGCATGCTTTTATCTCCTCTGCCTCCTCCCGTTCTAAACATGATCTTTTATCTGTCGTGCCCTTCAGCTACTTCCGAATTGTTATTTTTGTCTCTTGCCTCTTCACTTTCCCTCCCCCCTCCCCTCCAGCCCCCGCCTCTGTCCTTTCGGGAGTCTGTAAATAAACTCTGCGTTCTCCTCCCATTCAAGGCAGATCCGTCCAGATCAGATAGATGAGCTTTTTTAGCTCTGTCAGCTAGAGGCACTGACTAACTGTCCCCCTGATCGATCTCACATTCTTCTCTTCTCACACCTCCACTGCACTCACTCACTCACTCACTCACTCACTCACTCACTCACTCACTCACTCACTCACTCACTCACTCACTCACTCACTCACTCACTCACTCACTCACTCACTCACTCACTCACTCACTCACTCACTCACTCACCAGCCTGGCAGACGCCATTTTAGACAGTCAAAGCTGCTGCTTTCAGTCACCTGCAACCAGTAAAGATAACAGTCCAAATTGGGTTTCTTTAATGGTCGTTGTCTTATCTTTTCTCTAGTGTACTATTAGTCATTATCCTACGTCATTTTAGTCTCCCAGAGTTTTCCTCTGTTTTCCTCCGTCGGAGGAGGGAAATCTCAGAAGTACGTATATATGAATGCCTCTGTTTCTTCCCCAAACCCAGTCTCTGCCCCGACCTCCTTCGAAGGCCCCTTCGGGAAGATTGTTTACCGCGTGAGAGCAGTCATAGACACGCCCCGCTTCTCCAAGGACTACAAGGCCCAGAGGCCCTTCTACCTGCTCAACCTGCTCAACCTCAACCAAGTACCCGACATAGAGGTGGGGGAAGGGCCTCAAGCCTGGACATTTAGCTGCTGTGGTCAATACTACCTGTCCTTTACCGTAGGACTGTACTGTCATCTCATTATTATGGGTGTCCAATGCACTAACATTGCTTTTATTACTGTGATCCCTATTCAAAGGTGTATCATATTCTATCCTATGATGCTTTTGTAACCTCTCTTACTCTGAAATGCAATGTTTAATGTAATGTATTGCTTTATAAATGTTCTTAGCCGGTAGACAAACATACTCCTGGAGCTTGCTCGATCGCCTTGTTGAGAGGGGTCAGGGAATAATTTTTACAGCTCACTTATCTGGCCTCCGGGTGATTAGTTTTTTTGCTTCCCTCTGGAATATGTAGGGGTGGGACGTATGCCCTCCTCCCTTGTTCCCTGTAAAGCGCATTGTGTTGCCTCTGGGTATGAAATGCGCTATATAAATAAAGCTTTGATTGATTTGATTGATATTCTATTGTTCCCTCATCTACTGTCTAGCAACCCAGTTATGCTGTGACCACTAAGAAGTTCAGCTACCTCCTGGTGAAGACGGGCACCCTCATGCTGAAGGCCCAGAGTGACCTGCGAGGCTACACTCCCGGCCAGATCATCAAACTGGCCACAGAGATCCACAACAAGTCTGGCAAGGACACCGGCTGTGTTCTGGCTAGCCTCATACAGGTACGGTACTTCTGGAAATAATGACCATAATGAGTCTCGCTTTGTCATTCTCGGCCTGTTTTGGTCTCATGTGAGCTCTTATTCTGCTAGGCAAGGCAAGGCAAGGCAAGTTTATTTGTAGAGCACATTTCAGCAACAAGGCAATTCAAAGTGCTTTACGTGAGACATTAAAAGCATCAAGACAAAGTGCAACACATAAAAGGTCATATTAAACGAAATGCAAAGAAAGGAAATGCAGGAAAAATAAAATACAGGAATAAAAGTCACAGTGCTGTGTGTGAATAAATGCCGTGCGACTCCTCCCTCTCGCCCCGATCAGAAAGTGACCTATAAGACCAAGCGGGCGGTGTACGACCTGCGGACCATCGCGGAGGTGGAGGGGGCGGGGGTGAAGGCGGGGAAGCACGCAGAATGGAGGGAGCAGATCATAGTCCCCCCCCTCCCCCAGTCTTGCCTGGCCGGCTGCAGCCTCGTAGAGATCGACTACTTCATCCAGGTGAGTGAGAGGGAGAGAGAGAGATCGACTACTTCATCCAGGTGAGGGAGAGAGAGAGGCCCCTCGCTCGGCCCGGCGCTCTCACAGACCGCCGCTCTGTGGGCGGAGCTCGCAACGCTGCGTTCCAGTTGCGTCAGGAACGCCAGATTTCAACGTTTGTTCGAACGTCAAAATCGTCGTCAAAATCGTCGCCCGAACCATTTTAATCGAGGGGGAGGGGGGGAATCAGCCTGACCTGATCCGACCACATCTGCTGACGTCAAAATCAAAATGGCTGCTCTGTGAATCAACAATTAGTGAAAGCTGTAGACTGTTTATTAGCGCTTCGGTTCTTATTTCCGTCTCATGAAATCAGTCGTACACGCAGTACTTCTATCAATTGACAACTTATATCAACGGACAATGTTGCTATGGTGTTCGTATATGCAAAATAGCGCATAGTGCGTTGTTATCAACTGGTATCGTTAACAATGGCTAACTTGACTAGTACTACAAAGGTGGGGTGAAAGTGGGTTTTTTCGTCTTTTGTTTCTGGAACGCTTGTAACTGGGTTATGACATCATCGCGGGCGGAGATGCCCAGTGTCCGAGGCAGCTAGAACGCAGCGTTATGGTATGGCTGTATTCATGCCAGGGCTCTACCCACGCCCACCTCCGCCATATTGAAGGGTGTTCCAATCCGAAGGGTGCAAAAGTACTCCCTTCGAAGGGTCCTTCGCAACGGTCATTTTTGAAGTGAGCAAGCGATGGTCACTTTGGCCCTTCGTTCACACAAGTCTTTGCGACTGCGACGTCTCCGGTCAATAATTTATTCCAAACAAGCGTTATTTTGACAGCCTACTCCCTATAGTATGCCCTTCACAGTGCTCACTATGAAGGGAAGACACTCCGTAGGGTGTAGGGTGTAGGGATGAGCCCTTTGGTTTGAAATACAGCCTATGTCACTGGTTGGAGTTGGAGCACTGATGTAATGTTAACGCACAGAAATTGCAATGTGAATCTGACACGGCTCATCATACTATTGTAATCCACTCATTCACCCTAGTACAATCCACACTATATCATTTGTCTCAAGGTCTCTTCATTTAATACAGAGATTATACCTGTGGCCCTGTGAACTGATTGGCTATACCTAAAGTAAAGCTCTTCTGTTAAATTATAATTTTAGGATGAGCAGATGTTAAGCACCAGTGTGTTGTATCTTGTGGCTGCTGCAGGTTTCTTTAAAGTCTCCGGAGGCATCTGTGACTCTACCCATCTACATTGGGAACATTGCTGTGAACTTGACCCCATCGCGACCTTTGGCCCAGACTCCCGCTGCATGCGGAGCTCCTACAGCCTTCGACCCCAGCGCGGGGGGGGTGACCCCCAGTGCCCCCCCAGCGGAGGAGGGCCTGGAAGAGGAGCTGGGAGCAGGGGGCGTGGCCAGCGAGGAGATCCCCACCAAGAGTCACTCCCAGCAGGACCCCTCGGGCCAGCCCCCCACCATGTCCCCCAGCGCGTTCAGCCACGCTCCGGGCGTGGCACGTCCCCCCAGTCAGAGACGTGGCGACGGCAGCGAGTCCTCGGCTCCTCTCTTCTGTGTGTCCACCGGGGCCACCATCCCTTTCTTCACCGAGGGGAACGCCGCCCCGGTGCCCACCACCTGCCCTTTCATCCTCCCTCCTGAGTACAGCACCTGGGACTACCCACACGGTGAGTCCGTCACCCCCGACCCCCCGACCCTCATCCCCCTCCGTCACCCCTGACCGACCCTCATCCCCCTCTGAGATCGCTCTCACTGAGCTAGTCACCCTTCCTGGTACCACCGCTGCTTTGACTTCCACCTGTCAAGTACTCCTACACTAAAAATAGTGTCAATAGCTGAGTGTACTGAACAGGGACAAAATGGAGTCTTAGGGTGCAGACCTAGCTTGTCGTTCCGATACCGGGAGCATTTCCCCCGTAGATCGGGTCGTTTGGGCGTATGTGAACACAGCAATCACTCACGGTTCCGGAATAAATCAAGCGGGCTGAGACCACCTAGAGAGGGTGGTCTCAGCCCGCTTGCAATCGCCCCGCACGGGACGATTCGTTTGCAGTGAGAACGCACGTTACCCAACCGGAGATCGTTTGCTCCGTCCATATTGCTGTGTGAACACGAATCGAGCTGAGGTCGAAGTGCAACATTGTAACATATTATTCTCTGAATCGGAACAAATTCAGGTCTGAAAGTGGCCTTACTTGTTGTTTCCATTGTGTTCCAGAACCCCCTCCCACCTACGAGGAGAGCTGCAGCAGCAACGACTCCAGCTTCAACAGCAGGCAGTAGAGGAACGGTCACCAAAGCACAATGTTCACAGCAAACACCGCCTAGTGGACATGTAGGCTATTACAGCCCTAACAGGAAGGGCATAAGTGGACGTTGTGCTCTTTAAGATCGTTTCTTTGTTTTAGAATACTTAAAAAGGGATCATATCTGATAATTCCGTTCTTCATTTGTGTCTTAAAGGATTTGAACCCTTTTTTATCCCTGGTTAAAAATTCTCTTTATGGGAGCATCATGAACAGCCACTTGGCCATTACACTGCTGGAGGCAGACATGATGTGTAAAGGTTCGTCAAACACAGTTTTGCATGTGAAACGTTTCCTGGTCTGGAAATACGAGGGCTACTTCAGTAGTAATTTCCTAATGAAAACAACCAAATCCTGGCCTTCGTTTGTAGCCTCTCCAAATGTGCACTACTGTAGTGATCCTTCGCTGTCCTCGTACATCACGGTGCCTGTTCTTGTCGTGGGTGGGGTGGAGCTGGCGTGCTGCTGGACATCGTGGGGTGTGTGCGCCCTCTGCTGGTCATCGATGGGAAGGAACGGCTACTACAGCTTGTGATGAATCTGCTAGGAGTTTCGGAACCCCCAATCTCATCTTTCATCATCACCCTTCTGCACCATATTCATCTGCTACAGACACGTCTCTGTATGTAGAAGATCTGACATAGCAAGGACCTCTGTGCATCGCTGATACGTTGCAATGCAAACGCAAGCATTTTCTTTTCTTGTTTTGACCTGGATGAATGAAGATGATCTGTTGGTTTCCCCCTGTGGCCTTAACTCCTTCCTTTCATTCAGCAGTGTGTGTGTGTGTGTGTGTGTGTGTGTGTGTGTGTGTGTGTGTGTGTGTGTGTGTGTGTGTGTGTATGCATAGCCTTGCCTTGTAAGCCTAATCATTTGAACTAGCAGTCAAAACAGACAGCAAAGCAAACATGTTGGTACACTTGCCAACTGTGAGCTCGCGTGCAAGCACAAGTCAGCACTTTTGACCGTTTAAAACCGTGTATGTTTTTGTTTGTTTGTTTGTTTGTTTGTGTGTGTGTGTGTGTGTGTAGGTGAGAATGTCCTGTTGTCATTGACAGATTATAGGGCATATATTCATACACTCTAAACCTGTCTCATTCATCCTCTGAGGCATATTCTTTACAAAACGAAATCACTGTATGTGCACCTGCTACTGTGGGAAATATCTTTGTTTTGAGTTGAGGTCAACCCTTGCCTTAAATGATCCCTGTTTTCAGATCAACAACCATTTGAGAGCGTGCATCATCCTCGTGTGTCTGGGAGGGAATTGGGACTGCTTTTTCAGCCCTGGACTGTTCTATGGGCACCTGAAGAATGCCAATGTAACTGAGATTGTGAGGCTCATTAATGCATCTCAGCCCGTGCACCGTGGACCTGCCGACGGTGTGATCTCTCTTTTGTTAACAGTTAATGACGGACAAAAAATGTGCAATTGTGTGGTTCTCTCCAAGAGAAGTACGGGAGCGTGGTTCTCACATCACATCGCTTCACTCTGCCTCCATCAGTCCCTTCTCTTTGAGTCCTCGTCATCACCAAAGATACTAGCTATGGATTAAGATACTAGCTACAGATTTAGCAACCCATACACCTTGTTGTACATCACTGTTCATTCTTTTCTGCCATCACATTCTGGTGAGTGTGGTTTTGTATTTTTCTATTTGTAAGCAGTTTACGGATGCATAATAGGCATTTGGAAGATGAAAAGATTACAGTAGTAGCAACTGGTCAATGTACTATTTCAACTTACCCTTGTTTCAATCAGAATTGTACAATGTACCAATAAAATAATCATCTGCCAAGCTTTTTATATCTATAAGATGTAAACTTGATATGCCCTATGCTTTGAATGTAGTTCTTAACAATAACTTGGCACAAAGAGTGCATATACTGTATCTTAATCTACACTGTTCCTATAGAGGTTGATTAAACAGCGATACATTTACAATGACTAAATAAAAAGGACTGAGTGAGTGACTAGATATTACAGTACACTGAAGGTCAAGAAAGGTCAGCGGATCAGTCAACCCCAAGGTGGGTAACAGTCTTTTTGTTCTGCAACAGTAGAGTAATGTAGGCAATGACATGGGCAGAAGATACTGGTGCCAGACCAGCCATTATGATCACTAGTGGGAGTGGCAGGGGAGTGAGAGGCGTGCCAGCCTGTTGACGCTTCACCCCTGGCACACTGTTTGCTGTGGCATCGTTCTTCCTCTGTTGCCATAGAAACTACTGAGCCCCAAATCCCTGAGTCTGTGTGTCACACCAGGACATGGACCGCAGCTTAGGCCTGCTTGCATAGCTACTGTACCCGCAGAGAGGGGTGCTGAAGAGGAAGATTAAGATGACAATTATATCATCATCAATGTCATAATCATCAGGTCAAAGTTGCTATAAGAAATCTAACTACTGAATGAAAAAAATCAATATAAGCTATAATTATAAGATAAATGCTTATATTGGTTTTGTATAGCCTATTTGTGCACAATGCATAACGAAATTCCTATGACAAATCCTTAGTAATGCCATGTCTAATTATTTTTTTGTATTATCTATAGTAGGCCTATTTATAATCAAATCAATATATCGGTGCATTTTATACTCAATAAACCTGATTCTGATTCAGAACAGTGGGTTCGTGTTTATAATTTCATGACGTAATGAAATCAGTGGGCGGAGTCTCAGGCAAGAGGAACCATGGCTTCGGTGAGAGCCGAGGTGAGTGTCGCTCATCTATGTCAAGCTTATCGCATTGCTGTCCTTTTCACTTAAGAATGCACGGAGTCGTTCATAGCGTGGGAATTAATAGTTTAAGCGACAAGGCAAGATTTGTGATAATGGTAGGAAACCCGTTCTTACCGTAGATTTCAAACTGCCCGCCCGGCACAGTGTTAACCATAGAGCCCCTTAGCTTTTGTGTTGGGAGCGCGAGTGAATGTGCTTCAATAGCAGGGAGGATGCATTGCCCAGGACTCTGAATAGTTCACACTTGATGCAAGCAACCCTGTAGTTGTGGTCAGTCAGACACGTTCTAGGGCCTTGTCACTATCCGGCTTTCATTACTCTTTCTATATCTTTCAGCAAATTAAATGCATTTCACCTCCAAATATCATCGCTTAGCTTGCTTTACTGAATTCAAGTATAATTTATATATGGTCGCAAGACTAGAACACTGCATCATTCCACACATTAGATGTTATGCTAGCCACTTGCTGCTAACTAACGCGAGCTGGGTTCGCGTAAAATAGCTAGGCTAGTACAGATGTTTAAGTTTACCAAGCGGTCTGAGACGCTGAACAACTGCGCTTTTTCATTGCCGGTGCGGAATCATCAGCTAATTGCATTAAACGATTATGTGTGCAAGAACAACGCTTGTCCTCTGAATGTTTTGGCTAGCATGCTAGGTTGCTTTTTGAGATGGTGTATCGTTACAGTTTCTGGGGCAAGACACGAAACGCTAGTTGAATGCGTCCTCGAATCTAGAGATGCTGCACTTGAACCACTTTCTAATCATCTGAACATAACGTTATCCTGAATCTCCTGTCTACCATAATCATATTTCTGTTCGTGGACTGTAACAGGGGCACTGAGCCTATGGATATTGGTAACTAACCATAGATGGGGGTACTTTATAGCATATGGCTAAGTTGACACAATGTTGCTAGTCTACAATGTTGTCAAAACTTCATGACATTTCACTCCGCTCAGTGATGTGCAATTCAGGGCACAGACTGTCCAGAGCTGGACAGAATATTAAGAGAAAGTGGCTGCAGTTGTTCGACAGGGGGCGCTCGAATGTTGTCACATTCCAGGTAGGGCTGACTGTAACGACAGTGCTCTTGAGATTGGATTGAGATGTGTAACCACGACCATAGGCTGTGGTTCAAAAACAGAAAAAGGTTGAATCCTTAATTTGAAACATGTATGATCATCAATCCCATACGTTTTGCTAGTTGGGTGAATGACCCATGCTCTTTGAGGTCTAAGATAGTGTGTAGTGGTACTGTTGTAGCAGTCTGTTTAGTTGGTTGTTGAAACTGTCATCGTAGTGGGAGTGTTGTGATGGCAATGTTGTAAGATAATTGTTTGGAAGATAAAAATCCTGCATTTAGAAAAAGGGACTCACAGTGATTTGCATTAACCTACTTTTGACATCTCCTTTGTGCAGAGACAGCAAGCCATGTCCTTGGATTTCACAACAGTACAGTGACTGACTGTCAGAGAGTGTTAGATGGACATTCATCCAATAGCCTATATCTTCATTCTGGAAGTCATAGATATTGGACAGAGGAATGGCTTTGCTGCTGATCATTCTAATTTCCGTCTGATTTGCAAGCAGATAAGACTGACGTTCAGTTTGCATAAGTGAACAGAGAGCCACTTGATGGTTCCACCTTGTCAAATGAGCCATGCGAGCGACTTGGGCAGGCTTCTCTTTCCCTCAACCCGATGGGCTTCAGTGAGCATGCTCACAAGTGCTCACATCTGCCCCCACTGGAGAGAGAGGGTACTGCGCTTAAGAGAGCAGAAAACTAGGCCTCTCCGGCCTTCACCGCAACAACTGGTTCTATCTGTAGCGTCAACTCGGCCTCTCGAAGCCAGGCCTGCTTGTGAAGGTAGGCAGAGGGTGGGGGAAGGGGAAGAAGGACCATGCTAGGGACCCAGCAAGCAACCTTGTTGGGCCTCTCTGGTTCTGTCTCGGTGGAATTGACTCCCGATGATATTTAATTTTTATAGAGAAGTAGATCTTTTGGACAGCTATTTTTAATGAATGTGTTAATTAATTAAATAAGTGTGGGTTTATTGGTGTGTTATCCATCTGGTCACCAGTTGCAGATTAGGGTTATTTCCAGTGAGGGAAGGTAGGATGCTTTTTGCCATCACTCACAAGACCACCACCTGCTGTGACCTGGAATGCTTTAAGTGGTAAATAAATTAGGTAACGTTTTTGGGACCCTTCTCTCTCTCTTGGATTTCATTGTCTTTGTAATAGCACTACTACTGTCATACTTCTGTTTTTAGGTCATGACAGAGCATGTAGCTCAGATTATCGCAGTATCTCCACACAGATCTCATGGCTGAAGGAAAACATGGATTGTAGCCTAGATACAATCGTGAACCATTGTCGGAAGCTGCAGCTCAATGTCCTTTTAAGATTAGCAGATGTATTGACAACGAAGAGTAGTCTTACAATTTTGTTCTTTCAGAAAAGAGACAGGGTTTTCTTCCAATGTATCCCTTTCTCAGCAGTGTGCCATGAAATATCAGTTTATCAGCGTAGCCAATTCTGAAATTCTCAATGGGTAATTAGGCCTCTTTGACCCTTGATAAGTCCTTGATTCAAGACCTAGCCTACCTCCTGATACCGGCAGTAACCTTCATCAGAAGAAGAAAAGGCTAGGAGACTAGGCCTTACAGGTGTCATTACAGTGTCTTTATTTTGGATTATAATTTACTACAGTCTTTCTGTACTATGTTCAAGTCATAGTTTCCTAGAATAGATATAAGCCAGTTTGGCATTCATCTCCAACAAGAGCATTTCCTGTAAGTAAGATCTACATGCTTTGCTATTTTGTCTTGACAAATTTAGCACAGAGATTTCTGAAACTGTTTCCTTGTGGTATAGGATGGAAACCTATTTTCCAATATTTTAATCCTAAATCTTTTGGAAAACATTGTGTCATGTTGTAGATGTGATGTACAAAATTAGTTCTTGGATTGTGTGGAGCCTGTCAGTGATTAAGACATGCAAATGAGTGATATCTTGTCGAGATGCACTGACATTATGGAACGTCCTAGTGTATATGACAGACACCCTATTGTTGGCTCTTGATATCGTTTCACGAAATGGCTGCAATGTTTTTTCCCCTCCTCTTCCTTCTCCACGAAGAACAGCAGGGCTCCATCTGAGCATGCTCAGTGAGGGCCATGTCAGAGCCTTCTACAGAGTTGGTCATGTGACCGGTGCAGAGACGGTGTATGTGTTGGAACTGGCAAACTAGACGTTGGTGTGTGGAGCTCTACACTCGTTCTCTTCTTCTTCCTCCTCCCCCATCAAAGGAGAGGCTGCTTTATCAAGGTACTTCAATGGCTGCATTGGGGCTCCAACTTAAAAGAAAAAGGAATCTAGCTCTGCAGTTTCTAATCCAAATGGGATGTCTATCACAGTTTGAGACTTGTCATTTTAAGTATTTCTCCGCATCTGATTTATCTGGTCATATTTATAAAGTGGCAAATCACTATTGAGAGATGGGAGTTGTTTTTTTTATTTTTTATTTGGATTACCTGATCGATCTGATTGCCTGATTGATTTAATCGGGTAGGTTGTCTTCAAACTTGGTCTTGTTTTTTCAACTTAAGATCAGAAACAAGACCAGGGAAACAAAATCACTTGTCTTGGAATGCTGGCTTGGCTTGTGGTTAGGAGTGTCCCCTTGATGGCCCCATGGGAGGTCAAACCCACATCCATCCTAAAGGCTCAGCATTAGAAAAAAGCTCGGTCCATTTGGACTTGTGTAGCCTATATGAATGCAGTAAAAGTCACAAAGTGCTGTGTTCATTGATTCAAAAATCACTTCAAAGCAGGCCTTTGCAGAATTTATAGCAAAGGCATTTCTTCAGCAGCAATAATGACCAACCCGTTCAGTTGTTCGCTCTTGTAATGTTCTCCATTTTAGACAAGAGCAGTCACTCATTATAGAACAGTGGTTCTTAACCTTGTTGGAGGTACTGAACCCCACCAGTTTCATATGCGCATTCACCGAACCCTTCTTAATTGGAAAAATAAAATATGATTTTTTCAAATTCAAAACATAGGTATATATTTTACTGGTGCACAAAATGAACCGTGCATCAACATCACTGTGTTCAAAGAACAAAACCATCAAAACATGATTTTCACACAAAAACAAAAACATAATAATGAATATTTACTGCAAATCAGTGTGACTTCTGCTGTTGCCAATGATGGCCAAGCGGGGCGTGTCATCACGAATCATATGAGTCGGGTGTGTGTCTTGACCTCCGCCGAACCCCTGAGACTGACTCACCGAACCCCTGGGGTTCGATCGAACCCAGGTTAAGAACCACTGTTATAGAAGGATTTGGATTCCTTACCATATTTTTTGTAGGCCACACTGCATAGGCTCTTGTATTCATACTGGTCTTGGCAAGAATTGATAATGAAGTTGACTTAGGCCTAATGGTTCTGTGACTGTGGCGGTCTGCTCTCTGTGCGTGTGTCGTAGCACACTGTCAGTCAACTGCAGGCCCCTGTAAAACCCTGGCCCACACTCCCAAGTTCTCTCTCTATCTCTGTTTCTCTGTCAGTTAAATCGACTAGAATATGAGTAACTTGATTCCCTTCCAAGATGTGAAACTTGGCCTAATTTTGTTCTTCATGGACTGTGCCTTATGGGATGTGTGTGGAACATCAGGATCATTGTTTGGTTGTGAATGAAGGCACCGCTTTCTCTGAGCGCAGATCCTGCTCCGCGACTCCTAGTGCCTGGCAGCAGAGAAAGCTCCAAAATGGCTGAGATTGCCTCTTCTGAGCATGCTCAGTGTAGGCTGACGATCTCTGCTGAGGAGCGCTGTCGATGGCTTTAAGCCTCCACAGCGGTAGGACAAGCGTGTGATCAAAGGGCTGTGCAAGCTACGAGCTAGTTTGACATCTGCTTAAATTTAACATGTTTGACTAGACTAGTCCTTATCTTTGCCACGGTTTGGAAAATAATCTCCCAGAATGAATGTGTTGAAATATAGGCTAGATTCTCTCTCTCTCTGGAATCCATGTAAAGCACTCACACAGAGTTCCATACTACTTAGTCGGTAAAGAAGACCATTTGTTTACTGTAAGTGAATAGAAAGAGAGCCAGGCTGTGTTTCTGGTTGAATCAGAGGCCCAGTGGACCTGTTCATATTTTAATCTGTTTGTTGGTTTCCCAGCCCCTCCGATAGCTTTTATTGTCCTTGGAAGGCCTGTGGTCTCCGGCTGAGAAGATAATAAATGAATTCAAGGGGCAGGAAGGAAGCGTTCTCACCGCACATCCTCTCATAGAGGGTGAGAGAGAAATGACTCGAGATGGTACAAGATTGACTGTAGAGAACAAGATCTGTGATAGTGAATTTAAACCCTTCTAGTGATGGGGCACAGAGCAAACTAGAGCTAATGGACCATGCCTTTCTTCTAACATATTTAATCTAACATTTAATCTGTAGTAGCCCGTTTGTATTTCATTTGCCAGGCTACATTCTGAAGAAGATCCTTTCCATACGTGTTTTGTTTGTAGTTTTCTTCATACAATTTTTTATTTTTAGAAATGTCTTTTGATTTGATTATGGCCTAGTTTTATTTTCTGCAAGGATGTTCTTTTTCCCTCGGATCTTTTATTTTTTTGTCCCGTGCCAATTTGATCAGGATTGTCCTCATATGAGTTGTACTTTTACAGATCAGGCCAATAAGCTGCGTCCTCAAGCCTCTCATTCACAGTAAAATGGACATCCATTGTTTCACCTGTGGGGCAAATACTGTATGTTGCATCGGCGTGGTAACATTTAGCATTCTCTACAGTTCTTCCCTGCCCTGGGGCTCTGGGGAGACAAAAGCCTATTGGGAGACTGAATGGCGCAGGATCGCTCCTTTGTTGGCTGCTGAGTTCTCTTCTCCTGTGGCCTTCGGCCTGGGAGAACTAACGACAACCACCTCCCCTGGCCTCTGACTCACCAGCCCTCCGCCGTGGCCCCTTACCTACCCACCTCTTTTCTCTCTTTCTTTTTTTCTGCTTCTAAAATTGCTCGTACGTTCATCGGTGCTAAGGTTTTTCAAGACCGCGAGAGACAGAAAAAAAAAAAAGAGTGAAGCCACTGAAATTCGAACTGACTGAGCATGCTCTGTAGAGGCCCTCTGAAGAGAGGGACCAACAGAGGGAGCTGTAGGGTCACATGACCGACGAGGTGAATGTGTGCATGCGGAGAGAGGAAGGAGAAGAGGAACGATCTGTTCGAGACTCCCGCTCTCTCTCCACACACCCTCTCTCTCTGTCTGACTCAACCTCTCTCTCCTTCCTAATGGAGGCCAACAGGGGAAAGCAGGTATGATGCTTGCTGCAAGCAACATTTCTCCACAGAGGAAGAGACGTTAGTGTACTCTTTCCCCTTGGTTGGTTCTGAATGCTCCTTTTTGGAGATGCATTGAGTTGCACTGTATTTACAGTTCTAGAATGTTTCATGTCTTTTTTTTTTCACTCTGCCTTCTGATTTGATTCTATCATTGGTTCCTTGCTCTGCTTTGGTTCCTTGCTCTGCTTTGACTAGAGTTATCTGGCCTCTGGATTGTGCAGGCTTCAATGACTGAGCCGTGCCCTGTAAGGAAGGCCTAGCCTATCATCTCACTGCTCTTCAGGTAGCATTTAGGCTTTACAGTGTAGAAGATTAAGCCGTGTCATTGGTTAGGAGCAGGAAAATTGGAGTGCTTCTTTGAATACCGCTGTCAGGAAATCTCAGTGGAGTTCTTCAGGTTCTGGTGAAAGGTGCTCATTACCCAAACGTAGAGCAAGGGATCAAGCAAAGGGTTTGGGATGGTTGCGTTTCAGCCAGTGGTCTGACATACAGGAACTATGGGACCTCTTCTCACTGCCAGCTTACTCAGAGCCATCCTTTCTTTCAGCTCTCCCTTTGTCTCTCTCTCTCTCTCTCTCTCTCTCTCTCTCTCTGTCTGTCTTTCTCCCACTACCTCGCTCGTCCCGCTCTCCTTTTTTCCCCCTTTTTCCTTTTTAAATATTGCTTGCTGTCTCACCCCAAGGAACAGCCAAAGCAGGTTTCCCTGGGAACATGTTGCACATGGTCAGGGATAGGCTACATCTAGATCTATACTGGTTTGTTGGGGATTGAATGGATGTCATCTACCTTCGAGGAACAAGTAGGCTTCTGTTAGCTACCTGACTTCGGTCTGTTAATTTTCCCTGCTCTGGGAAGCCATTGCCGACATGGACTTATCTCTATAGGCTGACCTCATGGACATAAAATATTTATTTTTGGTAGTATAAGCTTGCCATGGACACTACTTCGCCTCAGAACTAAGGAATGTTTAATCATTCTGATATTTTTCTGAATTGTATGAATCTGAATAGCATGGTAGCTAATAGGTTAGAGCCTATAGGTGTGGATCAGCACCCCCCCCAATCCACGCTTAATCTGTCTCCATGACCCCCATCTGGTGGAAAAAGGCAGCAACGGGCACGTTGTGTCAGTAAACAATCTGGTTACGAAATGGCGGAGATCTGCAGACGGCTCTCTCTCTCTCCCCTCCCCCTCCCTTTCTCTCTCCAATGAGTATGTACCTTCCCGACCACTAGGGGGACAGCCCATGGCACAGAGGCACAGTTGCTGTAGGTTTCTGGAGGCCTGATCCGTGAAGCGAACCTGAAGGGTTCCTCTCCCTCCCTCACCTGTGTGCGGCCAAAATCTTTGGAATCGGTCACCGCTGAGGCACTTATCTGGCCTGGACTTAACTGCTTTAACTCTGCTCTAAGAGGTTCTCTGGTCTGTGACTGTCCACAGGCTGTGTCTTTCATTCTTCAGAAAGCCTGTGCAACAGGGATGATTACTGAAAGACTTCTTGGAAGAGGTGAATGATTTAGGCTCAGTTGTGCGGCTGTATTGTAGGCTAGGCTGATGTGTCGTCAGTATTAAAGGCATTGGCTGGGCTCGTGCTGGAGGACCAATTGAAATGAGAACCTGTTTTCTGTCAGACTGTCATGGATCCAATGGGTCCAGACCACTTCAGCTTTTGATGGTAGCTGTGTGCCAAAAGGAATATGGGTAAATGGGCCACAGTCATGCCGGAGGAGATTGTCTATAATAAAGAAATAAAGGAATCTTCATCTTGGCCACCTCCTCCACAAGATCAAGATTTCTTTATTTGTCACATGTAATGTATGGTGTACACAGTCACTGAAATTCTGCTGCCGACTCCAAGATTATGCTCATGTAATGAAACATTTCACTGTGACTGTACCGTACATTACATGTGACAAATAAATCTTTATCTTCATCTTGTGGAGGAGGTGGCAGGAGGAGACCACTGTTGAAGGAGGCTAATGCTAGACTAGGCTATATCCTCTTTTTCCAAAACCAGAAAACAACCTACACTTTGTGCCTTATTGTGAAGTGGCTCCTCTGGTGGAGACTGAGAGAACTACCTCTCCTGTTGCAAGAGCCACCTTAAGAGCAGACATTTTGTGGTGGTTACAGAGGCAGGTGTTCGGTGTGGCTTCCAATCGGAAAGCAGGGCTGAGGAGCGACACGGCGGGGCCGTGGGGGTATGGAGACGTGTGTGTGTGTGTGTGTGGGGGGTGGGGGGGGGGGGGGGGCGTTAGAATGCCACATTTCCTGTCATATTAATACTGAACCTTCAGAATTGCATTATCTTCTCAGCCAGACTATTCTGACAGTCTATTGCAGCCCTAAAGGTAGCAAGCCTGTTAAAGATGCAGATCTACCGGAATTGCTGCATTAAGTCACTGTGCTTCACTTGACTCGGCCTGTTTTCATTAGGCTGTTTGGTTTAATTCTTTGTTCGTTTTTCTACATTATTTGAAGAAAATGGCTGGGTTTGTGGAAAGAAAAGCAATGTGAAAAAGGTGCGAAGACCCACGGTGGATTCATTGTTGTCTCAAGCACACATAGCTGAACATCAAGATCGATTTCTGTTATTTTCCTGGGATAGCCTTAGGAAGTATGGCCAATCTGGCCTGGTGGTGTTCTTTTGTTCAGCCTATGAGTTCTTGAGAGATCAGGAGAGTTGATTAGCTAGGCTAAAGATTTCTCCTCTGGAGGTTTGAGAGGTTGGAAGCATGAGTGTTCAGTACCAAATCAAAGGCCAGAAATGCAGTCCTAGAAAATGGATAGTCGATCTCCTCTCCCACAGCAGAGAGCTCACTCCTGAGCGGCAACTCCTAACTGGGCCTCCTGCCAAGAGTGGTAGCAGACCACAAGGATGGTATGGGCTTCATGACAGACTGCCGGATCAAGACCGAAACAAACAATGCCTAGGCCCCTATCTTCCTGTTTGCTTCTTGGTTTTTGCATTGTTGTGATCTACTGCAATTTGGGGGATTTCCCGTCAGGGGTGGCGTCACAACCAGTTTGTCCTGCATGTTCACTGTGCTAGTGCTTAAGCGTAGATTAGATGTTGCTGCATGTCTTTCTTAGTCATGGAGATTCAAAGCTATCTACAACTTTTTCTTCAATGTTTTTATCCTGATTGTTTGGCTTGTCAATTATGTTGTGTGGAATTGTATTGTATTATTATGCTGCAGACTGGACAGATTTAAACAGTGTAGGATCAATTTCCATCATTTTAGTTATGTTGATTTTCTAATGCCTAGAGCTGCAACCATTAATCAAATGTGCGTTATATAGGTTGCAGCTAAACATCAGGCTATATGTACTGTTGGTCGAGCAGCGAATTTAACTCTGTGTCCATCTTGCCAGCCCACAGGTCTGGCCAAAGGGAGCGTGGGTATAGGGGAGCCCATGAAGGAAGGGATGGACTCACCTGGGGACAGAGAAGGAGGTAGGTTCACTCTCACACGTCTATCAGAATGCCTGACGTTCTTACAGACCTCCAGAGGGCTGACTGTTTATGTGATGTTTTCACAGACAGAGACCGGGAGGCGGCCGCCAGACTGGGATCCTCCCCAAGAGCGGAGACGGAGCTAAATGGAACCTATGACGGCACGGACGCTGGCATGAGGCGCCAGAGCCCCGCCCCTCACGCCTCCCAGTCCCAGAGCAACAGGTCACAGCTGGTCACAGAGAACGGCATGGGGGTCACTGAACCGCCTCATGGTTCGGTTACTGGCAGCAATGGATACGTGCTCAATAAGCAGCACCAGGAGGGGGGTTCGGGGCTGGGGTTGGGGTCTGCCCCACACAGGACTAGCTGGTCGCCTTCGGGCACCACCGTGGTGGAACATGTGGCCAAAACCCCTCCCTCCTCAGCAGCTGGTCTGACCCAGAGCTTGGGAGCACTAAGAACTGAACCCAGTGCTGGGACCGCATCAGAACCGGGGGCCACAGAGACTGAAAATGGCATAGCCCCTAGCCACCCACCAGGGTCCATCACAATACACAGAGCACGCAAGACCATGTCCAGACCTGCCTCCGACCAGACATTAAAGGTAACCATAACCACCAGGAGAGAAGTGATTGAATGTGTTGGATCGTTGATAGACTCAGTGCACTTGGAAGTGTTTATCCACTCTTTTATACTACAAGAAAGTAGGCTTTGGTATTCTACTGCCGTAGCTACATGCTGTGTATTCTCTTCCACAGCTTCTAAACAGGGAATTAAAAGAACCAAATAGTGCAAAAGAGGAGAGTCGGGTCGGACCAGAGGGGGAGAAACCTCAGCAGATGCCTCCATCCCAGAACCAGCTACCTCAGAGCCAAAACAACATGCCCACCGTTCCTCCCTCCAAGCCCCAGTCAGGTCAGACGGCCCTGGCCGTCAAACGAAGAGGGGGTACTCACGGGAGGGGGGGGGGGGGGGGACAGTTATGGTAGTAATTGGGTTACCAGGACTTGTGCAAGGCTTCTTTTAGATGAGCCAGAGAGACAAGAATGAGAACGTAGGGTCTTCAGTGTGGAGTCAGATGTCAGTCGCGTTATGTGCTCAATTTGACCCTTCTGTCTCTGCAGCGTTGGCTTTGCGAAAGAAGAAGAGGAAGATGGGAACCTACAGCCTGATCCCCAAGAAGAAGACCAAAGGGATGAGGCAGAAGTCCATACTGGAGATGTTCAAGGAGCTTCAACAATCTGCTGAAGGCACACAGGTCTGAGAGCAGCTCTACTATGAGTCATGGAAGCTGAGATCAAGCATTTTGCACTCATTTGTTTTTTTTGTTTTTTTTTATCCTGCTGCTATTTTATTCTGTCAGATTTGTCAGAAATCTATCAAATTTGTGCACCCCGGCCCATTGAGGAACAACATTTTTGTTCACTCATGTACTTGTATGTGGATGAATGACAATAACATTGATTTGACTTGGCTTTTTTTTTTTGTCTGTTTTTGTCTGTATTTCCTTGACATAAAATCCCTCCCCTTTTCTGCTCCCCCAAAGCTGAAAGACGAAGCCCATGTGAACGGGGAGAGAATGGAGAACGACTCTGAAGAAGAGGAGTCGGAGGACGGAGAGGAGTCCGAGGAGGAGGAGGAGGAGCAGGCCAGAGAAAGACTCGCCTTAGCCCAGGACAGGAGCAGGACGGCAGGTCTCACTCCTCAGGTTGGAACCCATTCTCTAGAAAGACCTCAGCTTGTTTGATGTAGTCCTCAGTGTAGGCCACAGGTACATCTGCTTTGGCTCCAAATCGTCAATGAATGTGATGTCCAACTTGATGTGACGCACTGTTGTTGGTGGTTAAGCTTGTTCTGTCTGTGTCTAGGGGGAGTTGGGAGAGGAGCAGTACTCTGAGGATTCAGGGGAAGAGGAAGGTGAAGAGGAAGGGACTGAGTCAGACTTGGTAAATGTGCATCACCACTCGCAACACTAATCTCTTAAATTTGCTAATAAATTGTCTAATGTGCAGTTTTGCTTCCAAAGAGTTCAGAATCCAGCTTGAAGAAGAAGTTGAAGAAAAAAGTGAAGGGAGACAATGCCTGGCTCAGACCCTCAAGAAAACGAAAACGGAAGACCAAGCCCAAGAACGAGCCTCTTCCAGGTGGTGCAGAGCAAGCCTCAGCCCTGGCCTCAGCCCCGGCCTCAGCTCAGCCAGGCCTCGGTGAAGTATTTACTGAGGTTCCCCTGGCTTCCCTCAACCACAAAGCCCCAGAGGAACGCATTTCATCACAGAGCAAAGGTGAGACCTTAGGGGAATGGAGATAAGGGAGGTGGTGAATTTATGACACTGGGATATTTTCTACCCATGCAAATTTCCAAAGGCTCATTAGAAAAAGGAAAAAAAAAAGCTATGGATGTAAAAGGTCTTTGTCCTCACTGGGCCAGAGCAACACTATGGGAATGAGCGCCCCCTGCAGGTGATATCTGCTCTAGATATATGGATACAGGAAATAGGACTTTGTTTTATTTTGTGATCACCTTATACGCTATTATAGTTGGTTTGTATTTTTTTTAAATGCAGTTACGTCTGTGTTGTTCCACCATTAGCTTCTCAAGTCAGTCCTGTGTTTTTCATTTTCACAAGCATGGATGCAATGTTGTGACACCGAAGGTCCGGTCCTCTGCGCAGGTGTATCGGCAGTGGCGACGGGCTCTGAGTCAGACCTGGTACAGGAACTCCCTCTCTGCAGCTGCCGCATGGAGACGCCAAAGAGCAGGGAGATCCTCATCCTGGCGGACAGGAAGTGCATGGCCACGGAGAGCGTGGACGGACTGCTGAGTCGGTGTCAGAGTGCCGTTATGAAGCATGAGATGATGCGTCCCTCCAACGCGGTCCAGCTGCTGGTGCTATGCGAGGACCACCGGACCGGCATGGTCAAGCACCAGTGCTGCCCCGGCTGTGGCTTCTTCTGCAGGGCTGTGAGTACCAGCCTCTTCCTCGTCTCAGTTAATAACAACTTCTGAGTCTTAAAGGTGCTACAGGTAACATTTCTATGTGGAAGAAACGTTTTTATTTATTTAATTATAATACATCCACAGAGCTTTTAGAAAGGTGCAGAATAAAAGTATTGCCCCCCCTCACTTTTTTTTAATCTGCTTGTATATTTATCTCAGAGATGTCTGAGTTTTGGTTCCCACCTCTAACAAGGCTTGTGAGCCAATAGTATTACGATGTTGGTACCACACGGTATCTCTGTATTGGGAGCGGTATCTCTGTATTGGGAGCGGTATCTCTGTATCAATCGTATACTACTGGCTCACAAGCCTTGTTAAAGTTATTTGATATGGTTATGGTTTGGTTATTATTTTAAAATACATTCTGTGTCTTCCCACCATCTTACTGTGTAAATCCCCTGGAAATCCCCTTTGTTACCATTTAATTTAATTGTATTTTAAATAAAAATACTTTCTGGTTCTTACCGGTACTAAGGTCCTAATAATTCCCAGTTCTTACTAGGACTTCAATTTAGTTTTAGGGTGTAAAGCTCCATTCATGTTATTTCCCAGAAAATATAGTATAAATCCTATTATTTTCCCATTCTTACCTGGACTAAGGGATAAATCCCTGTTCGTTACCATGTAAAACCATGTAATTTCCCATAGTTTGCTGTGTAGATCCTAATACCCAATCCTACCTATTTTGTTCTCCATTCATTCTCTGCAAGTAGAATGCTTACCCTGTAATTCTCCCGGTCTTACTCTCTAAATAAAGAAAAATACTCTTTATATTATGGGTAACTGCGGTGAGGCGTGGGAGGGGTTATGTAGTGTTCGGGGGTTGAACTTCCTGTAATTACAGGGAGGTACAGGGTACTTACCGGATAGCCACGGTGCGGCGCAGGACGAGTAATGGAATGTACAGTACAGGGGTGTAACTACCTGTAATTAAGCCTACTGTATGAATGACAACAGTATAGTAGGCTAGCGGCGATTCAGGAGCAAATGTCGGAGTACAGCACCTGAGGAAATCCACCAAGCTCCAGGTTCATCGAATCTACCTCAAATAGCTTCTAACTGTATTCAATAGTATGGTCAGCGATGCGAGGGCCTCCTTTTTCGCCAATCTCATTTCCACTAGTAGGTGAAATCCCTACTCCTAAGTCCTATTTGAATTGACACCATTAGTAACATCGTCGGTCCAGCGCCTCCTGCCATACCTATGTTCTCAGATAAGGACTGCAGTACTTTTCTGTCATTTCTTGTGGATAGGGTGGCTGAGGTTAGGTCTAGCATCACCCCCTTCCTCCTTAGGCCTTGTCTGCCCAACCCAGCAGCCATTTTTGAGATATTTTTCTCCCATCTCCCTGCAAGAAGATGACAGCTTGGATGAGCACCTGCAATTTTTTGTCAATGAGGAAAGGGCGAATTATCTTGATGTTGTAGAGCAGGAATCTGCAGGAACGTGTAACTGTTGCAATGTTTGCAATGTTTGCCAAGAACAACAGTTGGTCCAGGGTCACACACAGATTCTTCCGAGTTGTCGGGGTCGGGGTGCAGGCAACAATTCCCCTGGAGGAAGAGCAGCTCAGTCTTGTCCAGCTTGAACTAATGGTGGTGTGTCACCATCTGCTCCGAAGTGTCAGCCAAGCACGCAGCAATGCAATCCTCCACTGCTGTCGAAGAGAGAATATATACAGCATGTAGCTACGGCAGTAGAATACCAAAGCCTACTTTTTTCTAGTATAAAAGAGTGGATAAACTCTTCCCAGGGTACTGAGTCTATCAACGATCCAACATATTCAATAACTTCTCACCTGGTGATTATGGTTACCTTTAATGTCTGGTCAGAGGCAGGGCTGGACATGGTCTTGCGTGCTCTGTGTATTGTGACGGACCCAGGTTGGTGGCTAGGGGCGCTGCCTTTTTCAGTCTCTGTGTCAGAGGGGGGAAATGACAGGACCAGCTGGGTGTCATCGGCATAACAATGGTAGGAGAAGCCATGCGAGTGAATAACACAACCCATAGATGACGTGTTGAGGGAAAAAGGAAGAGGACCCAGAATGGACCCTTATGGAGCCCCCGTAGACAACAGCCAGGCTGTTCTGTTGTCTTACTGTGGCCACTGAACTGAGACACACTATTATAGCCAGTGATGGCATGAAAAGCAAGTAGGGTGTCCACTTGATCAGCAGATAGCAACATGTGAATTTCATGTACTGGAAAATACTTTGGAACCTTTGACGTTCCAGCTTTCATGTTTGACACTGGACACCCTACTTGTCATCACTTCAATACAAGTTTCATATCATGCTTACTTGCCACATCCTGTTCTCCCTCCAGTGACCGAAATGGGATGTCAGTTAGTGTCATGGCTACTCTCACTGCCACCTATGCCAAAAGCTTGCAGGGAGTAAGTAAGTAAATTTTATTTATATAGTACTTCTCACAGAGAGGACTCACAAAGTGCTTCACACAGGTTAAAATGCATACAAAGAATCGACAAAACAGGAAGCAGGACAATAGTCATAAACATAGTCAAAATTCGATAAATGCCTGTCTAAACAGAACCGTCTTTAGCTGCTTCTTAAACATGTCCACAGTGGCCGCAGCTCTCAAGTCCTGAAAGGCTCTGTCACCTGGTCTTGAGGTTTATTTAGTTGGAGAAAGTTACTGGCCAACCAGCTCTTAATAGCAGACAAACAATCATGCAATACATTAAAATGATAAGTCATGTCAGGTTTAAAGGAAAAGTACAATTGAATATTGTCTGTGTAACAATGGTATGAAATGCCTTCAAATTTGCTGACAATGAGGCCAAGAACAAGCATGTACAGAGCGAACAGAATCGGACCTCAAACCGATCCCTGGGGCACCCCACAGGATAGGTGATCCACAGTATCGAAAGCTGCACTGAGATCAAGCAGCACCAGGATAGAACATTTGCCAGTGTCAGAGGACATCATGATATCATTTGAGACTAGAGATGGGACCCATCCAGTATCGGGATCGGGCTCCGAACCAGACGTGGTTCATGGATCGGGTATCGGCCCGACGTTGCCAATCCACGTACCGATCCAGATGAAGTGAAAGGGCTCCGGTATTCAATCATTGTCCCCCACCCGGCGACAGCCGAAGGGGGGGGACTTTAGGTTGGCCGGTGTCACGTCGTGAGTCAGAGAGTGAGTGAGTCTGTCAGACCCCCTGTAGTACCAGAATCCACCACAAAAGGGGCGCCTTTCCAATGCATTTTTTCATTGACACGTACATTTAGATCTTTGTGCGTGGCGACACGCACCAAAGATAGCAAATGTCCAGTTGTCACTCCCTCCCTCCTTCCCTCCCTCCCTCCCTTCCTCCGTCGTGTTGTTGACCTGCAGTTCTATGTTGCCACCACAAGAGCAAGCTCATGAGCTAACTGGCTATCCCGCTCTTATTGTGCTGGATTAGCATTGGAAGCATTGGAACTGATGTGTCCAGGCGACAAGACCTATCTTAATTTATCAGACATTATTTCATGGTATTTCAATTCACAGCTATTTCAGTGGCATGACTAGCTTCCGTCCTACCAGTCCTGAACAGAAACAAGCCAGCCACGCACATAAGCCAGGCTGGACCTGGCCTGGTTTCATTGTAAGGCCTACATGGGTTCTTGAAGCAAATTTGTTCGTCATCAGGAGAGGCATATGTGAGCAAAATTGTATGACTAGGTAAAACGGGACATGAGATATGCCTGTTCAAAGTTCGCAATTTCAATCTGTTGCTTTAGTGCCCCCCTTTGGCCAATCGATGTAAAATTATTTCGATGGCACCTTGGCATGACCCTCTACCATTGTGCAAAATTTTGTTAAAAAAAGACCTGTCAGTTATAGGTGCTGCCACAGACTTCCATTGTGGAAAAAGCTCAGGAGTTAGAGCAGCCAGCTGGCGATCGCAAGATCCCCTGTTCAGTCCCATCTCCCGGCAGTGTGCCGAAGTGTCCTTGAGCAAGACGCTCAACCCCAAAATCGCTCACCTGTGTCACGGTGGCGCAGTACCTAGTACTGTCGCCTCATAGCTGTCCTTGATCAGGAACTGGACTGTGGACTTGGCCCTCGGGCACCATGAACGATGGCTGCCCACTGCTCCTGGCTGCCCCTGGAGGACGACTTGGATGACAGAAATGCAAGGAACATGTGTGTGTGTGCTGTGTTGCCCTTCATTCACATGTGTTGTGTCTCACTGTGTGGCCAATAAAGACCCTCGAGGTCCAGAAGGTTTTGAAATAAAACCACCAATTACAATAGGGTGCCTTGCACTTGGTGCTTGGCCCCCTAAAAACGAACAATAACAATCGAGTGGCTCGCTCTTTCGTGCTTGGCCCCTAATTACCTCCACCCCAGCAACAGCGCAGGACGAGAGGTAACGTTTTACCTAACCTCACCATTTGAACAATGGTGTAGCATGGGCCAAATTAGAACCCATTCAATTTTGGAGCGGATCTGAAGCATGGGTTGGGTGGTTGGAGCGGATCTGAAGCATGGGTTGGGTCCCACCCCCTAACCCTAACCCAAACCCATTTCCCTCCATTCATTTTTTGGACTTTGGGAGCAAAAAATTCAGCCCATTCAATGTCAATAGAGGGAATTGAAATGGTCATAACATCGAAATGGGAAGGTCAGAGAGACACAGGGTTTGGACTGACATAAATCTCTCAACCTAACGAATGCAGCAATACCAAACAGGCCCTGCACGCGCTGAGCCGCGAAATGCATTCATGGACGGAGGTCTGTGCTTTCTACTTAATGTACTTAGCGATATGCAGACTAACTTTTGAGGAGGCCTAAAACAGATTGTTGCCACACAGCCCAGCCAATGCCCATAACTACCTGTAATGGTGTAATTACAGGTACACTGTATGGACAGAAGTATTGGGACACTATAACACCATAACAACATTGAGACATTACACCTACGGGAGGGCTTTCTAGAAGATTCTCTTCAGGATGAATGGGCTACAATTCCCACAGACACACTACAAAATCTTGTAGGGAGCTTTACTAGAAAAGTGGAAGCTGTTATAGATGCAAAGGGCGGACCAACTCCATATTAATGCCTATGAATTTAGAATGGGATGTTGTAAAAGCTCCTGTAGGTGTAATGTGTCCCAAAACCTTTGTCCATATAGTATAGTTCAATGCCCGTACACTCCATAACCCGTCCTGCACTGCACCGTAGTAACTCATAACAGAGTACTTTTCTTAAAGTACTACTGGGAGAATTACAGGGTAAGTACCAGGGACGTGCACAGATAGACATGAGGTGGTGCGAGAGCACCTGCCCTTTGCCCTCTGGACAAGGCAAGTGCCCTTTTGAAAGTTAATTTTTTTTTTTTTTTTTTTTTTTTTTACAGTGTAGGCCTACTGTATGTGGCCCATGGTGACATCGATCAATTCTCGATTAAAAGCATGTAATAATAATGCCCCAAAATGCGTTGTAATTTTGCCAGCCCCCCCAATCTCCCCCCCCCCCGCGCGCACACACACGTGCCTGCGGCACACCCGTGCCCCTCCC
Source organism: Borostomias antarcticus (assembly GCF_949987555.1). Classification (NCBI taxonomy): domain Eukaryota; kingdom Metazoa; phylum Chordata; class Actinopteri; order Stomiiformes; family Stomiidae; genus Borostomias; species Borostomias antarcticus. The sequence goes on along the minus strand of NC_140235.1, from coordinate 34,943,545 downwards.
CTCCCTCTCTTCCTTTGTCAACGGTAAACGCGAAAAGCGGACACAGATTACTTGCAGAGAATCAATGGAGAATATAACCAGTACAGTAGGATTAGGTATTAGCATTTACACAGCAAATTATGGGGAATTATATGGTTTTACAATGGTGATTTATATTTTACTGTAGTACCAATAAGAACGGGAAAATAATAGGATTTAATATCTGGGAAATAACAACGAATTGGGATTTACACCCTAAAACTACATTTAAGTCCCAGTAAGAACCGGAAATTATTAGGAAATTACATGGTGACGAACAGGGATTTATCTCTAAGTACCGATAAAAAACACAAAGTATTTTCATTTATAATATAATTTCCGGGAAATTACATGGTAACAAAGGAGATTTACATAGTAAGTAGACATGAGCTGTATTATAAAGCGTTACCATGATGGGTCTACATAAAAATGTTATCTCCAGGGATTGTGGAAGGTGTAATATATAATTACAAGTAATATACATTGTAATTACATTACAATATGTAATTAGGCTTGACGATGATGGTGAAATCTCTTACCCCCTCTGTAGGGGACCTTTATGGAGTGCCAACCGGACGTCAGCATCTCTCACCGGTTCCACCGCGCCTGTGCCTCGGTGCTGAAGGGCCAGAGCTTCTGCCCTCACTGTGGAGAGGAGGCCAGCAAGGCTAAGGAAGTCACCATCGCCAATGCTGACACCACCTCCACTGTGCCCCCTGTACACACACACGGCCCGGCCACGCCCGAGGGCAAGGCGGACACAACCACCGGGGGGTAGGTGACCTTTTGGGCTGTTGGGAAGGAAAGGAGGGGTTACTGTGTAATCTTTTGGAGGTAATAGAAGTTGAGGAGATGATGAATAATTTCTCATGATTACCTTGACCCTATAGCAGGAATAGTCATGACTGGTCTTGTTTTGTTTTTACGTTCCAGCCTGTCCCGCCTCTTTGTGGGTGCTGAGCAGAGTGGCCGAGCAGACAGTTCCCTGTCCTTTCTCTCTGGACCTGGGCTGGACGCCTCTGCTACCCCTGGGGGATCCAGAGCAGGACCCATGCCTTCTGGGGTTGGGTTGGGAGTGGGAACGGGGGCAACCACGGGCCCACCTAAAGAAACCCTTGAGAGCATCCTCTTGGCCCTGGATACAGAGAAGTAAGGCACCAGATGTTGATTTCTATTAAAGGTAGGATAGGTGATTTATGAAATACCAGGAAGTGTAAGCTAGATATGCGTACCTTAATGAGTGAGTCATACAAGCCTCAGCCTTCCGAAGTACCGGTGTGAAATGCATTTCTCAGTCGTATTGTAATTAATGAATCGGTCAACAAAGTCATGATCTAAACGTTTCATCCTGCTGCTTCTCTTCGGAAATCTGGCCTCACTCGCTCTATTCAACTACCAAGAAGAGTAAGCTAGATTTTGAAGTTTTGTGCAGCTCCGTACTGTATAAATATTATTTATAGTTTCTTACATGTTGTCTTGTCCTGTCTTTGCCTTGCGTCAGGCCTAAGAAGCTGCGGTTTCATCCCAAGCAGCTCTACATCTCTGCCAAACAGGGGGAGCTCCAGAAGGTTCTGCTCATGCTGGGTGAGGATTACTGCATTAAGATACTGTAGTATGCCTTGTTAAAAAAAAATCAGCCATTTTCATCAATCTGTGTTTCTGTCCACTAGTTGATGGGATCGACCCCAACTTCAAGATGGAGACCCAGAACAGGCGGACCTCCCTCCACGTTGCAGCAGAAGCAGGCCACCAAGAGATCTGCCACATGCTTGTCCAAGTAAGAGGCTGCTTCACACAGACTAGCCTATCAATAAATGTGACACTCCATTGCATGATTGTTTGTCTTTTTTGACCCAGCTTCTTGTGTAAATGTGGCTTTTACACAGTAGAATTGCATGTTCTGTTGTCATAGATATCTTTCCAAAGGACTGCAGATGCAAATTAGCTCAGCTATAATCTGGTACGGTGCATCAAATGGCGACATTTATGTTTGAACTGCACATTGTCCCTTTTAAATAAAGTTTGTAAATAAAAAATTGTGGATTTCTCATTTGAATTGTGGTGTGTGTACATCGTCATTGACTGGTTTTGCCCGCCCCTCCGGCCAGGCTGGAGCTAACCTCAACATGTGTGATGAGGACCAGCGCACGCCCCTGATGGAGGCCTGTGAGAACAACCACCTGGACACGGTCAGCTACCTGCTGAAGGCCGGAGCCGGCGCCACCCACAAGGTACAGTCACAGATGGATTATGAGATGATGGGCCCCTGGGCACAGACACTTAAAGCCCCCCCCCCCACCTCCACCCATTTAATTTTTTGCTTTTTTGAATTTGCCCAATGAGACGGTATCCAAATCCAATTTGAAGATAATTAGAGATATCTCACAATAAGAGCAGCTTTACCCAGCTCGGTTTTGACTCAAGAGACCTAGTGGGGAGGACTTGCCAAAACAGTTGAAGGCCCCATATTGCATGGAGTACTCAGCCCCTCTAAAGTACTACAGATAAACACTCAGTTAAAAAGTATCATGATAGTTTCTTTCTTTTGACTTGTTATTAACATGAATGACTAAGCCACTATGCCACAAAAAAGGGCCCCCTGAGGTCTTCGGCCCCTGGGCCCGGTAGGCAATCTCCACTCCGTCTCCTTTAAAACCACAACTCACACACTTTGTCTTGTACGGAACATGGCTGTATACAGCGGTTCCGAAGGGGACAGTGTCCTTGGATGCCGCCGTATGCATGTTATATGCTGTTTATAAGGAGCCTGGTGTTGAGTTTGTTGGTTGTACGTTTCTTTGAACTGAGCATCAAGCTCTCCCATCTCCGCTCCCCAGGATGTAGAAGGATTCACGTGTCTCCACCTAGCTGCGAAGATCGGTCATTACATCATTGTGCAGCACCTCCTCTCTACAGGGCTGGTGGACATCAACTGCCAGGTGAGTTGTTTTATTTTATTAAACCATGGAAATCCTCAAGTGTGAGCATTTCAGATATACAGCAGACAAACACTCCTGTATTTGTGTAATAATCCAATATGCTGTTGTTGCTTTTTTTTTTTACACTGAAAATGGATGGCTCTTCTTGAATCTACAATTGAAAGATGTGAGACATGCTCAAGAAAGCATTTCAAAGCCAGTGTGGTACTGTAGGCTTTCATCCTTTCTGTGCTTCCATCAAAGGCAGTGGCATAGCTAGCGTGTGCTAGGATCCCCAGTGTGTATATTTGATCCGTCTTTGACTGCAAGGCCTTGCTTCAGCTAGGCACACCAGACGTCAGCGCTGGTATTATGTAATGGAAGTATTGGTACTTGGGTGTAACCCTTCACCACACATTTTTCCTTGTTGTTGAATAGAAAGGTATTAACCTCCAATAATATTGTCTGCTTATGGGTTAATAGGTGTAGCAGAAAATTGTTTTAAGCCTCCCCACCAGTATATTAATTGGTGAAAGGAAAAATGAAGGACAGTTTTGAACTCAACCTTATCAGAAGGTTATCACTATCTGAACAATATATAATGGATTTACCACAACGGATACATTTTACATCCACCCTGTCATACAGGGAAAATTGATAACTTTAATCAGTCTTAATATAAAGTGTGTGAACTCTTGGCTCATCACCTACCAAATGAATCAATGTAAAACATAAATGAATAGCTGCTAACATCAAAAGTAAAAAGTGACTTATCTAACGCTAGAAGAGTGAACAGAGTTATGCATTTGCTGTAAATTCAAGCTTTATTTATACTCTAAATTTCACTAGTTAGTAGTTGAGTTGAGTTAGTTACAGTCATTTGCAGCATGGCAGAATAATTACATATCATTAATCAACATCAATAACCCGTTTTGTGTGGTGGTTGTCTGGGATGTTCTGTGAAGGGAGGCCTATAGTCTCAGACTATGAAAACCCCTGGTGTTTGTAAATGGTCATAAAGTCTCTGAGCATTGGAGGCTTATCTTGGGTCTGCTATAAGCCATTGGTTGCCCCCGTTTTAATGGCCTGCAAGAAAGAATTTGCTTAGATTCTGTCAGCTCAACCAGTGTTCTTGTTTGGACACACGTTCTCAGAGTTGCTGAGTGTGAGCTATCAACCAGCAACCACAACCTGGTGATCTTTATGACACCGTCTCCTGGAAAACCATGCCAGGTGCGGGGTATCTCCAAAGACAATCTTTTGGAGAGGACGTGGTCTCTTGACATGCAAATGTCATTGGTTAGCATCTTTTTGCAAATCGGTTCATTGTCAATACAGTCAAAGCAGAATCTGGCTGCCTCACAGCCTGCTACCTTATCACTGTACCACTGCTGTGTGCTCAGCCCTCAGAAAAGTCTTTTGCATATGAGCAGTAATCTTAGAGGAAAGGGTACCATGTATCGTGAGGTGAACATGCTACACAGGGTTATATACTTGGGTTATGGAAGGTTATTAGTGAAACCGCACATTGTGCGATGTTCCTAGCATGGGATTCTGCTCGTGGCATGAGAATTAATGCCGCAGACCAGCAGAGGGCAGTAGAGCGAGTTCATGAACTTGCACCACTTACTTCACAATCTTGGTGTGATTTGTGCGTTTTGAATACATCCCCTCTCTAGGACGATGGTGGTTGGACGGCTATGATCTGGGCTACGGAGTACAAGCACCTGGACCAGGTGAAGCTGCTGCTCTCCAAAGGAGCCGACATCAACATCAGGGACAAGGTGTGCATCCCAGGACAACATCCATTCCCGACCCATCTTAGAATAACACAGTTGTTATTCCTTTGACTTTGATGTTTGTGTGTGCGCATGTTTTTGTTGTGTCTGGATGCGTCTTGACTGTTGATTGTTGTTGTTGTTGATTGTCTTTGATGTAGGAGGAGAACATCTGTCTCCATTGGGCAGCGTTCTCCGGCAGCGTGGAGATCGCCGAGCTCCTTCTGGACGCCCGCTGTGACCTGCACGCCGTCAACATCCACGGGGACTCGCCGCTGCACATCGCAGCACGGGAGAACCGCCTGGAATGTGTCACGTGAGTCCCAATTTTAAAGCAATACATAGCGTTTTCTCTGAACTGCGCCCCCACAGGCTCTGTGAGTAAGTGCACTGTCGTACTGTCGTAACGTTATCAGATTGTCTTTTTCTTTTTCTGGCTTCCTCCGTGATGTTTTGCTTCGGTTTTCTCACCTCCGCCATGATATCATTGAGCTAAAAAACGCATGACATCCATAGACGCCGGAATAGTTAGCTACTACTGTGTTGTTTAAGTCCAACGTTGCGCATGCACACTTCAACTGAATGCTGCGTCCCAGGGGTGCGAGTTTTAAAAGGTAATAAATGTCAATGTATTATCTTTCTGAGTAGACTGTTTGGACGATTCAGCTTACTTTTAGTAAATCTAATTGGAGAATTAGCACCAGACATGTTTGTAAAGGTCCAAATATCGCGATGTATTGCTTTAAGGTTAAGCTTAATTTTAAGGTTAAGATTAATTTTAAGGTTAAGATTATGGTTGCATTTTTTAAATGTCCTTTTTTGCATTTACAACCTTTTATGTGTTGCACTTTGTCTTGATGCTTTTAATGTCTCATGTAAAGCACTTTGAATTGCCTTGTTGCTGAAATGTGCTACACAAATATACTTGCCTTGCCATAACCGCTTAAGAGATCAGAAAATACTAGCATAATGGCCAAAATCAGTTTAAAGGTTGTTGCTCAATGATGGATTAAGTCTAAAGGTTTGTTGTTGGATTATGCCGAGCCATTTGGACCTCTGCCATCTTCACTCTTCAGTCAACACATCCAAGGTCCACGATGGAAATAAGTCTGACACTGTGTTATCCTTGACAATATTTGTTAAGCTGTGATGTAATCATCTGATGTCTTAATTCTTTATTCTTGAATAAGCAAATCTAAAAGAAGGCGTGGAGTCGGCATGGAGAGCAGGGGGTCTGGTTGAGGAAAGGCTTAGTCAAACGCTGTTGGATGACCGGTCACTGAGAGCAGCGTCCGGCTATCTGAATGTCGCTAATGCTCTTTTCTCCACACGCTACAGGCTGTTCCTGGACCGCGGGGCAGATGTGAACCTGAGGAACAGGGAGGGGGAGACTCCGCCAGACTGCTGCAGCCACAGCTCCAGGGTGTGGGTCACCCTGCAGGCCAACAGGAGGGTGATGGAGGCCAGGAGCAACCAGCCTCTGGAAGAGAAGGTTCTCAGCAGGTAGAGTCTCTCTCGTTCTCTCTTTGGTGTCTCTCCTCCTCTCCACTGTTGCACACCTGTTTCTTTTTCTTTTGTAATATTTTTTATTGGAAAATGGAATCAAGCACGTGTATACAACACACATTTTTGGTTTTCTTCCTGTTAGTGGTGCGTTCAAACAACGAACCAGAACAGCACCTCAACCCCCCACCCACCCCCAAACTCTAAGAGAATTTTAAAACAACAACAAAAAAAAGACATAAAATAACTAAAGCACACACAAAAAGTTAGTAAAGTGAAGGGAGGGAGAGAAATACAAAAAAAGGGAGAGAAATACAAAAACAGATGCTCTGGGTACATTGAGAAATAGGTGGACACATCGAAAATCAGTTGGGGTCCAGAGATATGAGAGCATCAACATGCACACACGTTTCTGCATGATGCACAGTATAAAACATTTACCTCACGGTCTCTACTACACACTCCTCTCCTGTATCTGCAGACCGTTCCTTCTCTATTCTCTACAGCCTTAGGGTGACCAGTCTCTCTCTCTCTCTACCCACAGAGATATTGCCAGGGGCTATGAGAGAATTCCAGTGCCATGTGTCAACTCGGTGGACAGCGAACCCTGTCCAGACAACTACAAATACGTCCCTGTCAACTGTGTCACGTCCCCTATGAATATCGACAAGAACATCACACATTTGCAGGTGAGCCGGATAGACGGACCTTTACACCGCTGCCAGACAGACAGCGTCGAGCTCACACAGAACAGGAAAGGATTACTTGCCAGTTGAAATGACAACTCCTCTTTCTCTCTCCGGTCCACTAGTACTGTGTGTGCAAAGATGACTGCTCTTCAAGTAGCTGCATGTGTGGCCAACTCAGCTTACGCTGTTGGTATGACAAGGTAAGGCATCAGTGCATACTTTGGTTTCTCTGGTTATCCTGTTAAAGGACCATTCCGGTCTAAATATGATTTGATCTCCTTGAACTAGTCACACACACAACAAACTCGCCCCAGTTAGTTTCAAATAATTTTCAGTAGTTTTATTTTATATTATTTTCGTTAGAATCTGTTGACTCCTGCGCTATATTCTCTAATCCACCTACGCTAGATTCTCTACCCAGCGTTCCTAGCAACGGCTACCATGTAAACAGGAAGAAGACAGAACGTTGGCGTAGGCTGCGCAAAGAGGGTTAAAACGAAAATAATAACAACTGAAAATTATTTGAAATAGGGTGAGTTTGTCAGCGCAACCACCCACCCCTACTGGTAGCTCAGGGCAATGGTTAAGATGTTGATTGAAATGTCAAGGTATTAATTTGTGTGATAAATATTACCTAGGCAGCTTGGGGTGTATTTAATGAGACATGGTAACAGTCACACTCAGTGATATATTTGTAAGTGCAGGGTAAGGGGACAGGGCAGGCGGTCTTCTCCGCTGGCCGAGGTTGCTTTCTTGCCTCGGCCACTCTGTGAACGCACCCCAGGGCCGGCCAGCGCACAGAGAGAGGCGCTAACTAAGAGGTACCGCAGCAGGATGAAAGTCCGCTCCTTCTCCGGGTGTTCAAACACCCCACTCGAGGGCGACAGCGTCCATCTCATCCTCCGAGTGGCACAAAAAAACTAAATGATAATAGACGTGGCTTATGCGCAGTCTTGCAGTTCGATGTAAGTACCCCTTGGGTCATACTTCCCAAATCAGGTGTAAGGAAAAGATCACACCCATGTGGCGAAGTAAGCGGTGCAGGTTAATGAGCAATCTCTACTGCCCTCTGCTGGTGTGCAACGGTTTTGGCTACTCCTGATTGGCCTAAAACCCACGCTACGAACTGACGCACGTTACGTATAGAAGCGGCTGCGCCGCTTAAAAATAAGATGTGTGCTACTGTGTTCTCTGGTCGAGAGACGCGTCCCTCACTCGTTTGATATTCCCCCAACTTCTGTCCCCTGCGTCTTGTTTCCCTGCTCGTCTCCCATGTCGCTGATTGGGCTGATGGGTAAATTACGGGCAGGTGTTGCCTCCAGCTGTGCCAGCAGCAGCGGGAGAGGAGGAGCGTCCGCCCCCGGACTCGCCCTCTCATCCCCCGCTGCCCTGGGGCCCCCATGGCGCGTTGATAATTGTGTGTTATTGGGACGATTCTCAGGAGGGTCGTCTGCTGCCGGAGTTCTGCCGCGAGGAACCGCCCCTCATCTTCGAGTGTAACCACGCCTGTTCCTGCTGGAGAACCTGCAAGAACCGCGTGGTGCAGAACGGACTGAGGTACTGAACCTTGACTATTTGGGGGGGGGGGGGGGGTAGTCTAGTTTCATAAAAGATGATGACACCATGATTGATAGTGAAGTGAGTATCTTGGGAGCACACATATGTTGAAAACATGTATTCTGTCCAAGGGTCCGGCTTCAGCTCTTCAGAACCGGTGGTAAGGGCTGGGGGGTCCGGGCCCTCCAGGACATCCCCCAGGGGACGTTTGTGTGCGAGTAAGTCTTCGTGTCCACCATCTTTCATCCATGTATTCACCTTGTCCTCAGTAGTTACAGTAGCTAACGTCATCGATGCATAGTGCTGTTACTAGTAGAGATTGATAGCTGACTTCCTCCATGCAGGTATGTGGGAGAGATCATTTCTGATGCAGATGCAGATGTTCGAGAAAATGACTCGTACCTGTTCAACTTGGACAGCAAGGTTGGTATGCGTAAAACTCAATCATGTAGAGCCAACCAGAAATATTCACACAGCAAGGGAATCTATATTTTTTGGTGTTCTAGTAGGTTGGAGGTAGGTGTTCTATGTTCTAGTTGGTTGGAGGTAGGTGTTCTAGTAGGTTGGAGGTGTGTGTTCTAGTAGGTTGGAGGTGTGTGTTCTAGTAGGTTGGAGGTAGGTGTTCTAGTAGGTTGGAGGTGTGTTCTAGTAGGTTGGAGGTAGGTGTTCTAGTAGGTTGGAGGTGTGTGTTCTAGTAGGTTGGAGGTGTGTGTTCTAGTAGGTTGGAGGTAGGTGTTCTAGTAGGCTGGTGGTAGGTGTTCTAGTAGGTTGGAGGTGTGTGTTCTAGTAGGCTGGTGGTAAGTGTTCTAGTAGGTTGGAGGTGTGTGTTCTAGTAGGTTGGAGGTGTGTGTTCTAGTAGGTTGGAGGTGTGTGTTCTAGTAGGCTGGTGGTAGGTGTTCTAGTAGGTTGGAGGTGTGTGTTCTAGTAGGTTGGAGGTGTGTGTTCTAGTAGGTTGGAGGTGTGTGTTCTAGTAGGTTGGAGGTGTGTGTTCTAGTAGGTTGGAGGTAGGTGTTCTAGTAGGTTGGAGGTGTGTGTTCTAGTAGGCTGGTGGTAGGTGTTCTAGTAGGTTGGAGGTGTGTGTTCTAGTAGGTTGGAGGTGTGTGTTCTAGTAGGTTGGAGGTGTGTGTTCTAGTAGGTTGGAGGTAGGTGTTCTAGTAGGTTGGAGGTAGGTGTTCTAGTAGGTTGGAGGTAGTGCGCGCTTCTCAAAAATACTTGAAGAATACGCTGCTGGGATCAAAGGTCAAATTAATTCAGCAGGGCTGTCTTTTTGTTGAAAAGAACAGACAAAGCAGCACTCGTTAATGGTTTTTCTACAGTAGGCAACTTCATTTTTCTATATATCTGCAGTCTGTCCTGTGTTAGACAGCATTCTCCGCCATCATCAAGACACCAAAAATAATAATATTGGGTTGGGTTGGGTTGCAATTTTGTTGCTTGCTTTGATCTTGCTTTCCTTTTGATAATGTTGTTTGATTTCCTCCTGTTCTGCCCAACTCCCCTCTCGTGTCGGTGTGTACAAAGATCTTTATTAATCATTTATTCATGTCTCTGGCAGGTGGGTGACGTATACTGCATCGATGCCCGTTTCTATGGCAACATCAGCCGGTTCCTCAACCACACGTGCGAGCCCAACCTGTTCCCCTGCCGCGTGTTCACGACACACCAGGACCTGCGTTTCCCTCACATAGCGTTCTTTGCCTGCGAGAGCATCAAGGCTGGTGAAGAGCTAGGGTAAGGCCCGACAAAAAATACTGCACAGCATCTATCAGTCCATATCTGTCACATAACCTGTATTTAATTATATTCCATTGAAAGGAATTATTTCACATTGTGTCCTCAAATCAAGCAATGTCTCTGTGTTTTGGGGCGTATTCATTGATGTGGTATTCTGGTTGATCTCTTCAATAATATTTGAGAGGAATTGTTTGAGGCCTAGTCAACCACTGCTCTAATGCAGGTATGTAAATAAAGAGATTCACTCCAATACAAGCCAAGTGCACTAGCATCTCATAGAGCCCTAAGTAAAAGGGACTTATAAGGGACCATATAAACACTGAATTCCTGTTTTGTTAAGACTCGCCAAAAAATGCTGCATCTGAACTAAGCGTCTCCACCTGTGTCCCACCGTGCTCTCCCAGGTTTGACTACGGTGACAATTTCTGGGACATCAAGGGGAAACACTTCAGCTGCCAGTGCGGTTCTCCTAAGTGCAAGCACTCAGCAGCGGCCATAGCCTTGTGGCAGGCGGACAGCACCCCCGAGGACCAGCAGCAGCCCAGCGTCCTACCGGACACCAGTTCCAACACCACCCCTCCCAGTCCCTCCTGAGCCCCCACCCCCCCCCAGGACTTCAAGGCCAGCAGAGCTGTGTCTCTACCCCCACCCCCACCCCCTGAACACCGATCGCCACTCCCAGGACCTGTGCCGTTCTCTCCCCCTCCTCCATCTGCCTGGTCGACATGATGAGTGATTAACCTTCGACCCCGGGGTCCATGGAGTCCGTTACAGATCAGACGCACAATCGATCTCCACAGACGCACCCCTGCACCCGGACTCGCCCGGCTCAAACTTCAGTTCCTCACCAGCACTAACTCTACTCAAACTCTTCTTGGTGGGACGCGTTGGACGGAAAGACAGTCTGTTTGACTGCTGTTTGTCCAAAGCTCCATGACATGACGGATTAGATGGCATATACAGATGCTGTGTGTGTGTGCGTGGGTGCGTGTTCGTCACACGTGCGCAAGACACTTGTTTTCTTTGCTAAAGCCTGTTTCCTGCTCCATTCTGAACAGTAGCATTCTGGGTAATGGTGTTTCTCTCCTTGAAATTGATTGAGTACGGGCTAAAGTACAAGCTAAAGATGTCGATCTTGGACCATGAGACGCTTCTAAGTCCAACATGTGGGATTATGCATTTGTTGCATGACTGGTTCCGTATCTTCTCACTTCACACCACAGAAGTAAGCAATGCAGGTTCAGTTAATGACAAGTTGTGTGTTTTCTGTACCTCACATGCTATATAGTTTGATGCATAATGAGACAGGGGCATCCTTCATGTATTTTTACAGGACATCCTCTTTTTCAAAAGTTTCTAATAGGAAAATAATGGTTATTGCCAGATATCTGTGACATTTGAACTGTCATTTGTCAATGTAATTTGTCATTTGTGTTCAAATCATCAAATCTGAAATCAACTTTTCGATCCACAGACAACAAGTGTCTTATTCTATGTTGAACACCATCCGGTTATTACGTCTGTTTGAAATGACATTTTGACGGCTTTCATGATGAAGAGAACAAAATGTCAATGTGAGGGTAAGAACGAACGCACTAACAATCTCACTCTTCTGTCCTACATGGCAGTCACATTGACAAGACCATTCCAACCTGCTTGAACTACACAGCAGGTTATCGAATGCAATGAATTAATGGTCCTTTTCTATTGAAGTACTGTGTTGCTGTAAAAAGAGTATCTGGTAAATGGTGATGGGGAGAGATGATTGGTCTGTACAGTGATGAAACATACATACTGTTCCTGAAAACACAGGAGGATATTTTCCATTTTGGTTGAATCAGCTGAATTTTAAGCAAGCATGTTTATGAGGATGACTCTCTTTAAAATGTCAAAAGACACAAAAAAAGAAGTACCACAATTCTGGAGGGATGAACTGGGATTGAACTCGCTCTAATGGGGTGAGACATGAGCAAATGGTGCTGACAAAGGTTTCTTTTTCTTTTCATTTTGTATTACACCAGGTGAATACAAATTGTAAAATAAGATGACGATGCAAGTGTTTTTTGTTTTGTTTTGTTTTTTTTACATTTAAATTGACCTTTGGTTTTCTAACTGTAGCTATTGTGGTTAGCCTGTTTAAATTTTGTTCCATGAATTCATGTTGTTGGAAATCTATAGCTTATTAGCATCTCCTTTTAAATGTGGTTAGTACGGTAGTGACTCTTTGTGCAAATTTTCTGCAAGCTATGAATACAGAAAACGGTTATAAAAATGTACATTTCTTTAATTTCTGTTACATATTTCTGAACGGTGAAACATCCATCCAGTTGGTTGTATCTTTCTTTTTCAATAAATTTACTAGTGGATTTGGTGTGTGTGTAGTGTACTGTGTGTATCCAGTCCTAAGGGCCAAGCAGAAACAACTATTTCCTTCATCGCTGTATACCAGGCATTCCCAAACTGTGAGGCGGGCCTCACCTGGGGGGCCCCCAAAGAAATTCAGGGGAGGCGTGGAGGTATGGTTAGAAAAAAAGAATTAGGAAAAACATGTTTTTATGAATGAAACGTGATTTTAAAGGCCAGAAGATCAAAATAAATAATGGGAGAGATTTGGACTTAGACAAATTTGTGGATAGTGCAGAGAGAGCCTCCCCCCGCAGGCATGAATGTATTGTGCGAAAACGTCATAACGTTAACTAGCAACAGGTGCTACCGAGCTAACTTAGCTGTGTAACGTTATGGGCTAGCTAACGCTGCCTTGCAAAATTGACAAGGTTGGGGGGTGCGGGTGTGTCACTGTTTTCAGAGGGGAGGCCCACATTGATGGAGTTTGGGAACCCATGCTGTATACAAACTGCCTAATGCTGGTTCTCATGTACAGTAGGCTACATTAAGTTTATCATGATTATTGTTCCATGATCTAAGGAGGGAACATTTCCCGCCCTTTTGTCCTGTACCAGAAACCATAGCCATTTCAAACCTACTGTAACATTCGCCGTGAACCAAGCAGCTGGGTAATTATGACAGATGTTGGAACTGAAACTGAATTACTTCAATAGCTGTGGCAGTGCCTTGGCCCACACTTTCAATGAATTCAGTCTTTCAAAGGCTAATTTGTTTACTGGGAGAAGGTAATGTAATTAAGTAAAAAGCTTCAAATCAATGGTATAGGTTAGACGGTACTTGAATAGGGAGATAAGTGGTTTTATTGAGGTAAGTCTCTACAGGCATTGGTCTGTTAACTGGCAGAGGGAAAGAGGCATCTCAGGGTTAAACTCTAAATGCCAACAGAGCTGGAACATCAGGAAGTATGTGATTGTGCACCAGCAGCCCTTTCGACCCGTTGATTGCTCCCTTCCTGATTATCAAAGACAGGAAAAAAATTCTCAGCTGATAATTGAATCTGAGAAATTTCTCCTTGAGAACTGAGAACATTGGGGCTGATAGCAAGGCTCTTAACAAGCAGGACAGGAAACGGTCTTTCCGCATTCCATGAGGGCAAACCTAGAGGCTCATTTCTGTGCCCTTGTCCATGTAGGTCTACTGTAGCGCTGGTAAACAGCCATAGACGCACAGCGTTTAAAATCGCATAGCGCTTAAATTCGTTACCTTGACTCGTGCATTTCACATTGGTTGCCTTGAATTTGGATAGCTGTTGCTAAGGCATTAGTCATGAGGTCGGCCACTCAAAACTCCAGATGGGCAGAGAGGACATCAGCTGTGGTTTATGGTAGGTGTGACGCTGTTTTGACTCCTGACCTGTAAACCTCCCGCAGGTCCATCCGCTATGTAACATTTTCCATCACACACATTGCACCTTTTCTTCTTGACTCATTCTGTAGCACCCCACTGCTTCACTTGCGATTAACAATTACACTTCCAGTATTACAATTCTACACTGCCAATATGCAAATGATCTCTTTCACTCCTACTGTATTGACTAGTATTGGTGAAAAATTTGTCAACTATTATTTTTGCTGTGTAATTCAGATTAATTCATCAGTTTACTACTGGCACTAAGCACAGTAGACCATTTGCCAATCTGGCTAGCAATGCTAGTCCTTTGAATCAGCAACACACCAGTCTTCTTACCCAGGCCTAGTAGATAGCAGTTTTCTCTGGTCTTTACCAGGACACTATGTGCAGATAGAACAAGCCAGTATGTCAAAACAAGCATTGCTTCTATATTACATCAGAGTAACTTCAACAAAAACAAAACGTCAATGCTTGTTTTTCTCTGTTTTGCCTTTGTGAAATCCCCAGCCGTGCGCTCGGCCACCTTGGGCTCGTGGAGGATGCTGACTTTAGGCGCGGAATATGGCGCGTGGGCCCAGTCTCCTAATGGTGCTCTTGGAAGGAATGCGGTGGTCAGTGACACCTGTGATGAAATGGAGAGCTGCATCGACGCTGAGCAGTCGTGGAGAGCAGAGGGTGTGGATAGTTCACTACAGTATGACACAGTTTATCAGCTGGGTGAGCCTGCTGGCGCTGTTCCTAGAGGGAAAGGCTTGCAACACATTATCCAAAAGCATGACCTTCTGAATAACAGCACACCTTGGTCCAGCAACAGGTGAGCTTGATAAGATCTATGATATCACTTACAGTACATCACGTTTACATTTTCGTCATTTAGAAAACACTTTTATCCAAAGCGACTTACAATAAGTCAATTTGTCAAGAGCAAGTGAACTGACTAGTCTGAATCCCAGTCATTGTCAGTAAAGCCGTACATATCATGTCAATGTAGCCTGTGGAATAAGGCACCACATGGGACACTTTGCTTTCTTTGGGGTTCTTTATTTTATGGTTGATTACTAAAAAATAGTAATTTAGTTCCTCTATTTACATATAAAATACCTAACTAAATACCTACAAAAATAAAATACCATGAATAAAATATGGTAATGGAATTGATTTCCAACAAAACTAAAAACAGCACAACATAGTTGCCCTCTAAACCAACCAGCAACTGTGAAAATGTTCTTTCTTAACCCTTAACACACCCACATTTCACTTCCTTTGACAGAGCTTCTGGCTCAGAAAAAAGAAAACACATGAACATTAGGTTCAACTTACGGTACAAACCAAATGCATAATGAGCTAGGGAGACCGTGTATTCTCGTTAACCGAATGCATAATGAGCTAGGGAGGCCTAGCTACTTCCTGCACCTCACACCTTTCAAGACTTTCGCCACCATGTTTACCTTAAGACACACCAGCCAGCCGAACTACAATATTAGATCCAACTACTAACTCTTACAAGATTTTATTTGAACAAGATGTTGGCCTTTTCTAAAATAATTTATTAGGGGCCAGGCAGCGTAGCTCCCGGAACCCTATTGTATTTGCCTATATTATTATTATTCTCCATCTTCCACTGAAGTCTGACTTCCCGTGGACAAAAAATCACCAAACTTTGCACATAGCTCCAGTACTATACCCAAAGTCCTCAACCTGCATTGTAGGTCAATAAAGCTGAAGGTGGCGCTACAGCAACAGTCTAAAGTTTAAAACTTTAAAAAATCATAACAAATCAGCCATAGGTGCTATCACTGTAGTCCGAAGTGAGACAAAACTTTCATACGCTCTGACCTTGCAGGAATTTTGAAGTCCATCACTCTGATTTTTTCATAAACTGTAAAACCTATCAAACCTATATCCTCCCACATTTTTTGTTCAATTGACACAAAAATGTATATACTGTATCTTCAGACTGTCCTTACCAAACGATCCTCATAGATTTTTGAAATATGAAAAATTGAGCCCACAGCACATCAAAAAGTTTTACTGTTAACAGTTCTGTATACAGTTCCTATTAATTCTCGCCAAATCAATGTCTGATCATCCTCATAAAAAGTGACAACATTGGCCACATATCCAAGATGTAGTGTGATTTTTTTTAGAATTCTATCTCAAAAATTGAATTTTTAAAAATATGTTTAATTCTGTCCTCTGAAACCAACACTTCATACAGAGAAAACTACATTACCCACAATCCAACGCAAGCTCCACGAATCGGAGACATCGCTGTTGGCAACCCTACCCAACCCCCGCCGACGATGACAATGACTAAATCGATTGATTGGCAACTGACTGAGTACACAGCTGCTGAAGTTAATGTTCAATTATGAAGAAAAGCAAAAAAAAACTGTAAAAATTAATAAACATATCTCATCCCACATTTTTCAATCAATTAACACCAAACTTGCTACACTGGATCTTCAGACTGTAATTCACAAGCTCATTGACCAGATTGTTGAATTATCAAAATCGAGCTTACAATGCATCAAAATGTTTTACAAATGTTTTACGATACGATACAAATGTACAAAATGAACATTGGAATGTCAACTTTCTTGTTGTCCTCCTATTCTCTCGCTTATTGCTCCTAAACTTGTCGGAAATTGCCTGGCCCCACCTCGTCGCTGCGTAGCAGCTTTAATTTTTATTTTTATTGGATAAATGAATCTCCATAGACAAGATGTTGGCATATTTACCGAAGGATTTCACATGATGCACTTGGCGCACATTTTGCTTGCTTTGCTCTCTCCGACCTCACGCAAAAAGACCAGAATCCAGTGCAAGAACTCTCCGATCTCGCCCCCTAGTGGCGCGAGATTGTAACAACTACGAGTTACTTTTGTAGTGGTATTGTTCCCTTAATTTTTTCCTTTCTTTATCCATTCACACCGCAGTAGTCTCCACAAATGAATTCAACTGAACGCGTTGATCTTAGGGGTAAAATACATAAAATTTACCACCTGGCTACAGAACCTGATAGCGTTTCAGTACCATGGAGGGATCCTGTATCGCTGCTGTCGGCTGCTGGCTGTTGGGTAGGAGCTGCTGGTCTGGAATGGACAGGAGTACGACAGAGATCTGGGCATCTCCTTCGACTACCTCTGGGACAACAAGAGTGACACACAGCTAAGGAGTGATGTCAGAGTTGTTCCAGACTTAGGTGTTCTCCGGCTCCGAGTGCCCATTCTCCTACACCTCCCAGATCTACCCCCACAAGCACATCAAGAAGAGTCATGGCAACCTCTATGTCACTCTGCTGAAGAGCGGAGAGATTAGACCTGAGAATCACCACCTCCAACACCTCAGCTCCCACCTAGAGACAGAGACACAGACAAGCCAAGACCGTACCACTGTGACCAGTGTGGGAAGACTCTCTCTGGAGAGGACAATCTCAGGACACACCAGCATGTTCACACAGGAGAAGCCGTACCACTGTGACCAGTGTGGGAAGAAGTTTGTCTACTCAGTAAACGTAAAGACACACCAGCGTGTTCATACAGAAGAGAAGCCGCTGCAATGAAGCTAACTGCAATGATACTATAAAACCTGAAAGCGAACGACATGGATAAACGGAGAAAGACTGACAACCACAAACAATCCCAAGTATGCCTAGACTTCGCCTTGCAGGAGTGACCAACCTGGTCCCGAGCAATGACTTCCACATGTGGCGCGACTATACGAATCTAACGACGCTACTGGAGCGACTGAGTGCTGTGTGTGAGATGGAGAGTGGACACCTGAGGCCAAGGCCTGATTGGCACACGCTGGAGGACCAGCCCTGTCGCCACGACGACTCATTCAGCAAGAACACAAGAGTCTGAGTACGAGGCCTGCCAGCAGCATCTCGGACACTTGACGGCCTGTGGTAGGCACAACTACTAGACCACCTGGTAAAGGAGTGTTCACAGGCTCCATCAGCAGTAACACACCAGCGTGTTCGTACAGGAGAGAAGCCGTACCACTGCGACTAGTGTGGGAACTCTTTCATTAGGTATGACCATGTGACTATTTGGTTACAAAGATTAGTATCTGGGACTGAGCATGAGAGCGATCAGAGGTTCTCACCTTCCGCCTGTTTACGTTGGTAAAAGGTCAGCAAGAATTGAGTAGTGCTGCGCTTATCCCCAAATGCATCACATAAGAAAGGTCACAGGGTCACCCTGACTGACCTCCCATACACGGCCCTACCTCTTCTAAAGCAGGACCTCTTAAGAGGGAGAGTATGGAGTTGCACTGCTCTTCCCTAGACTGCTCTCTGGACCTGAGAACTCTTTCTACTTCCTCAATTAATTCCTCCACTGACCTCCCATTCTTACTGGAATCCCCAGTAGAAGCTTGGATCTGCCGCTCTCTTGATATACAGATGAAAGAAAGTGTAGAGCTGTTACTACTGTTGGCCCTGCTGGCCAACGTTCCTCCCTCCATCTGTTGAGCTCCCAATCTGGGCCACGTTTCCCAGATACGATGTACCTTGGCGCTCTACGACGCTTCTCAAGGTAGACCTTGGCGAAGGGACAGTTTTTCCTACGAGTGTTTCCCAGACTATCCCTTAGTGGGCGCCTGAAGATACATCGTAAGGTTCATCCCAAGATACATCGTTAGGGGAGCTCTCCTTGGGCGCGGTGCTGAAAAAAGAATGAATCGATGCCACACACATCGATGGCCATTTGTAAAGTCAAATAAATGACGTGTCTATATAATGTGTTGTCTGAATCATTTTATTTCAGTCTAATATTACCAAAAAGGAAGCTCTGCCTCCGGAAGCTCATCTGCTAATGTATTTAAGAGTCAAGGCGAGACCTCGTGATAGTCGCAATTCATACATTACATCAAATAAAATATACAAGAAAGAGCATGGATCGGATCGGGACATATAAGCCTCGTCAGCGATGTATTGAAAGGCCAGGAAAAATTACTTTAATGATGATAGGCAATGATGATAGCAAAATGACCACTGATTTAGTTATCATACAAAAGGTATAATGCCCATACCCGTGGCAGTAGCATTCCCACGTTGGAATTCACGTGGATACGATGACTAATTGAATCTATCAGGCACCGGTGTTGGCGCATGTGGCCTTTAAAAAACCAAGGGTAACTGCACACATTGAGCGACATGGCAGCTATGAAGAGGAAGCGTGCGATAGCGTTCACCAAAGAAGAACTAGTGATCATGCTGGACGAGGTGGAGCAGCGGAAGGTCGTCCTGTTTGGCGGCTTCCACAATGCGAACGCCAACCAGACAAAGAAGGCTGCATGGGCGAGCATTGCAGCGCGGACGGCTGCTTCCACTCCCGGGCCACCCAGGGAGTGGACAGTCGTCCGCAAGAAATGTCAGGACTTCGCCAGTCAGGCCAAAAGCCGGGGGGCCGGCAGTGTGCCGAGAGGCGGGGAAGACTGGTGGTGGCCAGAGCACCGTGCCTTCTGAAGTAGTTTTGACCTTTCCCCCACTTGATATCTGACCTGATCTTTAATCTGACCATCCTAATATTAGACCAGATGACCAGTCCATTTAATGGCTTACTGGAATCTCCCTCTCCCATGTCAGGCGACCCCAGAGATGGCCTTGCTGTGTCTCTGTGGCCTAGACCAAGGCCATCCCTTACTAAAGTGTCCAACTTTGGTGTTGACCAATTCTCATTCAATCGAGTTTTAGTACACACCTCTCTATCTCTCTCTCTCTATTTTGATATCAGGAATGTTGTAATCATCCCCTTATAAGCTGTTTGAATACTGAAATGTTCAGTTGACTTGCAATTCAACCCGAGATGTTCTGTCAATAAAACAAGCATCACGTGTGTGGAACAGCCATTCTCTCGTCTTCTAAGTTTTTATTACGGATCAATTTAATGTAAGACATACTACATCACTTCCCTCACCCCGGAGGAGGAGAAGGCCCTGTTGATCATCGGCCTCACAGCCTCCCAAGGCATAACTGGCGGCCTTGATTTGGAGTCTGGAGAGGGCCCCTCCAACATCCAGCCCTCAGCTGAGTCACCCCAAGCCTCCCAGCCCTCTGGAGAGGAGACCCCAGTGCGGTCAGACCGCAGATGCCTGAGACACACTGCACACACTCACCACACACCGCCCGCCCACCACACTATACTGCGCACACACACTACATACACTCACCACACCACTCATCCTTCCTACGTGTTGCTACCTTGTTGTTGTGGGAAGGCTATACCGGCGGGGGGGTTCAACCATGCCGGGCAGGTTTCAGGGTAGAGGCCAGACGAAAAGCAACACCTGTCCCTCCAGGTTGGGGGTTGGGTGTGGGGCTAACAACCCCACCCTGGAAAAAGACAACCTGTTACAGGACAAAAGTGTGTTTGTCTGAAGAACAAACCTGCCCATGTTTTTTTTCCCAACCAATATTAAACAAGTTCCCTTTATCCTGTATATTTGCCGTTTCTTGCCACATTACAAGAGTAGAGGTTTTGAAGAAGGCACACAATATAATAAACAGCATTTGTAAGAGCACTAAATACTGTGAATCTGTTAGCAAAGTACACTATGAGGACAACAGTATTGGGCCACCTACACATTACACCTACAGGAACTTTCATTACATCCCATTCTAAATTCATAGGCATCAGTATGGAGTTGGTCCCCTTGGGCAGCTATAACAGCCTCCACTGTTCTGGGAAGGCTTTCTATAATGTTCTGGGAGTAATACTCTGGAGTGTGTCTGTGAGAATCTTTGGCTATTCATCTAGATGGCCTCATTGGATTAATCAATTCGCCAGGATATCTGTCAGTAGGCTATCTGACATTATATAAAGACAGCCAGAAAAAGCCATGTCATCAAATTATCCCTTTACATAAGAAAATGTTGTTGTTGTTGTTCACAGAGTGGATTATATTAGGCTATGGATATAGTCCCTATATGTTATTTGGCTCAATAAAATTTAAAGAAACAACATTGCCGTGATGTGTTATGTAGGCTACAGACCATTAAATTTCATTGAATTTTGTTCACACTAATGATGTAATTCGCGCAGGTAGGGTCGATAGATGTGCGCTATATTGCAACTCTCCTTTTTAAAAGTATAATTTTGCTCTGATCGTGCGAAAACTATAACGGGATGAACGGAGTGCATCGCTAAGGGACAGTTTACGATGGGTTCAGACCGCCCTTAAAGCAATACATCGCAATATTTGGACCTTTACAAACAAGTCTGGTGCTAATTCTTCTAATTGATTTCCAACAAAACAGCACAACATAGATTAATGTTACACCTGCCCATCTAGCCCCGATGTGACCCCAGAGATACGCTGGCGTTCCTCTAATCTGGTGTCACGTAGAAAAGGGTGACCGGACTATTCCAAACGGCAAATTTCAAATCTGACGCTTACCATGCATTCCTGTAGATGTCTTTTGTCATGTCGGGTCCTTGTCGGGTCGTTTATAGGTGAAATAACCACTGTTATAGGCTATTTTTCACTCACTGTTCCTTCGTTTCGGGGTTGACCCCAGATTAGAGGAGCGACAGCATATCTCTGGGGTCACATCAGGGCTAGTGCCCATAATACCCTTACCAGCTACTATGAAAATTTTAGCTTTCTTAAAGGAGTAGTAAAGGGAAAATCATGTTTAGCCCAGTTTTAAGGTTACTTATGAATATGATCATATACAATGGTTCTTTCTTTCTTTTCTTTTTTTCTTTCTTTCTTTCTTTCTTTCTTTCTTTCTTTCTTTCTTTCTTTCTTTCTTTCTTTCGTGCCATTGAAACTGCTGGTGGAATGTTCAGTATCATTATGTTTTTAGGGGGCAATCACACCTGGAAAAGACGCTAGAAATGCAGATGCTTCAAAGACGCTTGAAACGCCTGGGCCAAATATGACAAAGACGAAATGGTGCTTCTTGCGTCTGACGCTCAAAAGTTGAAAATAGAAACAGCAGGAGCTTTGGCCGCTGCTACCCATCTCGGATAACCCGCTGAGTTCGTGGCTGCTATTTCACATTCGATCACTCCAGTTTATCACCTTATCCCACTACCATTTCAACTATGCACCGGAACCCAACCTATATCTGAACAATTGATTCATTATTACCATGGATCGGTATTGGGATTGATCAAGGACGAGTGTGAAATAGCAGCCATGAACTCAGCGGGTTATCCGGCCAGCGGCCAAAGCTCCTTCTGGCGGGGAGTGAAGCTTTTCAACTCGCCTGTCACTGGCTCCCTGGAGGAATTTAGCCTGGCTGCAATAACGTTATCGCGAACGGAATGAATACCATCTACTAGCAAACAAAACATGTTCAGCTATAATTAACCTGTTAAATCTAAGATGCCTGGATAAAAAATAATGTCTCCAATGGATATATTTGACAAAAACAGGTTAATATGCAAGCCGGTTTTCATTTCATTGCATTTCACAAACGTGAACTTGTTCGTGGACGCGCGTAGGACAGAAAAGCACAACTGCGCAAGTACAAAAGTCACCGGAAATAGCCAAATGACTACAAATTTAGCCAAGATGGCACGGTTCAATAGGGCTTCACTTTAGATTTCGAATCCTGGGGGCTTGGGTAGCACAGAACTCAGCCAAAGTGGAATAGAGACACATGATCTTCACTGGTGGGGGCCGGTGGGTAGCCCGGAGAGGAGTACACCGTCCCTGACTGGCTATGACCAAAAGGGGCGGAGCCTCGCCACCATGCCACTATTCACGCCACAGCACCCACTTTTCAGCCCCTGAGTGGGCTAGAGACACATAGTCTTCAATGGTGGATGCATGGAAATTGCCCGGAGGTCACTGTACTGTCCCCGACTAGCTGTGACCCAAGGGGGCGGAGCCTAACCAGCACGCCACTATCCACGCCACAGGCCCCACAACTCAGCCCCTGAGTGGGCTAGAGACACACGGTCTTCACCGGTGGAGTCAGGTAGGTGGCCCGGAGAGGGGTACACTGTCCCCGACTGGCTCTGACCTGAGGGGACGGAGTCTCACCACCACGCCACTATCCACGCCACGGGCCCCACAACTCAGCCCCTGAGTGGGCTAGAGACACACGGTCTTCACCGGTGCGGGCCGGTAGGTGGCCTGGAGAGGGGTACACTGTCCCTGACCAGCTCTGACCTGAGGGGGCGGAGTCTCGCCACTGTCCACGCTATGGACCCCACAATTCAGCCCCTGAGTGGGCTAGAGATCTAGCTAGATCTATCCGGTCTTTGCCGGTGGGTGCATGGAGATTGCCTGATCCGTAGTAGTTCTAGCAGTAGCTGTTACATACAGCTGCAGCAGCTAGCCCACCTCACATTTTCTCCAGGAAATGTACTTTCTAGTTGTTTATGTTAGCTAGGCTAGCTAGTTTGCTCACTGTGCACGCTACTCTTTCGCTTACAGACAAGGAAGCCCTAGGCTACAGTTCAGAAAACGCTTATCAAAATGGCTGATCTTGAAGAGTATGAATTTGATCGCGAGGAATTAGACTTTGACGGCAGTGCTTATCGTTTCGAGCCTGAATATAGTGAGGAGGAACTACAGCAAATGGAAGAGATGGAGGCTCGCCGAACCGCAGAGCCAGAGACGGTCGATGAAGCTGTCGCTATACAGTACCACGAACCACAGGTGTTTGGTGGTGTGCTTGCAAACATTGCCGACAGATGCCCACCGAAGAAGAAAGTTTGTGCTACAGTACTGTGCTGCGGCTTGCTTTTCAAGGAAGGAAGCTGAGCCGGAATCCACGGACGTCGCCTACCGCGAGATCAAGGCATTGCCCGAGATTGGAATCAGTTCAAGCGGAAGTTTACACACTGCTGCCTAAATAGTTCTATGCTAAATATTTTAAAAAGCCTTTCCAGATGAACTAGAATCTTACTTTATGGCGAATTATTATTATTTTTGAATGATTTTTCACGGTGCCCATCCACATCCATTGTATGACCAAAACGGTGGTAGGCCTAGAGCTTGAGACTAGCTCAAAAGTGCTAGTTTTGTAAACTTTTGTATATGTTCATAAGTAACCTTAAAACAGGGACATGATTTTCCCTTTACTAGCCTACTCCTTTAACAGTTCAATTCCTCAAGCAACCTCGAGCTAAGCTTATGGTTCACAAAATCCAGTCTAATATCAATATAAAAAAATAATACATTAACATGGGTCCAACAAACCAAATGCATATATTATAAATTACCTGTATTCTCAGCCTGAGCCTGTGTTCTCATTACCTTGCCACGTTTGGCCTTGGCAGCTCACACCTTCCAAGACTTTCGCCATCATGTTTAGACTACCTTGAAACATACCATCCAGTCAAACTACTAGATACAACTACTAACTCTTACAAGATTATATATGAACAAGAGTTTATCTCTTTATGGCATATTTACCGAAGGATTTCACACGATGAACTCTCTCGAGCTCACTCAAAGTAAAAAGACCAAAATCTAATGCGCGCGAGAACAATCAATCAATCAAGTTGGATTTATATGGCGCCCTTCATGATACCCAGAGCGCTTTACAGAGTCCAGTATTCATTCAGACACAGTCTGTAGCCACAGCTGCCCTGGGGCAGGCTGACAGAAGCGTGGCTGCCAATCAGCGCCTACGGCCCCTCCGACCACCACCAACATTCATACGTGAACAAACTACGATCTCGCCCGCTAGTGACGCCAGATTGTAACAACTATGAAGTTACCTTTTAATGAGTTCAATCTTCCGTTCTTTATGCGTTCACACCATGGTAGGTAGGCTATAGGCCTGTTGATCAAGTGTTTATCTGAGGTTACTACAGGTGTTTCAAGAGGCACCAGTGTGGGAGATGTTTTTTGCACATTAGTTTAGGTCACCTTCAGAATACACTAGCATTGTCACGTGTTGAAGTTTAGAGAAAAACAGGTTCTGACTATTTTACCATAATAAGTAATGTACTCAGTTAAATAATAAGTAGCCTAATGTACTAAGTAATAATAAGTAATGTACTCAGTTAAATAATAAGTAGCCTAATGTAAGTAGCCTAATAATAAGTAGCCTAATGTTCTCACTTAAATAATAAGTAGCGTAATGTACTAAGTAATAATAAGTAATGTAGGCTACTCAGTTAAATAAGTAGCCTAATGTACTGTACTCAGTTAAATATACAGGAATGGACATAACTATGGAGAGTGTGTAAGCAAGCAGAGATTCAGAAATGTAGTAGTCTATCCTGCCAGTAGGCTTATGTTCAGGTTAATTGATAACTTAAGGATATTGAGAAGAATTGTGATCGGATGGTGCATGATCATCCTTGCATCTACAGAACTCAATAACGGGAGGTTGTGTTTAATCAGGTACGAAGCGCGCTCTTCAGAATCATGTAACAAAACAACAGACATCTTTATTTGTCACACGGTGACACGCGCACATCACACGGTGTAGGCTGCGAAACACACGAAATGTAGGCTACTGAGTTGAATTATCAGTAAACTTTCAAGATCTATTGAACTCTGGAGTCCAGTGTATCTTTCATTATTTAAACAACAGAGACAGCATCATGTAAGAGGACTCAACAAATATGACCCTCCAGGGTGAATAAATTATTCCACCGGTTTACACCACAATATAGTCCCTTTCCCCAGCAGCCATGTAATCATAGCACTTCCCTTTTATTAGTGGGTCGTGGCGATTACAGTGAGCCAGCATGCACAATACCAGGGCCCTGCCCACCTAAATCCTAAATGAAACAGGGCCATAATTAATAGTATTAATTACATCTGTGTTTATCCTGCAACAACATGTCAAACGTGTTGCTATAGTCTCCACAAATGAATAACATTCCAACGGAACATATTGAACTTAGGGGTAAAAATAGGCTGCATCAAAAGTACCCCTTGACTAGATTAATGAGAGGTATGGACATTATTGGCTAAAAGTAATCACACAAATCACACAGTTTTTCGGATGTCCATTGATTAATCTACACACACAAGCCTGTAGTCCACTGTGCCATGCCCATTTAAGCTATAGAAAACGCCTGCTCTTACAGTACTACCTAAGAGCCACCAGAGGGATCAAAACCTCACTGAATTAAAGTCCCCTGGCATGAAACCTTTGTAACGATTTTATCCCATGGGGTTATCCATTGGACAAAAAGCCTACTGATTTATCAAAGTATATCCAGTTAATACAAGTTTAGCCTACTCTGTTGTGATTTTGCGGTGTATGTCAAAGGTTTATTGTTGTGTCTCTAGCTTACTGCAACCAGAGCTTGATTGTTGGAGGGAATTTTCAGTAGGCTGGAGCTGTGGCCACTTGCGTCCTTGTGGATTCCTGGAAGATGCTGCATTCACACGCACTCGCTGCATCGCCTCAGGGAGATACATCAAATCAAATCAAAGTAAACAGTATCTATACAGCGCGTTTCAGACACAAAGGCAACGCAAAGAAACGGGGAGTGGAGTAGGCCTATAGCCTAGACCTGTCCCCTAATTTTCCTGAGGGAAGCGAAAAGCAAATAGAGACACTGTACGTAAAAACGATTCACCGACCTCTCTCAATGAGACGATCGAGCAAGCTCCTGGAAAATGTTTTACTACGATTGGATAGGCTACATCATAGGAACATGACTGTGCATAGTATTAATTAAACTATTAGCCCCAAAGCCGAGGCATCCAAGAAATTCAAACAGTCGATGTCTCAAGGGGACACCAGAGAGGCTTAGAAGCGCCATGGGCCCTTCCAGATCTCCACCACCATACCCAGACTCCACAGAAACACAGGATTCATTATTAGCCTAAGCAATATTGTAGCCTATTAGAGCAGGACACCCGTCACTCAAACCTGATGTGATGATAATAAATGAGTGCATTTTGCACTGATTACTGTGTAGATTATATTCAATACCACCTTTCAAACAAACAAATTCATTTGTCATTTCTGGTTTTGTTTTTTGTCTCACCATGCCACCTATATTAGTAATTTTCGTTATGCAGCTATATGATTTTCATAGTCACACCTTATTATAATATGCTAATATAATGTGAATAACATTAAGATTAGGCTATATATTTATAAATGGGCTTCATGATGCGTGATGGGCGTACCTTTTCTAAGACTTGTCTTTACACAAAATCATCTGGTGGCAGCCGGCGCGCGCTCCTGCGCAGGTCGAGTTGCCGATAGGCTAATTTTGGTCACATGCGCTTATTCTTAGGGACCAGTCTACTGAATTGGAAACGTTGTAGCTACACTGCCAGCGTTCAACTGGAATTCTGAGGGACGAAACATGGGATTGGTTATGTTTTGTTATTGCTGTCGATAGCCTACTTGGAATTGACAGGGAAAACGAGATTTTCTGTCATCTTTTCCTTTTAAGTGACAACATGACATTTTCAAGCGTCTTTCAACTGGTGTTTCGATGTTGACAAGATGTTGTCAATACTGAAAAGAGATGTGAACGTTTTCTATTGTGGCTGCGTGGTCAATTCAAGCGGCACCGGGTGATATGGATGTAATAGCCTGTGGAATGAATTGGAGAATGTATCATTCAATAGGTTTAAGTGCATTTTGGACACATCTTTGTTAAATGCAAACTTTCTTCTCACTACACCAAATGTCTTTGGGGATGGAGTGAACTGAAAAGGACGTTGAGAAAAGGACATCCAAAGAAAGGCGTTTTAATTTTTCTTCTAAAAAAAAACAAAAAACCTAACATAAGCCTATCCATATACACACTGATGTGTGTTTGTTGTAATGCGTCTTCCTTCTATTTCCACTGACATCAGTTTGGATTTTTCTTGTTGGATCTGCGCGTTTCTAGAATGGCTCGCTTCGCAGACAATCTACCCACCCGCTATGGTGGAGGAGGAGGAGGAGGAGGAGGAGGAGGAGGCGGCAGGGGCGCACCGGGCACGGGTAGAGGGGGCGCCCGGGCGGGTGGTGCTCCAGGCGGCCAGAGGATGTACAAGCAGTCTATGGCTCAGAGAGCCAGGACCATGGCTATATACAACCCCAACCCCGTCAAACAGAACTGTTTAACTGTCAACCGCTCCTTGTTCATCTTTCGAGAGGACAATCTCATAAGGAAGTATGCAAAACGAATAACTGAATGGCCATATCCTTCTTGTCCCAAAACACCAAGGAAAGCAGGTGGTAGCTTATAGGTTATTGTGTCTTTATTGCACACGTGTCCTTGTTTGAGGTTTGCATTTTAGAAACATTGCAGGAAGTGTTCTGTTATAAGCCTAATAGCCTACGTAGCCTACAGTTTTTATTATCCACATGAACCTCGTCCCAAGGCTTAACACCCTATAGAGCTCATCTCCTCTATGTAGGCTAACGTCAGTGGAACATCTCCCTTTGTCACCATATATGACACCACATGTCCAGTGGTCGCCTAGGTTATTCTAGCCACGGGTGTAGGCTATAGATTTGCAATTTCCCAGTGAATAGGCGGACAAGACGGCTGCTGAAGAAATTGTGCCTTTTGTCTATTCAGCATGTGCATCAGCCTTTATAGTGCACCTGCCGCTCTGTGTTTAAAGTGGCGAATTTGGCAAGGTATAGGCCTATAGGCTATTGATCTAGTGATGATAGTGATCGCGACAGTTACATTAATTGTCTAGAGTAGGCCTACTCATACTTTGTACTCCCTACCTCTCGTTACAAACGACGGTCTAACGCTTATTGAGGACACCTTATTCAGTGTCCTCAATAAGGTGAACAGTCTCCAACAGTGTCGCTATAGCCCTCAGGTTGCAACACATCATTTTCGTGAGGTGTATTAACTTGTTAGAATTCCAGCTAGCCTAAAGCCTTCTTCAAATTAGCCTAACCAGTGTATAGCCTAATGCGTAATCAAACGCTTTAGAACAGACCTCTTGTTTACTCCGTATTTGGCACAACAGGCGTTTAAGGAGGAGCGTTCAATTAAGGTCCTCCTCAGCGCTGGCATAGACCTATAGTCTATGCGATCTCATTGAGCTGTGTGTCAGAAATCTTCTCAAACTGCTGCCGCCTCCTGCATTTTCCGTTTCCATGGTAAGGTGAGCGCTCAGTGAGTTGAGAGAAGACATCGCTGGCTCCGAGGTCGCTACGCCTCGTCTCGGTTCGGAGGGAGCCGCTGGAGCTGGAGCCCTCTCCGTGGTGCTGAACTCGCCCACGCGCACGCGCACCCCGCCACGCCACCCTCCAGCACAAACCACGGCTGGAGAGCCGTGGGGCGCGTGACAAACGCGACCAGACAGCTGGATCTGCTGTGTGGGTGTCAGTTAGAACAACACTCGCCGACATTTAATCTAATAAGAACGGTGGCTATCAATTGATCAGTGTCCTCAATAAGTTGATAAAGGCTTACACGCAGAGGCGGGAATAAAGATGTCAAAAGACACGCAATAAATGAGAATAATCGCTCAATTTGTCATGGCCATGGCTGTTGCAATGGTGCATAGAGATTTGTGCATTATAGGCTCAACGTGCGGATTTCAGGCTATGGCATCTTCGGGCAAAATGTTCTAGACATTGGTGTGAAGGATTTGTTAAGCCCCAATTCCTCACCGACTCACAACCCCATAAAGGCCTTGGCCGGGGGGGATGACCCGGTAAAAATGCGTTGGAGAAAGAGGCAACCATTGAAAACGGATTGAAATGGTCACCCAGCTGGAAAGATGCTGAAGCCCAAGTAACCCTCTAGTATTGCTTCACAGTAGGCCTACTGGGTTTGAGAAACACGAGAGGACAGACTAGGAAGACCATAGATGTAGACTGGTATGGAATTACAAGTTAAATGTATAAGGTGTTAACACAGATTGAAACATTTCATTCACAATTTGTTTAGTTTCTAGTCACTTCATTTTTGTACTGTGATTTGTACTAAACAATCGCCTGTCTCTTATTCCCCCTCCTATTACATAATAAGATATTACTGTATAGCCCATTTATTGTAAAGGCGATGTTTCAAACTATAGGCAATTCATTTTGCATCTAAACATGCCGTAGATGAAGAAGCACGTTTTCTTTTGCCTTTAACATGTTATTATTATTATTATTATTATTAATTTGAAGGAGATTATTCTAATAAGTTGTTATCCGTGGGTGTGATTGTGTTATTATCTGGCTGCTTGTGTTCCTTAACTCTCACACTCCGTTTGAGTACATGATCCTGGCCACCATCATCGCTAACTGCATCGTCCTGGCCCTGGAACAGCACTTACCAGCCGGGGACAAGACACCCATGTCAGAACGCCTGGTGAGTGTCTCAACAACACCGCTTATTGCAATTTGCACTCATATTAGAGAAAGAGGGAGAAAGCAAGAGAGAGATTGTGTGTGTGTGTGTGTGTGTGTTTGTGTGTGTGTGTTCTGTTTGGAAAATATATCTTCCCCTTGACATTGCTTCTCACAAATCACCTCATTATCGCAGAGAAAATGCACTTTATTTAAGAGAGAAAGAGCCGCCCTCCCCATACAACACTGTGCTCATCACTCTGTCTTTCTCCGAGGGCCCAGGTCCCAGACTCACCAACCGTCCCCTTAACCACCCACCCTTCCAATCAATAACAGAGCAGCACCCGTGACCCTATACTCATCAGCACCCTGGAGCATGGATAAGGCAGTGTTTTACTGTGTGTGTCTGTGTACGTCAGTCGAGGCGCACACTGAGCTAGCTTTGATACCCCCATTCCTCAGCCCCCGTTCCCCTGACTCACCTAGCTTAAACCACCGTTTGAACTCAGCCAGTCAACCAGAGACGGTTCACCCACCCCTCGCTCTTCAGCTGAGAGAGGGAGACCGAGGGGCTAGCGTTCAAGCCCGGCTGTGGGGGAGGCGATCACTCCTTTACACGCCGCCTCTCTCCTGTAAGCCCATGGATAACATACCGCCGTAAACGCCGTGCAGCTGCCTTCTTAAGGGTATTGTGACTCTCGGGAGTTCCGTCTTCAGAATAAAAGCTGAAGCAACAGCGTGGTGTGATAAGGTCAATGAGTTCCCCTCCCCCCTCAAACGCAGCCATCTGCTGCTGCACGCAATTATCTCGGTAATTACAGTGCAACATCAGCAGTAGAGAAGAGGCACGAGAGAACAAAAGATGGTTCTCACCACCTGAGGAACTGATTAGTGTAGGAGAAAGGAAAAATACAAATAAATGACTACTTTGTATTCATAAAAGACTACTCTACTGTCATCCACCCTCCCCTTCCCACCAGGATGTAATACAAACATTTTAATTAAATGGATTCCGCTATCTGTGATCCCCCCAAAAAAGTGCATCCATTAAGTGAAGCCGATGCCAGGACTGAACAGGCGTAGCTCAGATCGATGGCACGTCTTTAGTCTCTCGTCGTCCCTGGTGAATTCTCTTCCCTCTGTTATTCATGAACATTTGCGATCTATACATTATAGATGTTAACGCACAACCTACAACCCAGCTCATCTGTTCAGGGGCCCCTTTACGCACGGTCGTTACGTAACGCTGTGCGTTTGTCTCACTGGTAGAGACCAGCTTTGTCTAGTCAGAGGGGGTGACAGTAGACTTGTTGCGCTTCTTTAAACGTTTGCAACAACAAACTATTTCTTTTTTAAGGCATTTCTGCTTAATTATGATAGGACAGTGTAGGTGACAGACAGGAAAGGTGGGAGAGAGAGAGGGGAAGACATGCAGCAAAAGGCGTGGGCCGGATTCAAACCCACGCCGCTGCAGAAAGGACTAGCCTTTACATGGTAAGCACCCCAGCCAGTTGAGCTACCGAGCGCCTCAAGAAACTCTTAGTTAGGCCTAAAGGAATGATTTCTAGAGGCCTAGCCTTTCCTTGACAGCCCAACACAGTGGTCTCTCCATCAAACTCGTACATGCTAGTCGTGTTGTTGGTCGCTGTGAGTGCTTACATTAAAGCGAGGGAAAAGGTCACACAAACCATCGCAGTGTTCTCAGGCCTGTCAGGCTCATTTGTCATTATTTGTGTTGGGTACCGGGACTCGGTGTTGGGGGTTGGGGGTAGTGGAGTATTGAGGGATGGGGGCTGGGGCTGTCTTGGTTCTGTGTGCACTGTGGAGGAGAGAGCGAGGACGAGAGTGATGGTGGGTCTTGTAAGGCGTACGATATCCTCCGCAAGTGCATGTGTAGAGCCTGAGGGCCTCGCTGGCATTAATAGAGGTGGTGAAAAACTGTCCAGTCATAATGTGCACGGTCCAGCAACCGCTTTAAACCTGGACAAGGGTCATTTGAACCGCAAAGAGGATTTTATTGCAGGTTTTCGCCCTGTGAAGATGATGATGTAATCATGTACCCATATCTTTCCTCCTTATAAATCTTAAAAATGTATGTTTTTAACAATGATGAAAACGTGTTCTTTACCAGGCAGCTCATTTCAACGATAGAAAGTGAGCATCGTTATTACATACAATTATTAAATATTGCATTCAATGAGTGGAGCTCGTAATCCTAATACGTGTTCAGGTTGTGTAATTTCAGACGTGTAATAAGCTTTCACGTTCCTTCCTCCTCTCTCTGTTCATCATCCATGAGAGAAAGGTCTACTCCTCCACCGGCTCTCTTCATGTCGGCTAGAAAAGTGAAAGGAGCCAGCTCTCTTCCTTTCTCTCTCTCTCTCTCTCTCTCTCTCTCTCTCTCTCCCTTTCTTTCTCTCTCCCTGCCCCCTCCCCTCCTCCACTCCATGCTTCATTATCCACTCTCTAACAAAATGTTCCCTCTCTCCGCAGGACGACACAGAGCCCTACTTTATTGGAATATTCTGTTTCGAGGCCGGCATTAAGATCATCGCCCTGGGCTTCGCCTTCCACAAAGGCTCCTACCTCCGCAACGGCTGGAACGTAATGGACTTTGTGGTTGTTCTCACCGGGTGAGTCCCCTGCCTGCCGGGGGTATGCCGGAGATGGGATGCTTGTATGGAAGAAAGACCGGCTTGGTGTGTGTGTGTGTGTGTGTGTGTGTGTGTGTGTGTGTGTGTGCGTGTGTGTGTGTGTGTGCGTGTGTGTGCGTGTGTGCGTGTGTGTGTGTGTGTGCGTGTATGCGCGTGTGTGCGTGTGTGTGTTTTTCTGTTTAAAGAATACAGTGGAATCACAGCAGTTGTCCCCTGGCGTTCTTTTCTTTTATATATTTTGTAAAACACACCTACAAAGACACAGTGCAGCACAGCAGCCTGGAACAAGCCTTGATATTGATTAAATCTGCGTTTATTAGGGTTTTAGATTTTGCCGTTAAATGTTTCAAAGGTTGGTTTACAGAGTTTTCAGTCCTCATTATGCAACTGAATATCTTCCTTGGCCTCATCTCACACTGATTCATGTTGGTCTAATGGACTTCCAGGCTCTGAGGTAAATTCGGTAGGAGAGAACTTCTCAGACACCAGCGCAAGTTCTGACTGGTTTGATGAAAGCCTGGACTGAATGGCATAAGTTCACGATGAGGTTCTCAGTCTGGGAGCAGCTCTTACTGTGGCTGCCGGGGCCAAGAGGAAGTCATGGAAACGGCTGGACACGGGGCTCCGGAGAGCCCTAATGGCCGCGCCTCTGATTGCATTCTGTCAGAGGGGAGGAGGGAGGGCTGGAACTGTGGAGCAGTAACTTTATTTAGGAGCAAGCTCGCCTAGTCACTCCTGAGCAGTTTTCGTGTAACAGGCCTAGGAAGAAGGATTCAAATTATCGCAAAGCTAGTCAATTGGCTAAGTGACACTGTGGGGACTTGTACTGCCTGTGTTCTCTGTTATTAACATTTATTTTTTATTTATTTTTATTAAGCTGTTATCTATACTCGAAAGACCATTGAGGGGAACCTCATTTACAACAACGTTGAGCATCAAACAATAAGCTAGTTAAAAATAAATACAAAATAGGTGTAGGTGTATATAAAACTAAGACAAAAGAAGTGGCTTAATTAGCTCAATAAAAGCAGGTGCAAACAGAGGAAAGATGACTAGTGAGGAAGTTTTTTAAATGCTCTAAGGGGACAAAGGAGTTCAACATTAAGGAACTAAAGGGAGTTCCAGGCAGAGGGGGCATGAATGGAGAAGGCCAACCTTCCCAGCTCAGTGCGAAATTTCGGGATCTTTAAGAGAAGCCATTCACAAGAGTGGGTCCAATGAGTGCCAGAAGACCAGACCAGCATAGATGAAATGTAGTTGGGAGTTTTCCAATGAGGGCCTTGCAAATGAATAACGGATCCAAGAGATACCGACTGCTACCAACCTGATAGATAGTTCCAGAACCATGAAGAACAAACAGTGGGACTAAAACCTTCTTACTGAGAATGTCAAGGAGCAATGGATGATCTACAGCAGGGGTTCTCAACCTTTTGTAACTTAAGGCCCACTTTTGATTGTTAAAATAATTCAGAGGACCACCTTCCCAAATACATGAGATGTGAGGGAACCTTCGCTAGCTACGTTAGCTGAGCACAGTCTTAACACCAACGGATGTGATTGGCGTGGTGATATTCAAACGTTACTGGTCATTGAAATTATATATTTTAACTTGACATTTTTTATTTATATGTGAATTCTTGAGTACATTTAGATATACAAATAACTAGCTTTGTAAATGACCAAACTTTTATTTTATTTTTTTCTAACAATTTGGCAGTAGGCTAGCACTGCCTCCACGGCCCACTGGATGGTGCTGTGTCAAACGCCTTGGGGAGCTCAACAAAGACCGCAGCGCAACGTTGCTTCCCATCCAGGGCTTTGCCAATGTCATTGAATGTCATGAATATTGTACACTTCTGCCACCTATTGCAAAGCTCTCCACACCCAAAGCTCCAGTAGGAGTCCTCTCAGGGAGCTCCAGTAGGAGTCCTCTCAGGGAGCTCCAGTAGGAGTCCTCTCAGGGAGCTCCAGTAGGAGTCCTCTCAGGGGGCTCCATTAGGAGTCCTCTCAGGGAGGTCCAGTAGGAGCTCTCAGGGAGGTCCAGTAGGAGTCCTCTCAGGGAGGTCCAGTAGGAGTCCTCTCAGGGAGGTCCAGTAGGAGTCCTCTCAGGGAGCTCCAGTAGGAGTCCTCTCAGGGAGGTCCAGTAGGAGTCCTCTCAGGGAGCTCCATTAGGAGTCCTCTCAGGGAGCTCCATTAGGAGTCCTCTCAGGGAGGTCCAGTAGGAGTCCTCTCAGGGAGCTCCAGTAGGAGTCCTCTCAGGGAGCTCCATTAGGAGTCCTCTCAGGGAGCTCCATTAGGA
The DNA here is from genome assembly GCF_949987555.1 of Borostomias antarcticus. Classification (NCBI taxonomy): domain Eukaryota; kingdom Metazoa; phylum Chordata; class Actinopteri; order Stomiiformes; family Stomiidae; genus Borostomias; species Borostomias antarcticus. The sequence goes on along the minus strand of NC_140235.1, from coordinate 34,908,444 downwards.
GTCCTCTCAGGGAGGTCCAGTAGGAGTCCTCTCAGGGAGCTCCAGTAGGAGTCCTCTCAGGGAGCTCCAGTAGGAGTCCTCTCAGGGGGGTCCAGTAGGAGTCCTCTCAGGGAGATCCAGTAGGAGTCCTCTCAGGGAGGGCACACCTTGCTGAATCAGGTTCTCACAAACACAGTCATGGTTTGTGTACCAGGTTTTAATGTTCTCCCTGCTGCTCTTGCCTGTAGTCAACTTGGACTCGTTAAATTTACGAGTGTACAAACTGTGTGTGCGGCCCGGTGTTATACGGAGCCTGGATGGGATTCATGGTGTAAATAATGGCCATTCCGGGAAGTCGATAAACAAATAAATCAACTTGGATATTGAGGCAGGGAGGGAATGAGGATTGAGATGGGAGAATGGTGGGGATAGGAACAGTGAGAGGGAGAGAGAGAGAGAGAGAAGGAATCCAAAAGAGGCATCAGAGCGCCTCCATTGTCTAAAGAGTGTGTTTAACTGGGGGCAACCATTCCATCTCAGATTTCTCTTGAATAATCATACTTAACGTGATGTTCAGCTGCTGGCAGACAGAGAGGAGAGGGGAAAGAAACAAGAGGGAATTACATGAGGGGAGAAGACTGGTCTCCTGGATAAGAACAGGCTTCAGACAGAGAAGCCCGAGGCTGAGCCCTGAGGCAACGTGAGCTTTTGGGTGTGCTCTGCTCGGTGTTGCGGGGGCAGCGTGACCGAGCCCTCTGATGGGGGCGAAGGACAGATGGATCACAGCTGCGGGAGATAAGAGGTGAGGCCGATGAAAGGACGAGATAGAGGAGAAGAGGAGGTCATTCTGAAGTCAGAATGGAGGGAGAAAGCCTGTCACCTGACTCCTGAGCATCTTTGCTCACAGACCCCAGGTGCGAAGGCAGAGCAATGTGGCATCATTCAATTTGCAGAAGGATGTATCGACCAGCCCCACTTATTTGGAAAATATATAATCTATTTGCAGTATGACTGCAGCTGAGTCATTGATTAGGGTTTTAATTGACTTAGCAGACTAAGCTGCTGCTCCTCCCAGGGAAGGGCTGCCCGCATCGGGACCTGGCCATCTCCATGGAAGACACAGTGGTGACGCCGACTTGGACTGCGAGGAATCTGGGTGTGACTCTGGATGACCAACTGTCGTTCTCCGCACATATCACATCCGTTTCACGCTCCTGCAGATTCCTGCTCTACAACATCAGGAGGATTCTCCCTTTCCTCACTGATGAAACGGCGCAGGTACTCATCCAGGCCCTGATCATCTCCCGCCTGGACTACTGCAACTCCCTCCTCACTGGGGCCCCCGCGTCAGCCATTAAACCCCTGGAACTTGTCCAGAAAGCTGCTGCTCGTCTGGTGTTCAACCTCCCCAAATTCTCCCAGTTTGAAACTCTGGCACTAGCCTACAGGGCAATGAAAGGAACAGCCCCCTCCTACCTCCAGGCCATGGTCAAACCCTACACCCCCTGCCGACCACTACGCTCTGCTACATCAGGGTGACTGGTTGCCCCGTCACTCCGAGGCCCCTGCGGTCGATCGACACAGTCACAGCTCTTCTCTGTCCTGGCCCCGCAGTGGTGGAACAAACTGCCAACTGACGTCAGGACAGCAGAGTCGCTGCCCATCTTTCACCACAGGCTCAACATCTCTTCAAGAAGTACTACCACGATCCTCCCTCTTAAACACCTATCGTACATTTGGGGGCCAAGCAGCGAAGCTGCGAGGCATCCATTGTGTTTGTACCTTTTCTTATTCCTCTTCTGCCATTGGAGTCTATGGCAGCCCATAGAACTGTATGATAAAAACACTTTAGCGCCACCAACATGTCAAAGCTGGAGGCGTGTTTATGCTGAACCGTATGCCTGTTTTTCAAAATTCAGGTGCCGTTGAAGTCCTTGGATCAAACCGAATTCAGTGAAATCCATGAGGTCATTTCCACCATACTGGATTGTCCGCCATATTGTATTTTATGAAAAAGTCACACACAAAATCTCAGGCCACAATTTTCTTCGAATCTTCACCAAAATCGATGAGGATCTACTGACCAAGCCCCAATCACAAAGTTTGCCCGTGACAGCGAATCAAGATCGGCGGCGAACCCGCCAAACAGGACGTGAAGTCATACCTCAGCAACATTTTGATGTATCAAAACCACATTAGGCACACTCATTGAGGACACTCCCATGACCCCTGTTACCAAGTCAAGGTCAACACCTCGAACTCTCTAGCGCCACAAACCTGTCAGAGTTGGAAGTGCATTTATGCTGAACCGTATGCCTGCTTTTCAAAATTGCGGTAGAGATTCGAATGTGGTTATGGCATGTTTTATTTGTTGTCTTTGTTGCACTTCATGCTTGGCCCCCATATCGCTGCTTGCAGCTATATATTTAGAATGCTAATCTTGCACTTTGACTTCAGCACTAGATTATAATCTTAGTCACTTATTTTAGAAAGGAGATGCACTTGTGAGTTCTGGCAAGTAATAGTAAGTTGGCTTTTCCTATGTTAAATGTAATTATTGTAAGTCGCTTTGGATAAAAGCATCCGCTAAATCACTGTAATTTAATGTAACTTTGATGCTTTAAGATTAGAATTTGTCTTTAAAACTGGCAGAGGCCGTATCCGACATCCTGTAGAAGTAGTGAATAGTCCATCCCATCCTCATTGTTATTTGGGTGTTCAGAATGGCAAACAACATGGCGTCTGATTTCATGCAAGCCAAGGAAATATCACCTTTAATTCAGATCAACCTGCTGTTTGGGCTTGAGGGTAGATCTGTCCTTATAGCCGTCCACTCTTAATGAAAAACACTAAATTACAGTGCTGCTTGGGGCAGTGACAGACCTTTCATTTACCCTGATCAGGCATCACAAGCTGCTAATAAGAGAATGAATCTGCGCTGGGTGTCAAAGGCCAGATCAATAGAGCACAGAGCCAACGAGTCCAGGAAGGAAAGCTGAGACCTGACCAGGAGCCAGACGAGCCATGACACTCTGTCCCGGCCGGTCTCCAGTGACAAGATGAGTTACGGCACCCGAGGCTGTTCTTGTTCTAAACCAATGATGCCAGTATGTTTGTACCTGTCAATACTAGAGGTCCCATTCAATTTAACACTGTAATGGGCTCGGAAAGAAAACTGCACTCTAGAAACCAGAATACGAAGAGTGTACGGGAGTAGATTTATCTTGTTATATTTTGCTTATTTACTAATCTATTCACTTTTAGTCCCTTGTATGTTTTCAGCTATAATGCTGTTGACGGCAGTGTGTGTGTGTGTGTGTGTGTGTTTGTGTGTGTGTGTGTGTGTGTGTGTGTATGTGTGTGTGGGTGTGCTGCTCCAGGGTGTCCCTGTGGTTATCCAGCCAGACCAATCACTTGTATTGATCAGGGCTCCCTTGGCGTTTTCAAGCCTCGGAAACACCACGGCAACCGCAGTGAAATGCTTAGATACAGGACCGGTCTATTAAAAGGAGGCTGGCTGACAGTAACGATGCATTGACTACACTTTGAGTGAGGTAGCGAGGTAGTGAGGTAGCGAGGTAGCGAGCAACGTTTGCATTCTAAGGCCACATCCACATGAACACAGATATTTCTGAAAACAGTATTTTCTGTGTTTTGGCCTCTCTTCCACACTTACACAGATAATTTTTTTATGCACTGAGAATGTTTTTGAAAACGCCTTCTGAGGTGGAAATTGTTAAAAACTCAGTTTTCAGTGTATTCGTGGGGACTGGTAAAACAACTTTTTTTTCCCCACGGCAGGTATTGTGTCTATTGAGCATGCGTCAGGGACAGTCTGCAGAACAATGGCGGCTATATACAAGATCCTTTATGTTTGGTCCATGTTGCTGGGCTTGATTAGTGCTTTTCAAACCAGCCTAGCTGTACTTACCCACCGCACGGCTGAGAGGAGGCCATAGTTTTCATTCCACCTCTCCTTAAAGTACAGGCACATTGTGGCGCTCGATGCGCACGCTCGCAATGTTTCGTGTTTGACATTTTTTTGTGAGCCTTTTTTATTTATTTATTTTTAGAAATATCCGTGTTTGTGTGGATGTCGTGTAGCGCTGAGGACAGAATATTCCAGAGCCTTCTCTACTCAGTACAGTATTCTCCCCCATAGTTTTATCAGCCTTAAATATGACCTTAAATATGTGTTCAAATGAGTTTCCATAGACTGTATGTTCTGGTCTGTCTCCCAGTGCTCTGTGATACATTTGTCTCCGGGCCAAATTCTGCTGCCTACCTCTGCCCTGAGCTTAACCGCCAACTGTTGCCCAACAGTGAACCACAGACAAACCCAGCCTGTCGAGTTGTTTGTGTTAGTGTTTGATGTTCAAGTCAAATCCCTATAAGTGGTCAGCATAGGAGACAGCGCTTGTGTTGACTTCAAAGTGCTGATCTCAGTGCTGTGTCCTTTCATGTGCCTTTCATGTGATATGGTCAACAATCGCAGGCTTCAAAGTGGCAAAGACTGTCTTCTCCTAGTCCTGAATGCTCATTGAATGAATGCTGCCTTTGAAGGTCTGCCAGAGAATTGCTGTCTGCTCATACAACAGTGTTGCTCTCATAATGGCCTACAGGTGTGCATGAGAAGGTATCTCTATGTGTGTGTGTGTGTGTGTGTGTGTGTGTGTGTGTGTGTGTGCGCTGCTAGACCTGAGGCCCATGCTGAATAAGACATGACTGTGTGAACGCGACCATATGGCGTCGTTTGGTTTGGGCGTGCTGCCCCGGCCCTGCCTGATGGTAACTGACTGAGACACATCAGGGTCTACATGTGTCATACTTCCTGCCTTCCTCCTCTCCTTCCCTCTCCTCCTTCTCCCCTCCTCTCCTCCCCTCCTCCTCTCTTCTCCTCCCATCCTCCTCCCATCCTCCTCTCTCCTCTCCTCCTCCTCCCCTCTACACTCCTCTCCTCCTCCTCCCCTCCTCTTCTCTCCTCTCCTCCACACTCCTCCCTCCTCCTCTCCTACCCCCCCCCCTCAAGCATGGTCTCCCCTCTCCTCTCCTCTCATGCCCTCTTAAGCACCATCTCTCCTCTCTTCTTCTCCCCTCCCCCTCTCCTCCCCTCTCCCCTCGTAAGCCCTGTCTCCCCTCTCCTCCCCTCCCCAGGCCAGGGCATCGCAGGTCTATTTCAAATGGGCAGATAGGAGGCTAACTTCAGCCCCAGTCATCTTTTGAGGTGTTATTTAAGAGGTGGTCTCTTCACCTTAGAGGTGTGTGTGAGAGGTAAGGGGTCCCTCTCTACATGGGCTCTGTCACCCTTCCCATGGCTGTGTGGCTTCATGTGTCTCAATGGATCATTTTCAGACAGTCTCTCTCTCTCTCTCTCTCTCTTCTCTCTCTCTCACTTTCCCTTTGGGGGTAGGCGAGGAAGGGGGGTCTAATTTCTAATTACTTTCAAAATTTTCTAAGACTTTTCATCTAATGGAACATTATAGAAACAACCTCAAGCTGAAGAGGCTTTCTAAACGTGCAACGGGAACATCGTGTGACGAGTTGAACACAGCATCACCTACCGTCCAGTCACTTTATACAGTATACCCCCCTATCACCTACCATCCAGTCACTTTATACAATATACCCCCCTATCACCTACCATCCAGTCACTTTATACAATATACCCCCCTATCACCTACCATCCAGTCACTTTATACAGTACACCCCCCTATCACCTACCGTCCAGTCACTTTATACAATATACCCCCCTATAACCTACCATCCAGTCACTTTATACAATATACCCCCCTATCACCTACCATCCAGTCACTTTATACAATATACCCCCCTATCACCTACCATCCAGTCACTTTATACAGTACACCCCCCTATCACCTACCGTCCAGTCACTTTATACAATATACCCCCCTATAACCTACCATCCAGTCACTTTATACAATATACCCCCCTATCACCTACCATCCAGTCACTTTATACAATATACCCCCCTATAACCTACCATCCAGTCACTTTATACAATATACCCCCCTATCACCTACCATCCAGTCACTTTATACAGTATACCCCCCTATCACCTACCATCCAGTCACTTTATACAATATACCCCCCTATCACCTACCATCCAGTCACTTTATACAATATACCCCCCTATCACCTAACATCCAGTCACTTTATACAATATACCCCCCTATCACCTACCATCCAGTCACTTTATACAGTATACCCCCCTATCACCTACCATCCAGTCACTTTATACAATGTACCCCCCTATCACCTACCATCCAGTCACTTTATACAATATACCCCCCTATCACCTACCATCCAGTCACTTTATACAGTATACCCCCCTATCACCTACCATCCAGTCACTTTATACAGTATACCCCCCTATCACCTACCATC